>NW_011494531.1:533188-548925 GCF_000754665.1 Bison bison bison
CTGAAGGAGATCAGCCCTGGGATTTTTTTGGAAGGAATGATGCTAAAGCTGAAACTCCAGTACTTTGGCCATCTCATGTGAAGAGTTGACTCATTGGAAAAGACTCTGATGCTGGGAGGGATTGGGGGCAGGAGGAGAAAGGGACGACGGGGAAGAGATGGCTGGCTGGCATCACTGACTCGATGGACGTGAGTCTGAGTGAACTCTGGGAGTTGGTGATGGACAGGGAGGCCTGGCGTGCTGCAATTCATGGAGTTGCAAAGAGTCGGACACGACTGAGCGACTGAACTGAACTGAACTAAAGCTATAGGTAGAACTTTTATCCAATTGTCTTGTGTCTCTTGAGTTAATTTGCACAGATGTCACTTAATAATGTCATTAGCTTTTATCAACCTTTTCTGAGGACTGGGGTCTCCAGGAACAGCGTAAGTGATATTCTATTCCTAGAACTTTTGACACACCATGGGTTACAGCAGCTTTAAAGGTGGAGCCATTGTCACTCTGAAGGCTCCATGGCAGCCCAAACCTGGAAATAATTTCATGGATTAAATAATTTTCATGGATTAAATAATTTAATCATGGATTAAATAATTTTATGGATTAAAATTCTTTAGCCTGTTCACTACGACAGGGAAAAGCCTCATCCATCCGGTAAAGGTATCCACCCAAACTTGTAAGCAAGAATATCCATTTGCTTTTGGCATATGAGTAAAATCAATTTCCCAGTCCTCTTTAGGATATTTTCCACTTCATTGTAACCCAGGATTTTGTTAGATTTTCAGTCTTTGGGTTATTTTTCTGACAAACCTCACGTCTTTTCATAATGTTCTTTAGTCTTCATTACATTTTCACCTTCAAACAAATGAGAAGCCATCTGGTAAGTACTCTCTACACCTAAATGAAAACTCTGGTGCAAACCCTTAAGAATTTTCCATTAAGCATTTTCAGGAATTATTAACTGTCCATCCTTGGACTGTAAAAATCCTTTATCAGTAATCTTTGCTCCTCTTTTCTCATATCTTTCTAATTCTTCCTCAGTATATTGTGGTTTTTCCTGTTCCACAGAACCTGTCTAGATCAAAGGTGTCTGTAGTGAAGGGGTTTTGGAAAGTGCCACTTTTCTTGCTTGACAGCCAGCCAGCTGATTACCTTCAGCTACTTTACTCTCACCCCTGCTGTGCCCTTTGCAGTGCATAACAGCTAATTCTTTAGGACAATATATAGCAGTTAAAAGTGTCTCAATCTCTCTGAAATGGTTAATAGGTTCTCCTGTTGCCATTTTAAACTGTCTTTCCATATTGCAGCATGAGCATGTAAAGTCAAATAAGCATATTTAGAATCAGTGTAGATATTTACTTGCTGCCCTTTGCTCAACTCTAGAGCTCAGGACACAAGCTTCTCTAACTGAGCACTCATTCCCTGGGGGAGAGATTTTGCCTCTAAAACCTGTTCAGCCATCACCACAGTGTAACTTGTTTTACAATTCCCATCCCGAACAAAAGAACTGCCATCTGTAAATATTTCCATATCTGATTGTCCAGTGTGGTATCCATCAGATCTTCCTGAACTGCATAGTTTAAATTAGATATTGGGAACAATTGTGATCAGGTGTTTCATTTTCCTTTTCAGGAAGGAAAGTGGCAGGATTTAAATTTCCACTAACTTTAAGCTTAATTTTTGGTCCTTGGAACAACAAGGACTGATATTTAAGAAGCCTACTGTCTGTCATCCAAGTATTAACCTTAGAGTTTAACAGTCCACTCACATCATGAGAAGTCAGTACAGTAAGAAATCACCTATTAATTATTTTGAGGGATTCAGGTGTTAATAAAAGAGTTGCCTTAATTACTATTAGACAGTGTGGCCACCCATGTGACACTACATCTGATTCTCTGCTCAGACATGCTATAGGTTTCTGGTGAAGCCCTCAGGGTTGTGTCAAAACTCCCAAGGCTGTACCTTTTCTTTCAGTGACAAATTAAATTCTGACCCTGTGGGCAGACTCAAAGCAGAAGCTTGCAGAATACCAGTCTGAAGAGCCTTAAAAGCCTTTTGAGTATCTGGAGACCAAACCAGTTTGTCAGTTTGGGCTTGTTGAGTTTCAGTTAGAAAAATTTATATAAAGGCTGGGCAAGTTCCCCGTAACCAGGAATCCAAATGCAGCAGTAGTCTGTGATTCCTAAAAGTCCTCTCAGTTGTCTTAAAGTCATAGGTAGTGGGTGATTTCAGCAATATGTGAACCGTGAACTTCCAGATGTTCAAGCTGGTTTTAGAAAAGGCAGAGGAACCAGAGATCAAATTGCCAACATCTCTGCTTTATTGACTATGCCAAAGCCTTTGACTGTGTGGATCACAATAAACTGTGGAAAATTATGAAAGAGATGAGAATACCAGACAACCTGCCTGCCGTTTGAGAAATCTGTATGCAAGTCAGGAAGCAACAGTTAGAACTGGATATGGAACAACAGACTGGTTACAAATAGGAAAAGGAGTACGTCAAGGCTGTA
Organism: Bison bison bison; assembly: GCF_000754665.1. NCBI lineage: Eukaryota > Metazoa > Chordata > Mammalia > Artiodactyla > Bovidae > Bison > Bison bison. Next base: position 535,696 of record NW_011494531.1, read on the forward strand.
TATTGTCACCCTGCTTATTTAACTTACATGCAGATTACATCATGAGAAATGCTGGGCTGGATGAAACACAAGCTGGAATCAAGATTGCTGGGAGAAATATCAGTAACCTCAGATATGCAGATGACACCAGCCTTATGGCAGAAAGTGAAGAACTGAAGAGCCTCTTGATGAAAGTGAAACAGGAGAGTGAAAAGTTGGCTTAAAGCTCAACATTCAGAAAACTAAGATCATGATACCTGGTCCCATCACTTCATGGCAAATAGATGGGGAAACAGTGTCAGACTTTATTTTTCTGGGCTCCAAAATCACTGCAGATGGTGATTGCAGCCAAGAAATTAAAAGAGGCTTACTCCCTGTAAGGAAAGTTATGACCAACCTAGACAGCATATTAAAAAGCAGAGACATTACTTTTGTCAGCAAAGGTCCATCTAGTCAAGGCTATGGTTTTTCCAGTAGTCATGTATGGATGTGAGAGTTGGGCTACAAAGAAAGCTGAGGGCCGAAGAATTGATGCTTTTGAACTGTGGTGTTCTAGAAGACTCTTGAGAGCCCCTTGGACTGCAAGGAGATCCAACCAGTCAATCCTAAAGGAGATCAGTCCTGGGTGTTCATTGGAAGGACTGATGCTGAAGCTGAAGCTCCAAAACTTTGGCCACCTGATGCGAAGAGCTGACTCATTTGAAAAGACCCTGATGGCTGGGAAAGATTGAGGGCAGGAAGAGAAGGGGACGACAGAGGATGAGATGGTTAGATGGCATCACCAACTCGATGGACATGAGTTGGGTAAACTCCGGGAGGTGGTGATGGACAGGGAGGCCTGGCATGTTGCAGTTCATGGGGTCGCAGAGAATCGGACACCACTGATCAACTGAACTGAACTGAGGGGATGATCTAGTATAGGTTTAATTCTCTCAGGACCTATGGCCCTAGTCCCTTCTAATATGATTAGGCCCAAATATTTAACAGATTGTTGACAAAGCTGAGCCTTTTCTCTTAATGCCTTATAACTGCAGCCAGCCAAAAAGTTTAGGAAGTTTCCTGAGGCTTGTGAGCAAGCTCCCTTTGTCTCAAAGCAGAGCAAAATATCATTTACATATTGTAACTGCCTCAGAGCTATTCAAAGTTTTGTAGATCCTGTGACAAACTTTGCCCAATAGGTGGTAGCTGTCACGACATCCCTGGGGCAAAACTGTCCAGGTTAACTGAGAAGCTGGCTGAATAGGGTCTTCAAAGGCAAATAGAAACTGACTTTCCTCTGCCAAAGGTACAGAATAGAAGGTGTATTTCAAATCAATTACTCAGAAATATTTGGCTCATTCGGGAATTTCAGACAATAGAGTATAAAGATTAGGCACTATGGGGTGTAAAGGAACTACAGCCTCATTTATTATTTGTAAATCTTGAACTAGTCTCTATCACCGAAAATAGTATTGCATGCACTGTTTCAGGGAATTAATAGCCCCTGCTCCTTTAAATTCTCAATGATGGGTTTTAACCCTTCCTTAACCTCAGGTTTCAGTAGATACTGCTTTTTATGTAGAAATAAATGTGGGCCTTTGAGCTTGACAGCTATAGAAATAGCATTTTTGTGCTTGACCCACAGATTTTCCATAAGCCCACACTCTAGGATTACATTTTGTTCAATTAGAGAGAAAGAGAGGGTTCCATAGTCATGAAAACAGAGGCATGGACCTTGCTCAATATATCCCTCCCCAAAAGGGGTGAGGGAGACTGGCATGATCAAAAATTCGTGTGAAAATAGCACAAAGTCCCAGTTGCAGCTTAGAGCACGACTGAAATAATAATGTTTGGCTCATCCAGACAGTCCCATTACAGAAACGGATTGGAGTTGGCCAGGGGCTTCAGTAAGCACAGAATAAATTGCCCTAGTGTCTAAAAGGAAATCAATGCATTGCCCTCCTCCCCCCAGTTATTAATACCTGGGGTTCCTCAGGTGTAATTAAGACAGGAGCTTGTGTGGATACCCCTGGGCACCTTCAGTCCTGATTCTCTTGAGAGTCTGACCCCTGAAACCTATGCCTTTGGGGGCAGTCTTTCCTCCAGTGTGGTCCCTTGCAGACCGGACATGGAGCAGGGGGTAGCTTAGATGCCTGAGGGCAATCCCGCAAGCCCATTCCTTTTCACCTGAGTCCCTCTGGGCATTTTTCTCAAGACTGTTTAAGAATGGTTCTGACAGCCATTACAAGGGCGTCTGCTTATTCTTTTGTCTTTCTCTGCCTTTCTTTCTTTTCCTCATATTCCCTGCCATAATAGACTGTCTCAGCCAGTTGCAACAGGTTATCTAAAGACTGATTTTGTCCATACACCTGTTGTAATATCTTATGACTATTCTAGCAGAATCGACTTGAAGACAGAGTCTAGGGTAAATATATAGTTCATTAACATAGCTTAAAACAAACATTTCCACAAGAAAAATGCATTGGTAAGCTCAAGGTTTGAGAAAAGTTAAGTTCAGGTGGAACCAGGTGTCTTTATTGGCAATACAGAATTTAAAAAGAAACTTCTTTTTAAATGTGTATAGGGAAGGGGAATAAAATCTAGCACTTGTACTGTTTCCTCCTGCTGCTTAAGAGAGAGATAAGAGATGTCTGACACTTGCAGCCTGTGTCCTCCATTTGGAGACCCCTGGCCTTCCTGCTGATAGGATATGGATAGGTTGAAAGGAAAAAGATGGCCAAAGATATGCAATACAAACATTAATCAGAAAAATACATTAGCAGATATATTAATGCTAGATAAAGTAGACTCTAGGGCAGAGAAAATTGCTATGGTCAGAGAGGAGCATCTCATAAGAATAAAAGGGCAGTTTGTCAAGAAGACAGGGCAATCATAAATTTATATGTACCAAACAACAGAGCTGCAAAACACTTAAAGCAGAATGGATAGAGCTGAGAAGAGAAATAGACAAATCCATGATTATAGTTGGAGACTTTGAATTCAGTTCTGTTCAGTCACTCAGTCGTGTCCGACTCCTTGCGACTACATAAATCGCAGCACGCCAGGCCTCCCTGTCCATCACCAACTCCCGGAGTTCACTCAGACTCACGTCCATCGAGTCAGTGATGCCATCCAGCCATCTCATCCTCTGTCATCCCCTTCTCCTTCTGCCCCCAATCCCTCCCAGCATCAGAGTCTTTTCCAATGAGTCAACTCTTCGCATGAGGTGGCCAAAGTACTGGAGTTTCAGCTTTAGCATCATTCCTTCCAAAGAACACCCAGGGCCTCTGTTTCGATAGTTTAGCTACATGGAAATCAGCAAGGATATATAACTGAACAGCATCATAATCAACAGGATGCAGCGGGCATGCATGCACACACACACTTTCCATTTCTCCTGTGGATAGTTTACCAAGACATATCACTTAGCATAATAGGACCATAAAACAGACTTGAAGATATTTAAAATACTTGAAGTCATACTGTGTGTGTTCTCACCACAAAGGAACCAAACTAAAAGACAATACCAGAAAGATAATAGGAAAATCTCTGAATAGTTGGAAGCTAAACAATAAATTGTTCAATAATCTTTGTATCAAAGAGGAAAGCTCAAGGGAGATTAAAAACAACACATTGAACTAAATGAAAATGAAAGTAAAATGTACCCAGTTGAGTGGACCACAACTAAAGTAGTGTTGAGTGAAAATTTTATAGCACCAAATTTTTACATTGGGAAAAAGGCAAAGTTGGGACTTCTCTTATGCTCCAGTGGTTAAGAATCCACCTTCCATTGCAGGGTATGAAGGTTTGATTACTGGCCAGGAACTAAGATCCCATATGTTACAAGGCAACTAAATTGTATGCCACAACCTGAGAAAGCCTGTGGCTGCAACAGAGACCCAATGCAGCCAAAAATAAATTAAAAAAAAAAATTTTAAGGGAAAGTCTGAAGAAAATAATGTAAGCTCTCACCTTAGGATCATATAAAAAGAAGAGCAGGGTAAACTGGAGGTGCAGAAGTAGGAAAATAATGAAACTGAAAATAGAAAAGCAATAAAGTACACAAAAGATGGTTCTTTGAAAAGACCAATAATATTGCCAAACAACAGAAATTAACAATACCATAAATGAAATGGTGTATTACACAGATCTTGTAGATGTCAAAAGAATAATAAGGAAATATAAATTTTACAAAATTGACAACTAAAAGGAAATAGATTAGTTCTTTAAAAAATCACCTAATATGAAATATATAATTTTGTAGTTCTGTAAATATTAAATTGAATTTTTAATTTAAAAATGCCCAAGAAGGGACTTTCCTGGTGGTCTAGTGTTAAGACTCTGAGCTTCCAATGCAGAGGCATGGGTACAGTCCCTGGTCAGCGTACCAAGATCTTAAACATGTTGCATGGTATGGCCAAATACGTAAATGATTCAAACATTTTAAAAATAAAAATAAAAACTTCCAGGAAAGAATCAGATGTTTTCAATGGAGAATTATACCAAACATCTAAAGAAAAAGCAATTCTACTCATTATCTACCAGAAACCAGAAAAGGAGAAATTCCCCAACTCATTTTTCAGCCATTAAAAAGAATACATTTGAATCAGTTCTAATGAGGTGGATGAAACTGGAGCCTATTATACAGAGTGAAGTAAGCCAGAAAGAAAAACACCAATACAGTATACTAATGCATATATATGGAATTTAGAAAGATGCTAACAATAACCCTGTGTACGAGACAGCAAAAGAGACACTGATGTATAGAACAGTCTTATGGACTCTGTTGCAGAGGGAGAGGGTGGGAAGATCTGGGAGAATGTCATTGAAACATGTATAATATCATGTATGAAACGAGTTGCCAGTCCAGGTTTGATGCACAATACTGGATGCTTAGGGCTAGTGCACTGGGACGACCCAGAGGGATGGTATGGGGAGGGAGGAGGGAGAAGGGTTCAGGATGGGGAACACATGTATACCTGTGGTGGATTCATTTTGATATTTGGCAAAACTAATACAATTTGTAAAGTTTAAAAATAAAATAAAATTTAAAAAAAAAAGAAAGGAAAACAAGATTAATAGCTCTCATGATAACATGTGCAAAAATCCTCAAAGAAACATTAATAAGTGGAATTCAGCAATATATAAGAGAACTATGGGATTCTGGGAAGATGACAGAGTATGAAGTGTCAGGAACTTATCTTTCCTAGACAGTTATACTGTCAGAATCTGCTTGATATAGCTATGTTGTAACTCTCGAGTCTATTCAGACTTGGAACTTCAAGGACAGGGTTTGAATGGGAATTACAGTTAATTTTGGTCAATTTCAGCAATGGCTACCCATCCTCCACTTATATCTCTGAGACAAACAGTTGTTCATTTCTACCAGGAGCAGTTTACATGCAGCTTGCTGACCCAGGGTGGGCAATAAGGACTCTGTGCTCCGAATATCAGAGATCTGTTTTCTGATTGCTGATTGCTGCTTCTGATAATGGAAGTACAGACAAAGAGGTGGGCAGTCATTGCTGCACCACCACTCCCATTGTTGCAAGCCCTTTGCTCTATAGCTTAAGCAACTTCCAGGAGATTTAAAGAGCTGGCAATTCTCTCTCCATTTTTATTTATCTCTTCTTCATTTTGGGAGCCAGACATTAAAGGACTAGGACATTTAAAAGCAACTACATATGCATGTCACCATACATGCCTAAGGAAAAAAATACAGGCTCAGAAAGATCTGATAAGACCTTAAGTTTATACCTCAGGCGAATCCCTTGGAAAGAGAACATAAAACAACAAAAATATCAATAAAATAAACAAAAGCAAAAGGAAATCCCTTGAGAACTGAAACAATCTGATTTACAGACTTACTCCATTCCTGGACTCACTTATCAAGTTTTTAGAAAAAAATATAAGATGCGCAAAGAAATAGGGGAAAAATTCTATTCCAAGGAAAAAAATCAACAGAAACTGGTGAGAAAGGCCAGATAGCAGACACAATAGACAAAAAATCGGGGGAAAAAATGTCTTGAAGATGTTCATAAAACTAAAGGAAGACATGGAGAAGGTTAATAATGATGTATGAACAAAATGGAAATATGAATAAAGAGAAAATATAAGAACATACCAAAAAGAAATTCTGAAACTGAAAAGTACAATAGCTTGAATAAAAAACTCACTAGATGGCAATCAAGACAGATTTGAGTAGGAGAAGAATCAGTGAACTAGAAGATAAAATAATTGAAATTGTCAAGTCTGGGGAACAAAGAATAAAGAGTGAAGCAAAGTGAAAAAAAGTGCAAGGAATCTGTGGAACATCTTCCAGAGGATCAGCATACATTTTCGAGTTCCAGAAGAAGAGAGAAACAGGAGCAAAGGGAAAGAAATAATGCCTAAAAACTTCCCAAATTTGAAGAAACACCTGAACATAAGCACTCAAGAACCTTAATGAATACCTAATCAGAATAATTCTAAGTCATGTGATGTGCAGAGACACAAGAACTGTTGAAAGTAAAAGAAAATCTTGAAAATAGCAAGAGAGAAGTGACTTGTCACATAAAAGTGATCTTCAATAGGTTATAAGAAGATTACTCCCTTGAAACTTTGGAGACCAGAGGTCAGGGTTGACATATTCAACCTTGGTATATAGTCAACCTGGTATATATTCAATATATACCAGGGTTGGTATATTCAAAGTGTGTGCGGAAGAAAAACTCTAAAAAGTGTCAATCAAGAATCCTCTATCTGTCAAAAGCTGTCCTTCAGAAGGGAGGGAAAAATTAGAACAAAATCTAGCACAAGGTATAAATACTAAAGATTATAACAGAGATGAATGAAATATAAATTAGAAAGATTATAGAGAAAATGAGTGAAAACAAAGGATTATTTAAAGAACATGTAAAATCAATTTTTACCTAGATAGACTGAAGAAAAAAAAAGAGTCTTCTGGATAGATGGTGAAGGCAGAAGCACCACAAATCTGTCTACCCAACTCGACAACTATTATCTGGGCAAATAACTTGACAGCTGCATTATCTTATGAAACTATTGTGGAGCTCTGGAGTCTGTTGAACACAAGTAACATTTACAGGAACATCTGGATGGTAAATTTTATGTCAGCAGTCAACATTTAGCGCAGTGGCAGCTACCAGTTTCCAACATACAGTTACATTGAAGGCAGCTGTAACTGTGTTCCTGAAGTGGCTTGTACCCAACTTGTGAGAGTCAGGGTGGGCAACAAGTATCCTTTCTTTCAAGTATCAGGGATCTCTGATATAATTGTTGATTGCTACTTCTGATCAGCGAGGTGCAGATAAATAGAGCTAGAAGGGAGCCGTTGTGGTTGCACCTCTTCCCATTATTGCAAGCTCCTACCCCTCCTAGCTCAAGTGTCTTCCAAGATACTTAAAAAGCTAGCACTCTTCCTCACACTTTCATTTTCAGATTTTTCTTTGAGAGGCAGGAATTAAAGACAAGACTATTTAAAAAAGAACAATTGCATATATGGATAAAATTAGAAGGTAATTGCAAATGCCTAAGAAAATTCTCAGAAAATACGTAAGCCCTTGACTTTACACCTTAGGCTGATTCTCAGGACAGAGACAGTCAACAGCAGTCAAAAACAACAACAGCAAATTCTTGGGGAAGGGGGAAGAATCTGATTTCCAGAGCTACCACATTATTACATTCAAATGCCCAGTGTTCAACAAAAACATCACAAGACATACAAAGAAACAGAAAAGTGTGACCCATTCAAAGGCAAAAATGTACATCAACAAAATCTGACTCTGAATAGAGTTTATGGCAGAAGAGAGGCAAGATGGCATAGGAGAGGTCATGAGATCACCCTTTTTTATGGAAACACCCAAATCACAAATAACTGTTGAAAAACCACTGACAAAAAATGCTGGAACGTGCCAAAAAGATACCTCATATCCAAAGGCAAAGAAGAAGCCACAAGGAGATGATAAGAGGGACACAATCATGATAAAATCAAATCTCAAACACACTGGGTGAGCAGTCCACAAACTGGAAAATAGTTATACCACAGAAGTTTTCCCACAGGAGTGAAACTTCTGAGCCCTACATTGGGCTTCTCAGCCTTGGAGTCTGGGAATGAGAGGAGTAGCCCTCAGAGAGTTTAGCTTTGAAGACCATTTGGATTTGGCCATAAGACTTCCACAGAACTTGGGGAAACAGAAACTCCACTCTTAGAAGGTGTTGTGTGCACCAGGACCTGGGAAAAACAGCAGTGACCTGATAACAGACTGGGCCAGACTTAGCTGCAAGTGATGGTGTCCCCTGCAGAGGCAGGGGGCCTCTGTGATGTACTGTGGGGAAAGGGAGACTGGTAAAAGTGACTCTGTCAAGTGTTAATTGGCATGGGCCCTCTAGGAGGCTGCCACTTTTTCCCTAAGACCTGGCCCCACCCAACAGCCTGAAGGCTCCAGACCTGAGGTGCCTAAGGCTAAAGAACCAACAGAGTGGGGACATAACCCCACCCATTAGCAGAGAGGCTTCTTAAAGTCTTTCAGGATACATGGCTGCCCAATAATAAACATACACCCAGACATGATCCTGCCCACCAGAGGGATAAGACTGAATGCCACCCACCATTGGGCAAGTACTAGTCTCTCCCACCAGGAAGTCTCAGCTATGTGTGGCAGACAACAGAAGCAAGAAGAACTACAACCCTGCAGCAACATGGAACTGCAATCACAGAAAGTTAGACAAAATGACACAGCAGAGGAATATGTCCTGATAAAGGAAAATGATAAACCATGAACAGAACAACTAAGAACAGACTAAGAGCAGTGGAGATAGGCAATCTATCCAGAAAAACAACTAAGCGAGGTGGATCTGGCCAAAAAAGAATTCAGAGTAATGATATTAAAGATTATCCAAGATCTCAGAAAAATATTGGGGGCACAGACTGAGAAGACACAAAAAATGTTTAGCAAAGACCTAGAAGAACTAAAGACCAAACAAAGGTGAATAATAAAATAAATGAAAACTACACTAGAAGGAAACAATAGTAGAATAATTGAGACAGAAGAATGGATAAGTGACTTGGAAGGCAAAATGGTGGAACTGCTACAAAACAGAATTAAAAAAAAAAATTAGAACAGTGTACAAGACTTCTGGGAAAACATTAAATGCACAATCATATGATAGGAGTCCCAGGAAAAGAAGAGAGAGAAAGGTCCTGAGAAAATATTTGAAGAGATAATAGCTGAAATATTCCCTAACGTGGGAAAGTAAACAGTCACCCAAATCCAGGAAGTGCAGAGTCCCAGCCAGGATAATCCAAAGGAGGAACACACTGAGACATATAGTAATCAAACTGACAAAAATGAAAAATGAAAAACTTTTTATTTTAAATTTTTTCATTTAATTAGAAAAATTAAAAATATTAAAAGCAACAGGGGAAAAACAAATAATACATAAGGAAAACCCATAAAGTTATCAGCTGATTTCTCAGCAGAAACATTGCAGGCCAGAAGGGAGTGGCACAATATATTTAAACTGATGAAAGGGAAGAACCTACAACCAAGAATACTCTACCCAGCAACATCTTTATTCAGATTTGACAGAGAAAGTGAAACCTTAACACAAAAGTGAAATCTAGAAGAATTCTGCACTACCAGACCAGTTTTGCACCAAATGCTGAAGGAGCTTGTCTAGGTGGAAAATAAAAGGCCACAACTAGAAACAAGAAAATTATAAATGGAAAAGCTCACTGGTAAAGTCATACATACAGTTTAGGGAGGAAATCATCTGTACCCAAGGGTGGTATCAAAACCAGCAACAACGAGAAGAAGAGAGTACAAATACAGAATTTTGGAAATGCATTTGATATTACAATATATTATTTTTCATATATAGACTCCTATATCAAAACTTCATGGGAACAGCGATTTGAAAACTTATAATGATATACACTCAATGGACATGGGTTTGGGTGGACTCTGGGAGTTGGTGATGGACAGGGAGGCCTGGTGTGCTGTGGTTCATGGGGTTGCAAAGAGTTGAACACGACTGAGTGGCTGAACTGAACTGATACACACAAAGAAGAAAAAGGAATCCAAACAGAACACTAGAGTTAGTCATCAGATCACAAGAGACCAAAGAGGAAGGGAAGGAAAAAACACCTACAAAAACTAATCCAAAACAATGAACAAAGTGGCAATAAGAACATACATATCAAGAATTACCTTAAATGTAAATGGATTAAATGCTCCAACCAAAAGACATAGACTGGTTAAGTGGATGAAAAAACAAGACCTGTATAGGCTACCCTGGTGACCCAGACAGTAAAGAATCTGCCTATAAGGCAGGAAACCCGGGTTCAATCCCTGAGTCAGGAAGAACCCCTGGAAAAGGGCATGGCTACCCACTCCAGTATTCTTGCCTGGGGAATTCTATGGACAGAGGAGCCTGGTAGGCTACCATCCATGAGATCACAAAGAGTTAAACACAACTGAACAACTAACACACACATGCTGTCTACAAAAGACTCACTTTAGATCAAGGGACACATGTAGACTGAAAATGAGGGGATAGAAAAATGTATTCCATGCAAATGGAAATGAAAAGAAAGCTGGAGTAGCAATATTCATGTCAGACAAAATAGACTTTAAAGACTATCATAAGAGATACAAAGGGCACTACATAGTGATCAAGGGATCAATCCCCCCAAAAGATACAGCAATTGTAAATATATATGCATCCAAAATAGGAGTACCTCAATTTTTAAGGTAAATACTATCAACCATAAAAGGAGAAATCAACAGTAACACAATAATAGTGGGGGATTTTAACATCCTACTTTTTCATCAATGGACAGATGATCCAGCAGAAAATAAGTAAAGAAACACAGGCATTAAATGGCCAATTAGATCAGATGGGCTAAATTGATATTTATAGAACATTCCGTACAAAAGAAGCAGAATACACATTCTTCTCAAGTGCACATGGAATATTCTCCAGAATTGATCACATTCTGGTCCAAAAAGTGAGCCTCAGTAAATTTAAGAAAATTGAAATCATACTAGTCACCTTTTCTGAATACAATGCTATGAGATTAGAAATCTACTACAAGAAAAAAAAAATGTAAAAAAACCCCAAGTACATGGAGGCTGAAGAATATGCTACTAAACAACGGATGGATCACTAAAGAAATCAGAGAGAAAATTTAAAAATGCCTGGAAACAAATGAAAATAAAAGCACAACAATCCAAAACCTATGGACACAGCAAAAGCAGTTCTAAGAAGGAAGTTTACAGCAATAAAGTCTTACCTCAGGAAACAAGGAATATCTCAGGTATACACCTAACCTTATACCTAAAGCAACTTAGTAGAAAGGAAGTGAGAGGCTAACAGGCAGGAAGGCCAGGGGTCTCCAAACAGAGGAAATAAACTCCAAGTGTCATTTTTTTCTCTCTCTCAAGCGAAAGGGGGAAACAAACCAGTGATATATTTTTTCCCCTTCTCTATACAAATTTAAAAAGAGGTTTCTCTTAAAATACTGTGCTGCCATAATGATAATTGGTTCCACCTGAACTTTTCTCAAATCTTGAGCTAACCAATGCATTTTTCTTATGCAAATGTTTGTCTTAAGCTATGTTAATGTACTATGCATTTACCCTAGATTCTATCTTCAAGTCTGCTGCTGCTGCTGCTGCTAAGTCGCTTCAGTCGTGTCTGACTCTGTGCGACCCCATAGATGGCAGCCCACCAGGCTCCCCCGTCCCTGGGATTCTCCAGGCAAGAATACTGGAGTGGGTTGCCATTTCCTTCTCCAAGGCATGAAAGTGAAAAGTGAAAGTGAAGTCGCTCAGTCGTGTCCGACTCTTCGCGACCCCATAGACTGCAGCCTACCAGGCTCCTCCGCCCACGGGATTTTCCAGCAAGAGGACTGGAGTGGTTTGCCATTGCCTTCGGTTCTGCCTAAAAGCTCAGATTTAGGCTTAGAACTGACTTGACAAACCAGTATGTTATACTCTTACATTGTTCTCCTAATCTATGTAAATGAAATTATTTGTATGGTAACCTGCTTTTCTTCAAGATTCAAGTCAATTGTTTTATGGCCGGGATGACTCATATGGTTCCAAGATTATCTCAAAATGCATCTTGTAGGTGAGGGGCCTGGTGACCTCTGAGTTTTGAGACATTTCCTTTCTTTAATTAATAGACTGCTAGTAGCCATACAACATCCAGCTAAAGACTAACAGGCGGGTACTCTTTCTGCCCCCTTCTGATGTCTATGTCAGAAGCTTTCTCTACCTCTTTTATACTTTAATAAAACTTTATTACACAAAAGCTCTGAGCGATCAAGCCTCATTTCTGGCCCCGGATTGAATTCTTCTCCCCCAGTGGTGAAGAATCCCGGCGTCTTTCATGGTTCAGCAACAACTTCTCAGATGTAATCATAAAGATCAGAACAGAGATAAATGAAATAGAATGAGGGTGAGAAATGCTGCTGTGGTAGTTGCTTAGTAAACATAAAAGATTATGCAAGTAAGGCCAAATGACCCTAATTCTTTCATTTCTGCAGGGAAACACCTTCTACAGTATATTCAGCAGTGACTGCAACTTGGATATTTCTAAAGCTCCAGAACCTAGCATAGGATTTATAATAGGGACAAAAGAAGGGAAGAAATATAAAGAAGATAATAAATTACTTGCATTGAAGCAGCTAGAATATATAAAATATAAAATAAGTCATAATAAAATAAAAACATAGAAGGATTAAGTAAACAATATGAAAAATTCTAAGAACTATTGCTTTAATAGATGTGAAATGTCAAGACAAGATTACCATTGATCAAACCACATTTAGAATATACAGTTATGGATGCTAAAGCATAAGTGAGATATTTAAAAACCTTGTGAGCAGAGGAAAGATTTCCCACTGTTTCCCCATCTATTTCCCATGAAGTGATGGGACCAGATGCCATGATCTTCGTTTTCTGAATGTTGAGCTTTAAGCCAACTTTTTCACTCTCCTCTTTCACTTGCATCAAGAGGCTTTTTAGTTCCTTTTCACTTTCTGCCATAAGATTGGTGTCATCTGCATATCTGAGGTTATTGATATTTCTCCTGGCAATCTTGATTCCAGCTTGTGCTTCTTCCAGCCCAGGGTTTCTCATGATGTACTCTGCATAGAAATTAAATAAGCAGGGTGACAATATACAGCCTTGACGAACTCCTTTTCCTATTTGGAACCAGTCTGTTGTTCCATGTCCAGTTCTAACTGTTGCTTCCTGACCCACA
>NW_011494531.1:549025-555406 GCF_000754665.1 Bison bison bison
GGAACCAGTCTGTTGTTCTATGTCCAGTTCTAACTGTTGCTTCCTGACCTGCATATAGGTTTCTCAAGAGGCAGGTCAGGTGGTCTGGTATTCCCATCTCTTTCAGAATTTTCCACAGTTTACTGTGATCCACAGTCAAAGGCTTTGACATAGTCAATAAAGCAGAAATAGATGTTTTTTCTGCAACTCTCTTGCTTTTTCCATGATCCAGCGGATGTTGGCAATTGATCTCTGGTTCCTCTGCCTTTTCTAAAACCAGCTTGAACATCAGGAAGTTCACGGTTCATGTATTGCTGAAGCCTGGCTTGGAGAATTTTGAGCATTACTTTTCTAGCATGTGAGATGAGTGCAATTGTGTGGTAGTTTGAGCATTTTTTGGCATTGCCTTTCTTTGGAAGTGGAATGAAAACATCTTTTCCAGTCCTATGGCCACTGCTGAGTTTTCCAAATTTGCTGGCATATTGAGTGCAGCACTTTCACAGCATCATCTTTCAGGATTTGAAATAGCTCAACTGGAATTCCATCACCTCCACTAGCTTTGTTCATAGTGATGCTTTCTAAGGCCCACTTGATGTCACATTCCAGGACGTCTGGCAGAATACGCAGTATATGCAGAATACATCATGCAAAATGCCTGGCTGGATGAAGCACAAGCTGGAGTCATGATTTCCTGGAGAAATATCAATAACCTCAGATATGCAGACGACACCTTCTAGGGGACCCATGTCCCTGTCCAGGGTACAAATGGCTGCAGCAAAGATAGTCTGATCTTTATTCCATTTAGGCCGCCACGGATCAGCTGCTTCACTCTGAGCCTCAAATGTTTCTCCTCTGACCCAAACAAGTGCTCTTTTGTGGGGATCAGACCCTTCCTTCAGTTCCCCCACCCACCTAAGGCAGGTCCAGTCCAACTAACTCTCCTGTTTCCCCCCCTACTTCCTTCATCCAAGTTTTGCATTGGTCTATATATTCCTTTCTGGTGGTTAGGTACTCCTGTCCATGTTCAGCTGTTGTTCTGCAAGCACTTTTGTGTCTCTGTTATGTATATTTCATCACAGTAAAAAAAAAAAAAAGACAATTGAGCCCATGTGCACTGGAAACTTAATCTTTGATCTTGACAGTTTTGACAGCCTTGTGAATAATGGAGTCAAAAATCAAATCCAAGACTTGTTGTTGTTGTTCAGTTGCTAAGAATACGACTCTTTGTGACTTCATGGACTATAGCATGCCAGGCTCCTCTGTCTTCCACTTACTCCCAGAGTTTGCTCAGATTCATGTTCATTGAGTTGGTGATGCTATCTAACCATCTCATCCTCTGCTGCCCAAATCTTTAATCTTTCCAAAAATCAGGGTCATTTCCAATGAGTTGACCATTCTCATCAGGTGGCCAAAGTATTGGAGCTTTAGCTTCAGCAACAGATCTTCCAATGAATATTCAGGGTTGATTTCCTTTAGAATTTACTGGTTTGTTCTCCTTGCTGTTCAAGGGAGTCTATAGAGTATTCTCCAGCACCACAATTCAAAAGCATCAATTCTTTGGTGTTTAGCCTTTTTTATGGTTTAACTCTCACATCTGTAGATGACTACTGGGAAAACCATAGCTTTGACTATATGCACCACTGTTGGCAAGGTGATATCTCTGCTTTTTAATACACTCTAGGTTTGTCATGGCTTTCCTTCCAAGGAGCAAGCAGCTTTTAATTTCATGACTGCAGCCACCATCCAAAGAACAATAATAACAAAGGAGGCAAAAGAGCTGGAGCAGGCAATGGCAACCTACTCCAGTACTTTTGCCTGGAAAATCCCATGGACGGAGGAGCCTGGTAGGCTGCAGTCCATAGGGTTGCTAAGAGTCAGGCACGACTGAGGGACTTCACTTTCACTTTTCACTTTCATGCCTTGGAGAAGGAAATGGCAACCCACTCCAGTGTTCTTGCCTGGAGAATCCCAGGGACAGATGGCAGACATAGTGGGCTGCCGTCTATGGGGTCACACAGAGTCGGACGCGACTAAAGTGACTTAGCAGCAGCAGGCAAAAGAGCTATACTCTGAAAACTTTAAAACACCGATGAAAGAAATCAAAGATGACAAACAGATGGAGACATATACCATGTTTTGTATTTGAATAATTAATATTCTGAAAATGAATATACTACCCAAAGAAATCTATGGATTCAGTACAAGTCCAATCAATTACCAATGACATTATTCACAGAATTAAAACAAATAATTTTACAATTTGTATGGAAACACAAAACACTTTGAATAGCAAAAATATCTTTAGAAAGAAAAACAGAAGTGGAGACATCAGGATCCTCAACTTCAAACTATACCACAAAGCTACGGTAATCAAGACAGCATGGTACTGGCACAAAAACAGAAATATAGACCAGTGGTACAGAATAGAAAACCCAGAGACAAACTCATGCACCTGTGGTAACCTAATCTATGACAAAGGAGGCAAGAATATACAATAGAGAAGACAGCATCTTCAAGAAGTGGTGCTGAGAAATCTGGACAACTACATATAAAAGAATGAAATTAACATTACCTAGCATCATACACAAAAATAAACTCAAAATGGATTAAAGACCTACATGCAAGACCATTCACTATAAAACTCTTAAAGGAAAACATAGGAAAAACACTCTTTGACATAAACCACACAAGATCTTTTTTGACCTACCTCCTAGAATAAAGAAAATAAAAACAAAAATAAGCAAATAGTACCTAATTGAACTTAAAAGCTTTTGTGCAGCAAAAGAAACCAAAATAAGATGAAAAGATAACTGTCAGAATGGGAGAAAATATTTGCAAATGAATAACATAAACAAGTTTAATCTCCAAAATATACAAATAGCTCATGAAGCTCAATATCAAGAATACAAACAACCCGATCAAAAAATGGATGCAAGGCTTAAATAGATCTCTCTTCAAAGAAGACACATAGATGGCCAAGAAGGACATGAACAGATGTTTAACATCACTAATTATTACAGAAATACAAATCAAAACTACAATGAGATACTGCCTCACACCAGCTATTGTAAAAAATCTACAAACAATACATGCTGGAGAGTGTGTGAAGAAAATGAAACCCTCTTACACTGTTGGTGGGAAGGTAAATTGATACAGCCACTGTGGAAATAGTATGGAGATTCCTTAAAAAACTAAACATAGAACTACCATATGACCAAGCAATCCCACTACTGGGCATACATCCTGAGAAAACCATAACTCAAAAAAAAAAAATGTGGTAAATGGATTAAACACACCAATCAAAAGACATAGACTAGCTGGGTGAATGAAAACATGTGCATGTATGCACTTTCACTTCCCATATCACTCTACTTAACTTCCAAAATTGTATTTAATTATTTTATATTATTAGGTGAACCATTTTTCCATTATGGCTCACAAATGCAATAATCTTTCTTTTCCCTGGCTATTGTTTATAAAAAATGATAAATATTTTTTTACTATTGAAATTAACTGTTACTCATTTTAATAGTATCTTTATTGGTCAACATAAAATGATATAATTCTATATCACTAAAACTACCATTTATAGAAAAACCTGTAATTACTTTTCAAAATCCAAATGTACATTAGAATTATCTTGGAATTTTTTGAAAAGTATTAATGCCCAGGTGCGTGCTGAGATTCATCGGGTCACAAAGAGTCAGACATGACCGAGTGACTGAACTGAACTGAACTGAATGCCCAGGTATTGTTTTTTTCCTCGAAAGCTCCAGATACAATTATAATGAGCAGCCATGTTTAAAAACTGGACTATATCATGATCTTTTATCTAGTCTGTTTCACTTTTTCTATTCCATATTCAGTGCTCCCATTTCATTTAATCTATACTTTCCAATTTCTCGATCTCTTTTTTTGTTGTTCATTCTTAAGCCTTTATCAAGTATAGTAGAAAGCTTTTGTATACATATATATCTATAAATAGCATGTATAATATAATACATATGTTAGAAAACTTATGTTTTTGCATAAATAAAAACAATATAACATTAATTCCACTTGTTTGACTAAGTATGAATAGAATGTTAGATTTCTAATTTTATTCACTCAAAACTTTGATATAGTTCCACTTATTCTGGCATCTAATATTACAGCTAAAAGTCTAGAAAGGTATTATCTTAGTGATTTTTCTGGTCACGTGAGCTGCTCGGACCTCGGAAGGGCACAAAACGCAGGCCCAACTGAGTCTGCGCCTTTGTGGAGTACCCGAGAACCTGAACCTGAGCAACTTAGACCTGGGAAGTGCACGCAACTCAGGGCCTGCCTCTGACAGTTCCCAGCAGAGCAACCTATAGCCTGAGAAGTGTAGACCATGAAAGCACACAAGCCCTGAGCGGGGGCAAACCCAGTGCGGCTGACAGCTAGCACTCCCCACACATGCCAGTGATGTTTGAAGTGTTCCTCCCTCCCCACAACACGACTGAACAAGTGAAGCTAAAAAAGTGACCACCATCGCCCCCTTGTGTCAGGGCGAAAATTAGACACTGAAGAGACCAGGAAACAGAAGCTAAAATAAACAGAGGGAACCGCTTTGGAAGTGACAGGTGCAACAGATTAAAACCCTGTAGTTAGCACTAACTACATAGGAAGGGGCCTATAGATCTTGAGAAGAAATATAAGCAAGATCAAGGAACTATCTGAAAATGAATTGACCCCACACTGTCTGCAACAGCTCCAGAGAAATTCCTAGATATATTTTTACTACTATAATTTTTTAAAATTAAAAAAAAATTAAGTCCTATATTACTCTTTTAATTTTCATTTTTATAACCTACTATTACCCTGCAAAGAAAGACCTTCGTACATATATATTTTACAATTGTTGTGACTTTTTTTTTTTTAATATTGTATTTTTGAGAATCTAATCTCTACTCTAGATTTTTAAACTTTGCTTTTTGGTATTTGTTATCAATTTTGTACCTTTAAGAACCCAATCTTCAGTATCCATTTTGACTTGGGAGTGAAATTACTGGCTTCATTGTTCTATCCCCCTTTGGACTCCTTTTTCTCCACCAGGTCACCTCTATCTCCTCCCTCTCCCTTCTCTTCTCTATCCAACTCTGTGATTCTTTATGTGTGTTCCGGGCTGTGGAGAACACTTAGGGAACTGATTACTGGCTGGATCTGTCTCTCTCCTTTTGATTCCCCCTTTTATCCTGGCCACCTTTGTCACCTTCCTCCCTCTTCTCTTCTCTGTGTAACTCCATGAACATCTCTGAGGGATCCAGATTGTGGAGAGCACATAGGGAAGTGATTACTGGCTAGCCTGATCTCTCCCTTTTTGCTTCCCTGTCTTCTCCTCCTGGTCACCTCTATCTCCCTCCTCCCTCTTCTCTTCTCCATGTAACTCTGTGAAACTCTCTGGGTGTCCCTCACTGTGGAGAAACTTTTCATCATTAACCTAAATGTTTTATCATCAGTGCTGTATAGATGGAGAAGTCTTGAGGCTGCTGTAAGAATAAGACTGAAAACCAGAGGCAGGAGGCTTAAGTCCAAAACCTGAGAACACCAGAGAACTCCTGACTCCAGGGAACATTAATCAATAAGAGCTCATCCAACGCCTCCATACCTACACTGAAACCAAGCACATACCATGCAAATTCTCCAGCAACACAGGAACATAGCCCTGAGCTTCAATATACAGGCGCCTAAAGTTACTCCAAACCCACTGACATCTCAAAACTCACTGCTTGACACTTCATTGCACTCCAGAGAGAAAAAAATCCAGCTCCACCCACCAGAACACTGACACAAGCTTCTCTAACCAGGAAACCTTGACAAGCTACTCATCCAACCCCACACACAGCAAGGAACCTCCACAATGAAGAGGAACCACAAAGAGCCAGAATACAGAAAGGCCACCTCAAACATAGCTGTTGGGGGCCAGCGTGAGGTACTCTGCCCATGGCAAAGGTCATGAGGAAGGAGGCTCGACATACGCAAAGGCGGGATCGAGCCTCAGGAGTCCCCCTGGAAATCCTCGAGCATCTACCTCCATAACCAGAGCCTGCCTACTTTACTACTTTGTGCTCTCCCCTACACCTCTGACTTTACAGGGGGCTGTCCCCCACCACCTCTTTCGGAGAAGGAGTTAACCTAGAGCTCCAGTTAATCAAAACTCCTGGGCGTGATAAGAGTGTTTTAACCTACAAACTCCTCTGAAGGTTCTCTGGCCTGCCTGACAGGCTTGTCCGGCCACATGTGATTGCTCACAGCCTCCCAACCGTGAGAGGCATGAGATGCTTTAAACCTTCTAAAAACAGGTTCCTTAGAAAAGTTAGAAAACTATTAGTATAAGTATAATGGGCTGATTAGAAATTGTATTGGTGAAGGGTTTTTCAT
>NW_011494531.1:555506-556511 GCF_000754665.1 Bison bison bison
TCCAAGGAGCACGCTCTGCATATTGTGCATGCAGTCTGTTTTAAAAGCTCCACTGTTTAAAAAACTTTTTATCTTTTTCAGGCTTAGGCAACACTTTGAGAGGCTTTGGGGGCAAAGTGGGGAACTTTTGGGCCCTGGAAGGCACAAACGGAGGTGGCAGCGATCGCCTTAAATCAGAAACTGGTGGATAGGTTTTTTTAAAGGTTTGCGCAGAGAGGGAGGGAGCTCGCCAGGGCACCTTGCCACAGTGTCCTGTAAGTCCTCTCCTCTCTCCTCTGCTGATTTTTTCTTCCTTCTTCTCTTTAAATCTTTCTCAAGTTTTCTTTCCCTCAGTCTATCTTTTTTCCTTCCTCTTCTCTTCTTTTACTTTCTATCATTTCCTTCCTGTTTCCCTCTTTCATTCTCCCTTCTTCCTTACTTTCTCTTTCCCTCTCTCCCTCTCTTCCTGCCTTTCTCACTTTTCTCTCCCCCTTCCTTTCTTGCTACCTTCTCTTTCCTTCGTTTCTTTCCTTTTACCCTGTTTCTCTCTAACTTTTTCTTCCCTCCTCCCTCTTTCTCTCTGTATTTCTTTTTTTTAACTTCCTTTTTTCCTTTTTCTATCTTGCTGCGTTCCCTGATTCCTTCCTCCTCTGTTGCTCTCTCCTTTTCACTCTTTAGTTCTTTCTCTATCTTTAGATCTTTCTCTATTGTCTTTCCTTTTTTCCTTATTTTTTCTTTTTCACTTTTTCACTTTTTTTTCTTCTCTCTCTCTCTCTTTTTTTTTTTTTTGCTTGGGCGAGGCGCCCCCTGAGGGGGATTTCTGCAAGGAGCAGGCTCTGTATATTGTGTATTTTTTTAAAAGCTCCTTTGTTTAAAAAGAAAACTTTTTTTATCTTTTTCAGCTTTAGGCAATGCCCTGGGAGGCTTTGGATGTAAACTGGGGAATTATTAGGCCCTGGGAGGTGCAAGCAGAGGTGGGGTAGTCATCTTAAATCAGAAATTGTTGGATAAATTTTTTTAAAGGTT
>NW_011494531.1:557096-558229 GCF_000754665.1 Bison bison bison
TGTGTGTGTGTGTGTGTGTGTGTGCTAATGGATTTTTAAATATAGATGTGTGTCTATATGACTTAGTATATACATATTTCCTTTTTCTGCCAGCTGAGAGGACCTAGAAGCAGCAACACAACAGTGGTGATGAACTAACTACCTAGCACAGAGATTTTGGTTTCTAAATACCATTCTCCATTAAAAATGACCAGGGCCCCCTGGAGAAGTGGTTAATTTCAGGGCTGAGACAAGGAAAATGTGAGATAATTCTGGAGTTTCTTTTGTAGCAGAAAGTCAGGAAGTGCTAGGGGAAACCTAAGAGAAAATGGGAACATGTAGAAAGACACAGTAGTCAGCCTGAAAGAGCTCCCGTTATCACAGCTGGAAAAATTTGAGTAATATTTCTGTGATATTTCCCAAAACTTATAACCTCAGACTACTTATAAGATAACATCAGGCAAACCCAAATTGAAGGACATTCTTTGAAATACTGAACCTGTACTTTTCAAAAGTGTCAAGGTCATGAAAGGCAAGTGCCGGGGTCCAGCCTCGGCTGATCCAGGGAGTTCGAAGCGGGGACGGCGTCGGCGAGGGTCAGGATATGATAGCTTCAATTAGATATTAATTAGAGATATAAAGAGTAATAGAATAAGGATAGCTCAGTAGGAAAATTCAGTGGAGAAAAGAGGCTGAGTAGCTTGGTTTATGCGGGAGACCAATAAAACTTCAAGACAAGAAGCTTGCACCAGTTATGTAGGCCGCAGGCGTCCTTCCGTTCTCCCGAAGGAGAGGAGACACTGAGGCTTCCCCGGTCGGATCTTAGAAGCCCAGGCATAATTAGTAAGCATGGTGGGTTCCATGCTCCAGATGGAGACTCAGCCAGAGTGAGAGAGAGAGAGACATGGGGAGACCAGTCTTTCGAGGAACTGATCCCAATTCTTTATTTTCCAGAGTCTGTTTTTATACACTGAGATGTTATACAAAAGTCATGTGGGGACAGCAGTCCTGACTTTTATTAAAGTCAGGTGCTTCACACAAATGTATACAGAGGTCTTAGGGGTGTTACATCATCTTCTGGCCAGGGGGGCCTGCTGACAATTTATGACCCTCTCCTTGTGACAGTGGTCAGTCAACCAGAACACTTTTTTCCC
>NW_011494531.1:558329-558591 GCF_000754665.1 Bison bison bison
ATTCAAAAAAATTGAAATCATTCCAAGCATCTTTTCTGACCACAATACAGTAAGATTAGATCTCAATTACAGGAGAAAAAATATTAAAAATTCCAACATGTGGAGGCTGAACAACACGCTGCTGAAAAACCAACAAATCGCAGAAGAAATAAAAAAAGAAATCAAAATATGCATAGAAATGAATGAAAATGAAAACACAACAACCCAAAACCTGTGGGATACTGTAAAAGCAGTGCTAAGGGAAGGTTCATAGCAATACAGG
>NW_011494531.1:558691-560119 GCF_000754665.1 Bison bison bison
AGCAATCAGAGCAGAAAAAGAAATAAAAGGAATCCAAATTGGAAAAGAAGAAGTAAAACTCTCACTGTTTGCAGATGACATGATCCTCTACATAGAAAACCCTAAAGACTCCACCAGAAAATTACTAGAGCTAATCAATGAATATAGTAAAGTTTCAGAATATAAAATTAATGCACAGAAATCCCTTACATTCCTATACACTAACAATGAGAAAACAGAAAGAGAAATAAAGGAAAAACTTCAGTTCACCATTGCAATGAAAAGAATAAAATACTTAGGAATATATCTACCTAAAGAAACAACAGACCTATATATAGAATACTATAAAACACTGATGAAAGAAATCAAAGAGGACACAAATAGATGGAGAAATATACCATGTTCGTGGATTGGAAGAATCAATATAGTGAAAATGAGTATAATACCCAAATCAATCTATAGATTTAATGCAATCCCTATCAAGCTACCAATGGTGTTTTTCACAGAACTAGAACAAATAATTTCACAATTTGTATGGAAATACAAATAACCTCGAATAGCCAAAGCAATCTTGAGACAGAAGAATGGGACTGGAGAAATCAACCTGCCTGACTTCAGGCTATACTACAAAGCCACAGTCATCAAGACAGTATGGTACTGGCACAAAGACAGAAATATAGATCAGTGGAACAAAATAGAAAGCCCAGAGATAAATCCTCGCACCTATGGACACCTTGTCTTTGACAAAGGAGACAAGAATATACAATGGAGAAAAGACAATCTCTTTAACAAGTGGTGCTGGGAAAACTGGTCAACCACTTGTAAAAGAATGAAACTGGAATACTTTCTAACACCATACACAAAAATAAACTCAAAATGGATTAAAGAGCTAAACCTAAGACCAGAAACTATAAAACTCCTAGAGGAAAACATAGGCAAAACACTCTCTGACATAAATTACAGCAGGATCCTCTATGACCCACCTCCCAGAGTATTGGAAATAAAAGGAAAAATAAACAAATGGGACCTAATTAAACGTAAAAGCTGTTGCACAACAAAGGAAACTATAAGCAAGGTGAAAAAACAGCCTTCAGAATGGGAGAAAATAATAGCAAACGAAGCAACTGACAAAGATTTAATCTCAAAAATATACAAGCAACTCTTGCAGCTCAATTCCAGAAAAATAAATGACCCAATCAAAACATGGGCCAAAGAACTAAACAGACATTTCTCCAAAGAAGACATACAGATGGCTAACATGAAAAGATGCTCAACATCACTCAGAGAAATGCAAATCGAAACCACAATGAGATACCATCTCATGTCAGTCAGAATGGCTGCGATCCAAAAGTCTACAAGCAATAAATGCTGGAGAGGGTGTGGAGAAAAGGGAACACTCTTACACTGTTGGTGGGAATGCAAACTAGTACAGCCCTATGAAGAACAGTG
>NW_011494531.1:561168-561538 GCF_000754665.1 Bison bison bison
AACAAAAGAGACCATAGCAAAAATCAACAAAGCTAAAAGCTGGTTCTTTGAGAAGATAAATAAAATTGACAAACCATTAGCCAGACTCATCAAGAAACAAATAGAGAAGAATCAGATCAACAAGCTTAGAAATCAAAATGGAGAAATCACAACAGACAACACAGAAATACAAAGGATCATAAGAGACTACTATGAGCAACTATATGCCAATAAAAAGGACAACTTGGAAGAGATGGACAAATTCTTAGAAAACTACAACTTTCCAAAACTGAACCAGGAAGAAATAGAAAATCTTAACAGACCCATCACAAGCACAGAAATTGAAACTCTAATCAGAAATCTTCCAACAAACAAAAGCCCAGGACCAGAC
>NW_011494531.1:561638-562387 GCF_000754665.1 Bison bison bison
GGCATTATCAGTTTTCAAAGCCTTTGGCAGACCTAGATATGAAAAACAAGTAAAGAGATGTTGTATAACGTCTTTAACTGCCTCTCCGGTACGAGCAGTTGCAATAATAACATGAGAAAAGGTATCTACAGTTACATGAACAAAGGAAAGTTTTCCAAATGAAGAGACATGAGTTACATCCATTTGCCAGTGTAAGTTAGGTTTGAGACCACGAGGGTTAACTCCCATAGGTAGACTATTATAAACAGTGGGGCAGTGTAAGCAAGAGCGCACAATCTCCCTAGCAGTTTCTCTGGGAATTTGGAATTGATATCTTAAAGCAGTAGCATTTTGATGATGAAGTAAGTGAGAGGCTCTGGCTTCCTCAATCGCCGTAGCCACTGTATGTCTGGTTAACAAGTCAGCCAAGTCATTAAAGGCATTTAAGGGGCCAGGCAATCCGGAATGAGCCCGAATGTGTCCAATGAAAAATATTTTATTTCTTTTCCAAATTCGTTGCTGTAAATTACTTAACAAATGAAATACGGTAGTCTTATTTTCAGGCAAAACTGCAGTTTCAATGTGTGGAAACAACCTGACAATATACTGAGAATCAGAATAAAGGTTAAATTCTTCATCTGCAAACATAGCAAAAGCCTCTATGACTGCTGTTATTTCAGCTTTTTGAGCTGAAGTTTCCCGTGTTTCTAAAACCTTTTGGTGATTTTTAGTGACTATGGAGGCTTTACCGTTTGCTGACCCATCAGTAA
>NW_011494531.1:562513-562862 GCF_000754665.1 Bison bison bison
TGAAAGGGGAAATTAACAATAACACAATAATGGTGGGAGACTTTAATACCCCAGTCACACTATGGATAGATCAACTAAGCAGAAAATTAACATGGAAACACAAACTTTAAATGATGCAACAGACGAGTTAAACCTAATTGATATCTTTAGGACATTTCACTCCAAAACAATGAATTTCACTTTTGTGTCAAGTGCACATGGAACCTTCTCCAGGCAGATCACATCCTAGGCCATAAATCTAGCCTTGGTAATTCAAAAAAATTGAAATCATTCCAAGCATCTTTTCTGACCACAATACAGTAAGATTAGATCTCAATTACAGGAGAAAAAATATTAAAAATTCCAACAT
>NW_011494531.1:566098-566658 GCF_000754665.1 Bison bison bison
AGCTCAACTGGAATTCCATCACCTCCACTAGCTTTGTTCGTAGTGATGCTTTCTAAGGCCCATTTGACTTCACATTCCAGGATTTCTGGCTCTAGATGAGTGAGCACACCATCGTGATTATCTGGGTCGTGAAGATCTTTTTTGCACAGTTCTTCTGTGTATTCTTGTCACCTCTTCTTAATATCTTCTGCTTCTGTTAGGTCCATACCATTTCTGTCCTTTATCGAGCCCATCTTTGCGTAAAATGTTCCCTTGGTATCTCTAATTTTCTTGAAGAGATCTCTAGTCTTTCCCATTCTGTTGTTTTCCTCTACTTCTTTGCATTGATCACTGAGGGAGGCTTTCTTATCTTTTCTTGCTATTCTTTGGAACTCTGCATTCAGATGCTTATATCTTTCCTTTTCTCCTTTGCTTTTCGCTTCTCTTCTTTTCACAGCCATTTGTAAGGCCTCCTCAGACAGCCATTTTGCTTGTTTGCATTTCTTTCCATGGGGATGGTCTTGATCCTGTCTCCTGTACATGTCACAAACCTCATTCCATAGTTCATCAGGCACTCTATC
>NW_011494531.1:566758-567110 GCF_000754665.1 Bison bison bison
AATTTGAATGAGGCTTGAAACTTCTAATCCAATTCTGAGAATATAACGAAATACTATGTTGTAAAGAAAACAGGAAACTAACCTTTCATGGGGTCACAAAAAGTTGGACATGACTCAGCGACTGAACTGAACTGAACTGAACTGATGATAAATTTATATATATATTATAAATTTTAATTGATATGCACAAATACCAAATAATCTACATGAAAAGAAAATAATTTTAAATGTCTTATTACACCTAATCTACCTCTTTTGAGGAAAAGTTCATTAATCATGTTACATTAGATAACAGGATTTTAAATTTTCACTATGTTTTTTCTTGTATTTTCATCTCTTACATCACTTATAT
>NW_011494532.1:0-1302 GCF_000754665.1 Bison bison bison
AACCAAAGCGGGATTCATGTCACATATTACCATCCCACTCTCTCAAGTTGAATAGTAGCAGTCCATGATAAGCAGCCCACTTCTGAAAGGTTGTCAGTTCTCTTTGTATAGTGAGCTCATCTCAATGTTTGTGAAGTTGGTCTCAAGAAAGCGATGTTTGATCCCTCATTTTGAACCACAGGCAACTGATTCTAGGGCAGAAATGGTTGGTGTGTTTCTCGCATACATATGTGGTCTTGTCTCTGATTGGTTGGGCAACCAGGTACAGAAACCTATTTTCTGAAGCAGCATGTCTCACAGAGATAGGCTGCAGAACATTCCTCTGCTGAGGATACTTGATCAGGATAAATGGAGAGGAACACTTTACCAGCCTCATGGCTGATCCTGTGGCTTCATCTTGGCCGTAAGTCCTGGGGCTGCTGAAGACATTCTGAACAGTCTGGGGTGGTGATGGGGAAGGAGGGAGATGCAGTCAGGCACCTCAAGATTCTACTATCTGGGAATGTGTGAAGGCAATGAACACTGTAGAGAAATCAGTTTCTATGTGCGGCCTTGTCTTTCTGAACAGGAACGAGCAGCCTCTTGACTGTGGAACAGCATCCTCCCTTGCTGTGGGTTCAGGAAGGAGAGAGCACCAATTTCACCTGCAGTTTCCCTTCCAGCTCTTTCTATGCTTTACACTGGTACAGATGGGAACCTGCAAAGAGCCCCAAGACCCTGTTTGTGATAAGTGTAAATGGGGATGAAAAGAAGCAAGGATGAGTGAGAGTCACTCTGAATACTAAGGAGGGCTACAGCTCCATGTACATCAGAGGATCCCAGCCTGAAGACTCAGCCACATACCTTTGTGCCTCCACACAGTGCCCCTCAGCCCTCTGCAGCCCATACCCAAACCCGTGCCTGCTGCTGCTCTGGGACCAGCATTGATGAAGAGCCATTGTCTAGAGGAAAAGGGACATTCAATGAATGACAGTGTTTTTGGTAATCAGGGGGAAATGCAGACATAGATAAACAGGCATTCCAGTCCCTGTAGCTTCCTCAACTAACTGGACTGTTTCTAAACATCACTAATCTCCACTACCACCAGTATACTGGCCATATCATTAATTCCAATTCCTAGCCTCCTCTTTCCCTGTGATTCCAAGTAAACTAGATAGTTTTCAAAACTATCTAAAATAAGGTGGTTATACCTGGGTAATATTTACCCCTCACTATTGCTACATCCTAAGAGCCAGTCTTTATGGTATTTCCTTATGTGCATGAATGTAATATGGGGATATGCTGTCTCACACATCTGGCATG
>NW_011494532.1:2171-2324 GCF_000754665.1 Bison bison bison
GAATTAAAAACATGCAAAAAAAAAAAAAAAAAAAAAGAGCTGCTGGTCAACTTCCCAAACTGGATCTTCAACATTATTGGTATAAAGATCAATGGAAGGAATTTCTAATACTATCAGTGAAGACCCTGTGTTTTAGCTAACTCCGAATTGGTA
>NW_011494532.1:3843-4388 GCF_000754665.1 Bison bison bison
AAATCTCAGAGGCCCGGGCTCATCTCTTCCTCAGACATTTTCAGGAGTGACCATGGCCCATACATGTGATCTCTCTCTGTGGCCCTGAGGGAAGCTGGGCAGCTTACACTGTGCCTCGGGGCTTCCAAAATCACAGAAGTGTCAACTGCCAAAGAGTCGACACCTTTCGCCTCACAACTGGCATGATGTTAACTTCTGCTCATCTGTTTACTACAGTAAGTCATGCAGCCAGCCTGGATTCAGCGTGTACGGGGGCTACACAAGGTCCCAGATATCAGGAAGCAAGAATCACTGGAGGTAACTTTGGCCACTAGATCCACGTGAGCTGATAGAATAAATACATTCCTTGTGGCAACTGGCACCAGAGTGCTAATGAAGCACACAGACCTTAATAGTCATCAAGGTCATGTCAGTTTACTTCTCAAATAGCACCCACACCCACTTCCTCATCTCTATACTCCTTGCAACTCCCCTAATCCAAGCATTTAGCACCTCTCACTTGGATAACTGCAAAGGCCGCTTCACTCTCCTCCTGCCTTTATTCT
>NW_011494532.1:4546-12685 GCF_000754665.1 Bison bison bison
TAAGAATTGGACGTGACTTAGCAACTGAACAGCAATAACAATAACTGAATAACAATAATAACAACAATAATATATAAAATTAGTTCACTTTCTGCTCATCTTTGGATAATGAGGAGCCATTAGAAATTGTAAAGATCAAATTTTACATTAAGAATTACAAGGCAATGTACAATTTTCCCCTGAGTTACTTCTAGTTTTCTCATTCACTCTTTTCTGCCACATAATCTAGATGTACATCAGCCACTTTAAAATAAAACCATTTATGCTGGTATTAAGCTTTTTCCTTAATCTGAACGTTTGCAGATGCTGTCCTCCGTGGTCAGAATGATTTTTCCCAAGTACTTGTGTAAAACACATATATGTACTCAACCTTTACAGCCCAGTTCAAACAACATTATTTCTTATGTGAAATCTTAGAGGATAATATTGCTAACTTTTAATTATAAATATTCTTGGATCTGGTCCCCTCTTAAGATTGTTTGACAGGAATATTTGCTACTGAGGGACATCTTATATTTATATTCATTCAAATTGTTTCCTACAAGGCATGAAGAGATTCCTTTTAGTCTACAAACCAAAGTACAGTCAGGTTCCCTTCTTTTCATTTAGCAAATATCTCCTTCACAGCACAAGACCCAGAGATAGGCTATAGCAAATAGGATGGTGTGAGTTGGAAAAGGGCAACCTTCTCCAGTGGGTGACTATTCTGTCTTGGTTTACATCCTTCTGTGTAAACTGCAGCAGGGCTCCTGATCTGCATGAAGACCAGGGAACATTTAAAGTATCCCCGCGTGCTGCTCCAGACCCATTGCTCTTTTAGGATGGAGGTGGAGCCTTCACCAACATAGCATTCCTAGATTTGTCTTCATTTTGAGGGTCCAAATCCAACATGGCTGAAAAGGAAAAGTTATCCCAATGATGTGCATTTCAAAGAACTTTGTTAACTCATGGGATTTTCCTTTTCCATTACATCCTAAACCTGCTTCTCTTTCTGTTTCTATATATAAAGTAATTCAGATTCAGATTTACTTTTGACTTCAAAGAAGTCTTGAGATGTCTACCATTTATGTAACTGCATGGCAACAGTTGAAAGACATTAAGGACCCTGTAGTGCGTTAGAGGGCAGACCCCAAAAGATACATTCACATCCTAATCCTCGGAAACTGTGAATGTGAACTTATTTAAGAGAGAAACTTTTCAAATGTAATTAAGAAAAGCATATCAAAATCCAATCATACTGGATTATCTTGGTGGGGCCTCAATCCAGTGACAAGTGTCCTTTTAAGAGACACACAGGTGAGAAGTCCTTGTGAGGTCTTCTCAATGGAGGAGGAGGTTGGAGGTACACAGTCAGAAGCAAAAGACCACATGGAGCCACCAGAAGCCAGAAGAGGCAAGGAAGGATTCTCTCCTAGACCATTCAGAAGGAGTATGTTCCTGCTGACACCTTGTTTTCAGACTTCTGACCTCCAGATTGTAGAGAACCAATTCTTGCTTTTTGGAGCCATCAAATTTGTGATAATTTGTAATGGTAGAACAAGGGCTACTGGGGCTAACACAGTTTTCCAAAGGTAACATTTCTAAATAGCTACAAGCAACTCCTGATAGTTTGCATTCATGGAAGGGCGTTTTTAAATTACTTTAAAGAGTAATTAATTAAATTACTCTCTGGGACATTTGCATTCAAATTCTCACATAAGTAAACATACACATTTATTTATCATTCAACAAATGTTTGAGTAACCAGTATTTACCAGGTATTACTGCATCAGCAATTTTTGATCCAGTCACAGAGGGGCAGCATCTGCAAACATAGACACTCCGTGGGGAAGATGGGTGGGTTACACGGTGGTAAGTGATGGGCTGTCTCAAACTGCAGTCACTCCTTTCTTTTTTATTTCCCAAAGGCAGTCTAGACCAGGTTTCTCTAGGTCTGGAAGAAGGTGATACAAGGGAAACCCTTTTAGGAGCAGACAGATTCAGCAACTCTTTCTGAAGAGGAAGAAAAGGGAGATGCTACTGTTAGCACCAATTTTGATCTTATGGATACAAATATCATGTGAGTTTGGGGTTTCCCTGATTGCTCCCAGAAAATTCAGCACAGCGGAATCTTATCTGCAGGCAACTGTAAGAGTGGGATTTTCTGACTGAGAGAAGGATGTTGAGAAAAAAATGAAAACTAAAATGTGGGAGATAGAGAGAGTTGGGGAGAGAGACATGGAAAGAAGGAGAAAATACACAAGAAGAATGAGAGAGACCATTACAGCTGAGAGAATAAACATCTAATCAGACTTTCTGTGTTACTTCCCTCTGTTTTTCTGAACAGAAATGAATAAACAACACATAAAGCATTTTCCTGAATTCTTGCTTCTGCAAGAAGGAGAGAACTTCACCACATACTGCAATTCCTCGAGCACTTTTTACAGCTTACAGTGGTATAAGCAGAGGCCTGGGGGCAGTCCTATCCTCTTGATGATATTAGCTAAGGGTGGAGAAGTGAAGACACAGCAGAGATGGACAGGTCGGCTTGGAGAGTCCAGACAGCACAGCTCCCTGCACCTCGCTGCTGCCCAGCTCTCAGATGCAGAAACCTACTTCTGGGCAAGGGCATGCTCTGGAGGCACCTGCTGTCTGTCCCCAAACCTCACTGTGGGCTCCAGGGTCACTCCTCCTCATCTCTCCTCAGATCAGGGGCCAGAGAAAGCTGAAGTCATGATGTCTACGAAGAAATTGAATTTTTAATAAAAAAAAAAATCCCCAGACTCAGTGTCACTGAAGAATTCTGTCAAACATTGAAGCAGAATTAGCATGAATTATGCACAGTTTCTTGCAGACAATAGAAAGAAAATAATTCTTCACTCATTTTATGAGACTAATATTACCTTGATGCCAAAATCAGACAAAGACCATAAAGAACTGAAAAGTACAGGGAAATATCTTTTATCTAGAAGATAGACGCAAATTTCTTAAAATATTTTAGCAAGTAAAATTCATTGATATGTAAAATGAGTAATATACCAAGCACAAATGTAATTTCTTTCAAGGGTGCAAGACACTTTAATATTGAAAATCAATGGATAGAATTCACCTATTATCAGGGTTGAAAAGAAGAATCATATCATCATATTAATCTAGTCAGAAAAAAAGGATTTGCAAAAATGCAGTAGTCAATTATGGTGAAAACTCTGAGAATCACAAGAATAGTGGGGAATTTCCTCGATAGCTAATGGTATTCTTACTAATAAAAGACTATAATTTTCTCTAAGAAAGAGAAAAAAATGAGAGTGTCCATTCTTGTCACTCTTTTAGTACAGTGCTAGATGTTGGAGCAAGAAGTAAAGAAAGTAGATGTAATGATCTTATAGAGTTGAAATAAGAAGTAAAACTGCCACTATTTGCTGGTAACATGATTATCTATCTAGAAAATACAAAGAATATACCCCTAAATTTATATTAGGGAAATCCAAATTAAAACTACAAAGAAATACCACTTCACATATATCATAACGGCTAAAATTAAAAATACTGACAATACCAAGTTCTGGCAAGGATGCAAAGAAGTTGGATCACTCATGCATTGTGGGTGGGTGAATGGCCTAGTCATTCTAGAAAACAGTCCAAGAATTTCAAATACACTTAAATATTCACTTGCTGAATTCTTAATACTGCAAATCAACCAGTGATCTTCACTGAATGAACAGATAAATATTCTGTAGTACATTCACACAATGAAATATTATTTATACATCTTTCTCAACTTCAAGAGGGTTATTTTGCAATAAATCATTTTAAGTTGAAATAATAGGAAGTCAAAAGTTCATTTAATATGGGAAGGAAATCTAAAAAAGAATAGAGATAAATATGTACATGTAAAACTGATTCACTTTGCTGCACTGCAGAAACTAACATTGTAAAGCAACTAAACTCCAATAAAAATCAATTAAAATTAAAAAAAAAGAAAATCCACCCAATATATTTAAGCTAGCTTCCCAATACTTGCATTAGCCTACAGCTGGGGGAAAAAAAATCATCTCACACAGTCTATTTTATACTAAAATGATAGAAATCTTATGCAATGTATTGAATACTGTACTGAAAGTGAAAATCAGGATGGTTATATGGGTATGAAATGGCTGTAAATGTGTTAGTTGTTTACACTCATGATTTTGAGGCTGACCAGGAGCTCAGCTCACTCTTGCTGCCCAGAATCACCAGGAAACATAATACCGCATGTTGCTAGCCCAGAAAAAAATAACATTTCAATATTCCAAGTATGGTTTCTACTGAATGCATACCACTTTCTCACTACTGTAAAGTCAAAAATCCTAAATTGAGTTATCGTAAATTGGGGACAGTCTGTAGCGATGAAAAGGAGCAGACTCTTGATATATGATGTAGTCTAGGTGGATCTCAGGATTTTATGCTGAGTTAAAAAAATCAATCTGAGAGGCTACATGGTATATGATTACACTTATTGGATTATAATGACTGTATACGTAGTGTGAACCTACTTATACAACATTCTCAACAGGACAAAAAAAAAGATGAGATCAGTAGTGACCTGGATTGTAAAGAATTGCAGGCCTCGGGAGGGTGTACAAAGAGAGTTTTTTTAGAGAGATGGAACAACTCTATATCATGATTTTAATGGTGGTAACAAGAGCCTATACATGTGATTAAGTTTCACAGAGCTTTGCATCAAAAACCAGAGTGCATATAAAATTGAGGTATCAGATTGCAATCTGTATTTTAATAAAATTTTGGCAATATCAATTTTCTGGTATGTATATGTAATTATTATATTAGCATATATATTTTAGAATATCAAGCTGCTCTTCAAGCTGTTGTGGCCTTTGTGGTCTCTTCTGCTTAGTTAACAAATAATTGGAAACCAGGACATCAGCAGATTTCAGGGATTTTCAAGGGTTGTGGAGGTGGGGATGGTCTGCAAAGTAAGTTCTTTAGGGTGATGGAATGATTCTGAATCTTAATTTTAGTGGTAGGAACAAGAACCTACAAATGGGATAAATTTCACAGTTATGCATAAAAAGGTGGATATAAAAACATGTGATATATATAATAAAATGATACATATAATATATGTATTATCTTTCTGCTCCCAAGACTGCTCTGGGCATTTGTGGTCTCTCCTGCTTCCTTGTAAATAATTAGAAGCCAGGATATCAGCTGCCTGTCATTCAGAGTTGAAATGGGACAGAAGAGTAGATGGTTCAACTACATGTAAACTCTTCTCCTTGCATCACTCATTAATGAGTTCTTTTGACCTTAAATTTTAAGAACTGCCACTGTTTTGGAGACTGCGTCTATACTTCCTTTTCCACTTGCTTATTTGCTTTTGGTTCTTTTAAATTAATTCATCTATTAAGATGATCAAACTAAGTGGAAGATGAAAGATACATATTTCATGATCATGCACAGTATTCAAAACTTCAGTCATCAACTTCTGTGGTATTGACATATACTAAGTGTTTGAATGGGACTCGAAAAGGTCAGTTTTCATTCCAGTCTTGAGAAGGGCAATGCCAAAGATTGTTCAAACTATTATGCAATTGTGCTCATTTCACATGCAAGTAAGGTTATGCTTAAAATCTTTTAAGTTAGGTTTCAGCAGTGTGTGAACCAAGAACTTCCAGATGTACAGGCTGCATTTCAAAGACGCAGAGGAACCAGAGATCAAGTTGCTAACATTCATTGGATCATGGAGAAAGCAAACGAATTCCAGAAAAACATCTACTTCTACTTCATTGACTACACTAAAAACTTTGTGTGGATGACAACAAATTGTGGAACATTCTTAAAGTGATGGAAATACCAGCCCACCTTACTTGTCTTCTGAGAAACCTGTATGCAGGTCAAGAAGCAACAATTAGAACTGGACATAGAATAACGGACTGGTTCCAAATCAGGAAAGGAGTCTTTCAAGGCTGTATAATGTCAGCCTGCTTATTTAACTTATATGCTGAGTACAACATGTGAAATACCAGGCTGGATGAATCACAAGCTGGAATCAAGATTGCTGGGCGAAATATAAAAAACCTCAGACACGCAGAAGATACCACTCTAATGGGAGAAATGAAGAGGAACTGAAAAGGTTTTTTGATGAGTGTGAAAGAGGAGAGTGAAAAAGCTGCCTTGAAACTCAGCACTCAAAAATCTAAGATCATGGCATCTGGTCCCATCACTTCATGGCAAATAGAAGGGGAAAAAGTAGAAGCAGTGACAGATTTTATTTTCTTGGGCTCCAAAATCCCTATGGACAGTGGCTGCAGCCATGAAATTGAAAGATGCTTGCCCCATGGAAGAAAAGATATGACAAACCTACAGGTGGGCTAAGTCACTTCAGTCGTACCTGGCTCTGCATCCCTATGAACCGTAGCCCTCCAGGATCTTCTGTCCATGAGATTTCCCAGGCAAGAATACTGGAATGGGTTGTCATGCCCTCCTCCAGGGGATTTTCCTGACCCAGGGATTGAACCCACATCTCTTATGTCTCCTGCATTTGCAGGCAAGTTCTTAACCACTAGTGCCACCTATGAAGTTTAAGATGACATATTAAAAAGCAGACACATCACTTTGCTGACAAAGGTCTGTATAGTCAAAGCTATGGTTTTTCCAATAGTCATGTGCGGTGTAAGAGTTGGACTATAAATAAGGCTGAAAGCTGAAGAATTGATGCTTTTGAACTGTGGGGCTGGAGAAGACTGAGAGTCCCTTGGACTGCAAGGAGGACAAACCAGTCAATCCTTATAGGAATCAACTGTGAATATTCACTGGAAGGACTGATGTTGAAGCTGAAACTCCAATACTTGGGCCACCTGATGCAAAGAGCCAACTCATTGGAAAAGACCTTGATGATAGGAAAGATTGAAGGCAAAAGGAGAAGGGAGAGGCAGAGAATGAGATGATTAGAAAGCATCATTGACTCAGTGGACATGAATTAGAGCAACTTTGGGAGACATTGAAGTACAGTGTAGCCTGGGGTGCTGCAGTCCATGGAGTCACAAAGAGTTGGACACGACTTAGCAACTGAAAAACAACAACAAAGTGTTTGAAACCTGTAGATACAAACTTCTGTGGGAGAGCATTACAGCATTATGTCACAAAAAGACTTGGCATATTTATCTTGAATTATTTTACAAAGAGAAAAATAATGAGCCACTAACAAGTGAGACTGAACACTTTGGACCAATGACATAGAAAATGTGACATCAGGACAATGCCAGGACACATGGTCTAATAAATGCAATTCTACTTGTGGAAGGAACAGGACTGAATATCCTGATCTTCCTCAAAGTCTAATAAACAAGACTTAATTTCAAATTTCAAAAGAATACTTTATTCCTGTTATAATTTCATTCAAAATTTAAAACTGAACAGATGTTGAAAGTCAGATGGACTGATTTTTTTGTCATTTATGGTGAAGTAACTTTATTTATTGAAAAACCTAAATAGGGTCATAGAACTCAATACAAAGAGATACAATAATTATTTTGAATAAAATTTCCGTTCACCAAGAAGCCTAAGATCTGCAACTTTTCTTAAAGAGTCATTAGTTCTGGATGAAGAAAAGTAAGTGTAGGCTAATAAATGACCAGTTAATAGATAACAGAACATTTCATAGGCTATAGTAAATTATATTTTAAATCAGCTGGAAAAACCATTTTGCTGAATAATTATTAATGTATGTCAACTTGCTTAATATTGAGTTCCCCTCAGCTCAAATTTTAATACTGATTGCTTTTTCCATGCGTTCTTTCAGGATCTAATTAATTTAATGACCAGGGAAAAACAAGTAGACAAAGTAAAGGTTTGTGGTGAGCCAGACTTTTTCCCATGCATGCACAGACCACGTGGTCTATGAACATGACAGCCCCCACTTCCTGTTGCAGGGAGTCACACAGGTACCAGGTAGTATATATATATGTGCTGCTGGGCACTCAAAGACACTGAACTCTCAGCTTGAGGCAGAACTAAGCACTTTTGAACAGGGGAATCCATGCCTCATGCCGCTCTCCAGCCTGCTCTGCGTGTTCCTGGCCGTTGCCTTCTCTGGTAGGGATGCTTCCAAACATGGGTGCGAGTGTTCAGGGTGAAAGGCCTGCACACAGGCGTGTGGTG
>NW_011494532.1:12785-13351 GCF_000754665.1 Bison bison bison
GGATAAAGCCCACTTGGTCATGGTGTATGAACTTTTTAATGTGTTGTTGGATTCTGATTGCTAGAATTTTGTTGAGGATTTTTGCATCTATGTTCATCAGGGATATTGGCCTGTAGTTTTCTTTTCTTATGGCATCTTTGTCAGGTTTTGGTATTATGGTGATGGTGGCCTCATAGAATGAGTTTGGAAGTTTACCTTCCTCTGCAATTTTCTGGAATAGTTTGAGTAGGATAGGCATTAGCTCTTCTCTAAATTTTTGGTGGAATTCAGCTGTGAAGCCATCTGGAGCTGGGCTTTGTTTGCTGGAATATTTCTGATTACAGTTTCAATTTCCATGCTTGTGATGGGTCTGTTAAGATTTTCTATTTCTTCCTGGTCCAGTTTTGGAAAGTTGTACTTTAAGAATTTGTCCATTTCGTCCCCGTTGTCCATTTTATTGGCATATAATTGCTGATAGCAGTCTCTTATGATCCTTTGTATTTCTGTGTTGTCTGTTGTGATCTCTCCATTTTCATTTCTAATTTTATTGATTTGATTTTTCTCCCTTTGTTTCTTGATGAGT
This sequence comes from Bison bison bison, assembly GCF_000754665.1. Lineage (NCBI taxonomy): Eukaryota > Metazoa > Chordata > Mammalia > Artiodactyla > Bovidae > Bison > Bison bison. The sequence continues at coordinate 13,348 of NW_011494532.1, forward strand.
CTGG
>NW_011494532.1:13451-15001 GCF_000754665.1 Bison bison bison
GAGCTTGATAAGAGAGAGCCCCCCTGCTGCAGGACCCCAGCTGAAATGCACACCCGCAGACCCCAGACAAGAAATGATAGTCCTGTGGTTGTTTAAGTTGTGGTCTGGATCAGAAGATTTAATTCTAGATAAAGCCTCCTTCTATGTCATTGGAAACAGGTGTCCAGAGTAACTTTCTATTAATACATTCTCCTCTTGAATTTTTGACTTTAAGTCAGCCATACAGAACATGTGTAAAGTCTAGATTTGAAAACTTGTCCTATAATGTTTTAAACTGGCAGTTTTACTTCATCACAAACCTGGGTCTAGCTGTGTGGAGTCACCATCAAAACCATGTCCTTAGTCATTTCCTCTTAGACTTTGTGTCAGGGCACAATCAGGAAAGCAGAACCATGCGTGATGTAGAATAAGAGATTAGTTATAAGGACTAAATCTCAGACAATGGCTAGAGCTGGTGGACAAGTCTGTACAAACCTGTTGTTTTTATATCTGATGTTGAGCCTGAATTCACTTTAAGTGGGCTTAGAGTAACATTTGTAAAGGAAAGTTTGGTGAGAACAAAAGCTGGACAAACTGTGACACATAAAGTCAGACTTAAACTATGAGGACACTTGGAACCCACAAAGACTTGTCTGTCTCACCTCCTTCAGTCTCACAATACTGGGTGACCTTGAAGAGAAGTGGCTGTTATTTGCCATTATGCTACACACATACTTGGCCAAAGACAAAGAAGATGAGGAGGACTTTTAATGGAAAGTGAAGGAGTTGTGAGTCAACAATAAGATGAGCTAGTTCATCAGCAGCAATGTGTAGAAAAAGCATTTGCCAAAATCCAATAGTTAACCATGGTGAAAACTCTAAGAAACCAGGAATAATGGAGAATTTCCCCAACAGTATGTTTACTGATAAAAGACTCTATATTTTTCCCTAAGAAAGGGAACAAAGGGAGAATATCCACTTTAATCACTCTCCTTCAGCACAGTGCTGGACGTTGTAGCCAGTGCAGTAAAGCAAGTAAATATATAAAAACCTTTTAAGCCACAAAGGCAGTCAAATTACTACTATTTTCTATCTATGTAGAAAATCCCAAAGAATATACCCTCCAAAACTCTTACAACTAGTAAGTGAGTTCAGAAGGTCTCAGGATATATAAGGTAAACACAAAATCAAATGCATTTCTATATACTAGCAATAAACATGTGGATAGTTAAATTAATAATATAATACCATTTACAATGGCTCAAGAAAGACCCTAAGTCCTTAGGCATAAATCTAAGAAAACATGTACAGAACTTATACACAGAAAGCTACAAAACACTGGTATTTCCAAAAAATACAAATAGCTAATTATTCTAGCTATTATCCTAGAAAGACCAACTTTCCCCCCATGGAGCTGCGTAGGCATCCTTAAAAGTGAAAGTGAAAGTCACTCAGTCGTGCCCAACTCATTGCAACTCCGTGGACTATACAGCCCATGGAATTTTCCAGGCCAGAATACTGGAGTGGGCAGCATTTTCCTTCTCCAGGGGATCTTCCCAACCCAGGGATTG
>NW_011494532.1:15101-15549 GCF_000754665.1 Bison bison bison
TATTTATTGACTTCATTTTATCCTCATACCAACAGACCATTCTATCTTAATTACTGGGGCTTCATACACATTTTGAAATCTGGAAATGCAAGAGATGTTTTCTTTGTCTTATTCAAGGCTTTTGCTAGGTTTTTGCACTTCCACATAAGTTATACAATAGCTTCTACCACAAGAGATTGAGGTAATTTGCTTGGGACTGTGTTGAATTTATGAATTCATTTAGGACAATTGACATCTTAACATATGGAGTCTTTGGATCCATAGCCTCTTTATTTATGTCCTCTCTAATTTCCTTCATTAATGTTAAGATTTTTGTAGAGGACATGCATTGTTGCTGTTGTTTAGTCTCTATCATGTCCAACTCTTTGAGACCCCATGGACTGTAGCCTGCCAGGCTCCTCTATCAATGGGACTTCCTAGGCAAGAATACTGGAGTGGGTTGCCATTC
>NW_011494533.1:0-1925 GCF_000754665.1 Bison bison bison
TTTGCCTCAAGAATTTTATGATTGTGGTGTTTCAGTGCTCCAGATCATAGCAGCCATTCTCCTAAAATAGACCCTAGTGGGCACAGACACTCGGACATATGGCTCAAAAGTTAAATTGAGTATTTTTCACTTAGAAAAGGGCTTGACAGCTTGGGACCCAATGGACTATCCCCATTGAAAATATTGAATATGAGTTAGGTAAAACAAAACAAGGCCGGTATAAGGGGTGAAATCTATAATGCATAAGTTCTATATAGGGCAAGGTTCATTATCCTCACTGTGTCTCCTACTAAAGGCCATAACTCCCAAATACTATCACCTGGGGGATGGAGTGGGTAAACATTTAAATATATGCATTTAGGAGGGGGTATCACTGTTTAGTGTAGTGCAGGTGATTAGCCCAGTCCTGAAAAGAAGTCTCTCTTCGTTTCTCGGAGCCTTGAAGTGAATTGGGGAGCCCTGATGAATCCCTTTTAAGCTCCTATTTTTACTCCTTCCACTCTCCAGTCTCCATTCTCAAGGCATACACATCAACTTCTATGTTCTTTTCTAAGTAACTTTAGCAACATTAAAACCTCAAAATTCTCCTTCTGTCTCTCACAGGAGGTTGAAACAGTTGATCATATGTGATCTATACACTTTATCTTTTTTTCTTTATATTTAAATATATATAAAGCAAATAAATATTATATATATATATAATCGGAGAAGGCAATGGCACCCCACTCCAGTACTCTTGCTTGGAAAATCCCATGGATGGAGGTGCCTGTTAGGAGCAATCCATGGGGTCGCTAAGAGTCAGACACGACTGAGCGACTTCACTTTCACTTTTCACTTTCATGCACTGGAGGAGGAAATGGCAAACCACTCCAGTGTTCTTGCCTGGGGAATCCCAGGGACAGGGTAGCCTGGTGGGCTACCATCTATGGGGTCGCACAGAGTCGGACACGACTGAAGTGACTTAGAACAGCATATATATTATTGATGTATAGTTGCCTTACAAATATTCAGGTGCAGAGCAAGGTGACTCAGTTATACATATACACATATATTATTTTTCAGTTTATTTTCCATTATAGGTATTTCAAGAGATTGACAAAGGGACTACAGTTCCCAGGGTTATATAGTAAAACTTTGTTGGTTGTTGCACATCTATTTTTAAAATTAGAAGTCTAGCATTCTGTTCATACTAAGTCAAACAAGTGGAATCAAAATGTCATAAAATTTTTAGTTAGGCAAACATTAATAAGTTTTCTAAAATATATATTATACGTACTAGTGAGTAACTATTATTCACTTAATACCATTGTACCATGAGTGGTCAACACAAAAGTAGCAGAATTCTATATCACCAAAGCTACCATTTAAGAGAAAAACCTGACACATATCAGAATTATCTTAGAATTTTTTGAAAAATGCCAAGGTATTGCTTTTATTCTCCAAAGCTACAGATATGTTGCTAATGAGCAGCCATGCTTAAAATCAACTGGACCATATGATGATCTTTTAGTTTTATGTAGTTTGTTTCATTTTTTTCTATTTCATATTCAGTGCTCCCATTTAATTCAGTTTATGTTTTCCAATTTCTCCATCTCTTACTTTTGATGTTCTTTCTCAAGCCTTTATGAACTTTTTAAAATAAGTGTATCTCTGATGACCTGAGCTGACACAAGGTGGCAACTGGGGACCACACCCAGCTTCCCATACCCCAGGGTGCCGCCTGTAGGGACATTACCATTTCGTTTTTGCAATGGTGCAATGTAAAGGACAGAGAAGGCAATGGCACCCCACTCCACTACTCTTGCCTGGAAAATCCCATGGACCGAGGAGCCTGGTAGGCTGCAGTCCATGGGGTCGCTAGGAGTCAGACACGACTGAGCGACTTCACTCACTTTTCACTTTCATGCACTGGAGGAGGAAATGGC
>NW_011494533.1:2675-13575 GCF_000754665.1 Bison bison bison
TCAGTATCAAATGATTTGCATCCCTTCTCCAAAGGGGCCAGAAATAAGAGGGATCTGTGTGCCGATCTACTGGAAAGAGTGGAAAAACGTTTGTGAAGATTGTCAAGCAGCAGACATGATGGGGGGGCTAGAAATGTATCCAGGTATTATTTGTTGTTTCTTTTATTAAACCTATTTCTCTTCTCTCAGGCCTAGACTCTGCTGCTGGTTTTAAGTTGGGATATTTTCCCTGCCAACTTTTGACCCCAATGTCTGCATCATTCTGCCCTAATGATGAGGGTGAGGATCAGTATGAAAACACTGATGAAGAGGAAGAGGATGGAAATGAAAAACCTGAAGGACTCTAAATGGATGTGGTCTCAGCAAAGAGCAGCTCTGGATAATACAGGTATTGTTGTATAGGCTTTAGTACGACATAACCATTCCTGACACATACCTGTTACTAACAGCTTTATATTTTTAATTTTTCTTCTGTAAAGTAAATAAGAAAATTGTTGAAATTTAATTTTGGAAAAACAGTTTATTGTTAATAATGTTTTCTAGATAATGTAGGAGGCAGTATGTTCTGAAATGTATTTCATTTATAGCCACAAGTCCTTTGTCCTGTAGCTTTAAGTCTACTGTAGTTGGGGAATTTATCAGACCTGGAAATGGAGACCAGTGCTTGTTTAGAGAATAGTCACCAGAAGCAGCAGCTAAAGTGACTAGGCCATGCATTAGCTGTGTCATCATCACCTGGCCACAGAATTGTAGTCTCTTGTACTGACAATGACTTTGAGAAAGCGATTCCTTACAAAGTAGTAAGATGTTAAGGGTTTCAAGAGAAGTGCATTTCAGGATTAATTCACAAATATTAGTTCAATTTAGATTTTTTATTCAAAAGAAAAGAAAACTAGTCTCAGTAATATTATTGGTTGTCACTGAAGTGGTAATTAAATCTTTGTTTCTCGTTCCTCCATTCATCTTTTAGTCTCTCTCACTCACTCTCTCACTCTTTCTTAGTTTTCATGCATGTGGATGTTTGACAAAGCCTCATCCTCGTTTTACACATGTGGAAACTGAAGGTCTGGAAATATAAGGGATTGATGATTTGTGCAAGGGAACACTAGTTTTTTAGGGGGAATGACTTATTTAAATCACAGTGTGGCCTTTCAAGGAATCAGCAAGCATTTATAGTGGTGGGCAAGAGGGAGATAAGTATTGCATTAGCAATGATGTGCACCCTGATCACCAAGGGTCTGGGTTACAAGAAGAAAACATTAAGAAAATAGATGTACATAGTGTTGACTCATATTTAGAAAGTCACTGCATGTTATTGAGGTACAATTGTTAACTGGCTCTTATTTCATCCTACAGTGGGAAGGCATAGAAAAAGCAGACAGCAAAAGACAAGATGAATCTGTTCTTCATGGATATTCTTGTTTACATTAGCCTGAAATACTAATTTTGTTTCAAAGTTTCAATGCCCCAAAGTGATACTAACTACTGACATCTGACTTTACTCTTACCTTTTACAGATAATTTGATAGTATTGTTCACATTGGAAATAAAAGCTTGTTTGAAAATAATAAGCTGTAGTTTTTTTTTTTTTTTCACCTATATACCACTCACTCAAATCTATCATTGTTCAATTTATTCTGGCCCACCTTACTGTCACTGAAAGGGATTTCTTTCCGCTATTTGTCAAGCCTGTTTTAAATCCTTTTACTGCAGCCCCAAATAAATTAAAATATAAGATTGTAAATAATTTGTGGGATGGTGCCCTAGCCTCTACTATATTTTATTGAAAGGAACTGATGGATGACCTAGCTTGCCTGGAACAGCAGCATCAGCATCAGCTGCAAACTTGTTTGCAATGCACATTCTCAGACCCTGCTCCAGACCTACTGAGTTGGAAATTCTGAGGGTAGGCCACTAGCCATCAGGGTTTTACAGTCCTCCAGGTGCTACTGAAGCACACTGAAGTTTCAGAACCACTGCTTTAGAGCAGGATCATCCTTAACTCACTGACTTGGTACTGTTGCAGGTAAACTAAACAGGGTGGTAAGGTCTGGACTTAGGAAGACACTAGAATTCTCAGGGGCTTGAGACACAAAGAGGGGTGTGTTAGTGTCCTAAGGTTACCGTAACAAATTGCCACAAACCAGATGGCTTAAAACAACAGAAATACATTATCTCAGTTCTGGAGGCCAGAAGTCTGAGGTCAAGGTATCAGCAAGGGTGGTCCCTTCCAGAGTCTCTGAGGGAGAATCTGTTTCATGCCTCTCTCCTGGTTTCTGGTGGTTGCTGTCAGTCGTTGGCATCACATAGCGTTTTCCCCTGTTTCTTTGTCCTTTGTCTTCTCATAAGGATATCAGTCATACTGAATTAAGGACCCACCCTAATCCAGTATGACCTCATCTTAACTATTATACCTGCAAATATCTGAGTTCCAAAGAATGTCACATTTACAGGTTCAAGGAGTAAAGCTTCAACATATCTTTTTAGGGGGACAAAATACAGCTTATAGCAAGGGGCAAAGATTCAGGGGTGGAAGCGACAAATAGATAAAACCTACTTCTGAAAGGGTAAAGGCATTATGATACCATACATATGTGAAGTTTAAAAAGATGCAACAGTTCTTATATTGATTATAGGTTCATATATTTGTAGTAAAAGGTATACATAGGAGTGATGCATACATATGTAGCATGCAGAAAGGTGTGTATGAGAACAATAACCTTATTTAGGACAGTGGTTAAATCTTATTCAATAGAGGGAGAATTCAACTGGGGAGAGGTATTATGGGTTTAAATTTTATTTGTAATCTTTTGTTTTTAAGATGAGCGATGGTTGCATGGGTGTAGTAATCTCTGTACCTTTGTCTAGGTCTGAAATATCTCCTCTAAAGAAAATTGAAAGGCGAAATGGGCCTAATATCTGGAACTTACTGAAGGAAAACTGTAAAGGGCTATTTGAGCAGAGTAGAGAGGATCAGAGAAGAGTACCAGGGGTTTGGGGTAGAAGGCCTTATTTCTGTATTTAGTTCAGGCCACTGGAATGCTCGCTAGTTAGTAGCAATACCTTTTCCTATTTTCTGTGCTAGTTCATCTCATATCCTTGTGTATATTAACATTATTTATTAATGTTTCTCCCGGACTCCCTAAAGTGTGAGCTTCTGAACTTATAGGCTTCTATTCGTCACTTCTAAAGCATTGTGGTTTCTTCTTCATAGGTGCTTGATAAAGGTTTGTTAAAGTGAAGTTAGTATAAGGTATCCACAACCGTTTTCCATGACTCTGGTTTTGTCATTTAAAAATGTATTATCACAGAGTATTACTTATGGCTTGAACAAAGAAAAGAGGCACAATAACTTTTTTCATTGTTGTTTAATGAAATAACAGTCCAAGTAGAAATTTATCCATGTAGTGTCACTTGGACAGCAAGGAGATCCAACCAGTCCATTCTGAAGGAGATCAGCCCTGGGACTTCTTTGGAAGGAATGACACTAAAGCTGAAAGTTCAGTACTTTGGCCACCTCATGTGAAGAGTTGACTCATTGGAAAAGACTCTGATGCTGGGAGGGAGTGGGGGCGGGAGAAGGGGACGACAGAGGATGAGGTGGCTAGATGGCATCACTGACTCGATGGACGTGAGTCTGAGTGAACTCCGGGAGTTGGTGATGGACAGGGAGGCCTGGCGTGCTGTGATTCATGGGGTCAAAAAGAGTCGGACACGACTGAGCGACTGATCTGATCTGATCTGAGTGTCACTTGAAAGGCTTCAGATTGGTTGTTTGGCTTATGCCATGCTAGGAGTGTGTGTGTGTGTGAGTGTGTATTTCTGTGTTAATATAGTTAATGTAATGTAATTCAGTCATGTCCAACTCTTTGCAACCCTGTGGACTGTAGGCCTCAAGGCTCCTCTGTCCATAGGAGTGTCTCACTGGCCCAGTGAGAGTACTGGAATGACTTGGCATTTCCTCTTGAAGGGAATCTTCCCTAGCCAGGGATTGAACCTGCATCTCATGGGTCTCCTGCATTGCAGGCAATTGCTTAACACTGAGCCACGCATGTATAGCCGTAGTTAATATGAAAGGCCCTTATGTGGGCTTAAGAATTTTTGGAGCTTCACTATAAACAAAAAACCCCTCTTTTTGAGATAAGCCTTTTTTGGTGCATACTCTTGAGTCCGTGTCCCTGCCTCTCATTATGGTCCAGGTACCTAGGGCCCTGAATTTACTCCCCAAGTGGCCCCATGTCCCCAGCCCCAAGAGGCATGTGTGTTCCTCTTCACTGAGTCTGTGCTTCTAAGGGTTGAGTGGCACAGTCAGTGCTATACTCTCAGGACTGAGAGGAATCTAAGAGGTGGTGGCTTTGTATACAGGCAACAGGACAAGTGGGCCACATTATCCACATAGATGTACGTGACGCCTCTCGTGGTGAGGGAGGAACCTCAGCCTTGCTTCACTGAAGGTTGCTGAAGCTCTAACATATCGGGCTTCTCTGGGTCTCTGAGAGATGGTCCCTAAATCAGGTCAGGGACAAACCCTTTCCTGTTACTCTGGGTGTTTGTGGGTTTCCCTATTTTCACATGTATTGAATATATTCTCACTGAGTCCTTCAACCTTGAAAATTTGGGGCTTCTTTAGGATAAGACCTGTCTTGTACCTATCTGTCTCAGCCAGGAAAGGTTAGGCTGTTTTGATATTTTCCTTGGTTATGGCTCCATGTTCTCAAAGGATGTGATCCAAAACTCTCCTTTATTCCACTTCCTGGGAGATTACCATTGGGAGAAAAAGAAAGGGGTATGGTGGGTGCCAGAGATGGAAATGATTTTCTGTTACCACTTAGGGATGTTTTAATGATACTACAGTTAGTGATGAAGAATCACTGTCCTCTAAGCCCCCTATTTTCAGATGCTTGTAGCTCCAAGGAATACAAAGGAGTACACATTCAAAACTCTAACATGGCAGGACTCTTGGAAAATGATGTTCTGTGAAATGTGGTATTCTTAAGTCCTCTGTGATATGAATCACGTAGTATTATAGCATAGCTTTTGAGGCGTGAAATTTACATTTCTTAGAAGTCTAAGCAATGGTTTATGTGTGCTTAGATGAGGAATTGATCTCATCACCAAATCCATGAAGAAAATCAGTTTAAAACTATTCTAAGAGGCACCTAAAACTTAGCTCTTTTTCTCTCCCTCTCTTTCAATTTGTTATTTACTCCAGTGCCTTTATTTCCATTTCCCACCATATTTTAGTCCCCATCAGTTCCTTATAAATTATGAACTATTTTGTATATACAGAAGATAATACAGCATATATGTAAGGTATATCATAATAATATAAAAACCTGTTTACCCATCAAAAAGCTTGAAAATTAGAACATCGCCAATGCTTTTGAATCTTACCCGTGCCCTCCATGATTCACTTTCTCATTCCTTCCCAGAGGTAACAACTATCCTGAACTTTATTAATAATTCACTTATTTATACATTCCCTGCATGGAAATGTTCCTTCAAACTACATTATTTCTTGTCCATTTTGGAGTGTATGCAAATATAATTATACTAGATGTATTACTTGTGTTTCTCCCCTCCCCCATCACCCTGTGTTTGTGAGATTTATGTATATTGATGTGTACAACTTATAAGTCAGTTTTCATTGCTGTACAGTTATCCATCATATGAAAATCCCACAATGTGTCTATTTCCTGTTTGTGGACATATGGGTTGTTTTCATTTTTATCTTTTTGCAAATCATTGTGCAGTGAACTTTCTCGTTCATATCCCCTGATGCCCATCCACGAGAGTTTCTCTAGATTCTCAGTTGAGGGCAATTTTATACACAATGCCCCCAACCAAGGAACATTTGATAATGTCTGGAAACATCTTTGGTTGTCATAACCGAGGATGTGCTCCTGGCATCTAGTGGGTAGAGGCCAGAGACACTGCTAAGCACCCTACAATGGACAGGACAGTCCACAACGCAGCATTGTCTCTTCCAAAATGTCAACAGTTGAGAAGCCCTGATCTCCAGTACATTCATAGAGATGAAAGTCCTGGATCATAGTGTGTGCCCACGTTCTGTTGCAGGGAAAAGCCAGTTCTGACCCCATGTTGGAACTGTTACTTTGACTTGTTTTTCATTGCTTTTGTTATAGTCATACACGATGGCTGCCTCAGAGAATCCTGCCCCTCTGCCTAACTGTTAAACTAAACTGCTTTTGTTCAAGACCCTATCCACATGCGGATGACTGAAAGGAAGAAGTTAAACATCTCCTTCCCGAGGCCTGCCATTCTAAGAGATATTTACAACATTTATGGGCTTTTCACTTTGTTTCCTCACCTCCTCCCACCTGATCTATAAAGGAATCTTGTATCCAGACCCTGATAAGATGGTTATTTTGAGACATTAGTCGGCCATCTGATAGGTCAGATGGCTTTCCAGATAAAATGGTATTCCTTGCCTCAACACCTTATCCCTGATTCGTTAGCCCATCGTGCAGGGAGCAGAGCAAGCTTGGGCTCAGGAACAGTTCAACTGTACCTGTTGTTGATTAGTCGTTAAGTCATGTCCGACTCTTTTGTGACCCCCATATAGTGTAGCCTGCAAGGCTCCCCTGATCATGGAATTTCCCAGGCAAGAATACTGGAGTGGGTTGCCATTTCCTTCTCCAGGGGATCTTCCTGGCCCAGGGATCAAACTTGCATGTCCTGCATTGGCAGGTGGATTCTTTATTGCTGAGCCAGCAGGGAAGCCCCTCAACTTTCCTAGGTAATCTCAAATATCTTTCAAAATGGTTGTACCGGTTTATATTCCCAATAGCAGGAAATGAGAATTCTACTTGCTCCACATTCTTGCCTACTTAGAGCATAATTACTGTCATTATCTTTTTTAAGTCATAAGTTTTTTGTTTTGTTTTTAATATTTATTTGACTGCATTGGGTCTTTGTTGTGGCACGTGGGATCTTTGTTTCAGTGCACGTTGTGGCACGTGGGCTCAGTAGTTGCAGCTCTCTAGTTGTGAGACGTGGGCTTAGCTGCTCAGCAGCATGTGGGATCTTAATTCCCTGTGCACATGTATGATTAGTCATTAAGTTGTGTCTGACTCTTTGAGACCCATTGGACTGTAGTCCTCCAGGCTCCTAAATCCCCAAATATTGGGATTCTCCAGGCAATAATACTGGAGTGGGTTGCCATGCCCTCCTCCAGGAGATCTTTCTGACCCAGGACTCGAAGCTGCATCTCCTGTGTCTCCTGCACTGAAGGAGGATTCTTTTTACCCACTCACTAGCTGTTGGGAAAGCACCTTAGTTCCCTGACCAGTGACCAAACCTGCTTTTCCTGCATTGCCAGGCAGGTTCTTAACCATCAACAACCAGGGAAGTCCCAACAATATATACTATATGAGGCCATTGTTAAGGGCCGCCCTGGTGTCAGTCTGTCCTCTGGAGAAGGGAATGGCTAACCACTCCAGCATTCTTGGGGCTTCCTTGGTGGCTCAGATGGTAAAGAATCTGCCTGCAATGCAGGAGATCTGGGTTTGATCCCTGGGTCAGGGAGAACCATTGGAGAAGGGAATAGCAACCTCACTCCAGGATTCTTGCCAGGAGAATTTACAAAATTAAAAACTGGCATGCATAAATAGACGATAAGAGTATACTAAATAACTGCGGGTATGAAGAAAAAGAATGAGAGACCTTTGGGAGGTGGTCATTTTTATTTAACTCGGGTATTTACAATTTAAAGAAGTATTTTCCTGAATAATACCACATAACTGGCATAATCAGGAGGGTGGGAAGCGAGGAAGCCACTGGACTACTCTGTTACTGCTGAGACCATCACAGATTTTGGCTGCGAGACCACACTGACTCCTTCTCCATCTATACAGTCAAAGTAGATGTCTCATGCCTTGCCTTTTGATACCCACAAAGCTAGCAACTGTACCCTGGGACCTCTATTGTCACTGGTGCAAAAGACGTGGAATTTTATGAGCCCACGCTCACTAACAGAAAACAGAAACCACAGAAGAAGCACGGACTACACCTCACTTCTCCTTCCAAGTCTCATGGGTGTTTCTTATCTACTTGCAAGAAGCTTCTATTCGTGGAATCCAGGCCATCCAGGCAAGACTTCAGGAAAGGTAGACTTGGTTTCCAACTTCTATCAAGACTTACCTGCTGTAATTGGGATTGGGATGGAGTCAGGTGAGCTAATCTATGACATTTGCCACAGGATGTAAAACTGAAGGTGGAGATGCCAGTTTGGAGGCTATTGTAGTAGTCCACTTGAGAGATGATGGTGTCTTGGATCAGGGTGACAAAAGCAAAGGTAGTTAGGAAGTGGTTGGATTTACATTTTACTCAGAAAACAGGACTCGCCTGTACATTATGGCAGGGTTGAGGGAAAGATAAAAAAGTCTGAGGATTAATAATTCCTTTCACTCCTGTCCTAGACATTGTTTTCTTTGCAAACCCTCAAGCCTGGTCTAGGAACCCCTCTGATGTATATCACCTTATCATGTGTTTGGGAATTCCTTGTTTCATCATCTGTATTTCTACTACACAGTCATTTCCCCAGGGGTCGATGTATGTGTGGCTGTGCATGGCACAGTGGCTGGCATGGTGCTCTCTCAATAAATACTGTTAAAATGATGAATGAAGGAATGCTGGATCACTATGAGTTCATCAGCTCAGTGATGGTGAATTTCTCTGTATTAAGGGGCCCTATGACTCCTTGCTTATTTCCAGTGTTGCCAGATGGGGCTACATCTTCCAGTGTGCATTGTGAACACATTTTAGTAGTCAAAAACTGAGATCCAAACCCAAGTAAGGGGCGTGCAACTGAGGCTTATTCCCGCCAATTCACATTATGTTCAACTAAATTTCCCTTTTGCTCTCCATGAGAGTGATTGCCCTAAGCCCACTTATCCCTCATTATGGTAAATCAGAACCCCAGAGAAAATTCTTTTTCTTTTGTCCTGTGCTCCATTGCGAAGAAGAGCATGTCCACATGAATATCTAGACAAAGCTCCTGACAGAAAGGTATAACTGCTGAAGCTGCTGCTATAGGAAATACTTGAGAGTCTCATTGAAAAGGAAAGCAGAAACATTAACTTGATATGGACTAAGAGCTTTGAATAATGTGATATGTGTAAGCCTTTAAATTCTGTGATGACAATAAAACACTAAGTCTAGTCATTCCAAATTATAAAGTAAGGCAATAAGCTGGTTCCATGTAACTTAAGGGTTTACCACCCCTACTGGGTAAACCAGAAACTACACTTCAGGTCTCCCAAAGAAGAGCCATCATGAACGATCAGTTACTTTGTACATTGCCACTTCTAAATTAACGGGATAGCAGCACGTTTAAAATGAATTATTGTGATTCAGTGAGGGTAGTAGTTTGTATATATATTAAGCCCCTGCATATGAATGAGTTCCATTCTGAGAGTGCTTTCAGAAGTCCAATGTATTTGTTAAGTTCAACAAAATTAACCTAGATACACAATTAACACTACTGGCTATATAGTACTGTATTGTAATAGATTTATAATACTTTACACATGCTGCCACTGCTGCCGCTACGTCGCTTCAGTCGTGTCCGACTCTGTCAACCCCACAGATGGAAGCCCACCAGGCTCCCCCGTCCCTGGGGTTCTCCAGGCAAGAACACTGGAGTGGGTTGCCATTTCCTTCTCCATTACACATGACTAATACATAAACAAACAAACACAGAAAATAATGAAAACATTTTTAATCTTAGAGTACACTACCTTGAAAAGTATACTAGTACAGTATAACAGGGGCTGGCATCGAATGAACAGGCAAGAAGCGTTACGGACTGGAGGAGGGAAAGGAAGTGGGAGATGGTATGGCTGGAAGATTGCCAGCCATAGGAGATGAGAGAAAGCTGCAATTTTTGCATCTTTGAAAGCTACAACTTGAAGATTCGCACATGGGAACTCAGTGTATTCCTTGGGGCTCTAAAGCCTTCCTGGAGCCTGTGTCAGAAAGAGCCTTTTCTGATCTCCTGGATTCCAGGAGCTTCTGATTGAGGCAGACACATTTGGAACATATCCTAGGCTCTAACTCCCCCTGGACTGCATTTTCCAACCCTTCTGTACACCGCAACCTCCCCTCAGTCAGAGTTACAAAACTCATCTCAGGAACTATGGATAAGGTCAGGTGGCTCCCATGACCTATGTTTTGTCTTCTAATTGGCTTCAGTGATCCATGTTTTTCCTTCTCATATGTCCTATCAACTGGCCAGAAGAAAAAGCCCACTTAACTCCAGAGTATCTTCCATTTTTTGAGCACTGATTGTATATTTGGGAATAATAATTTCGTTGCTTTCCATGAATTAACTCATTGTATCCTACATGGAAGTCTTATTATTATCTTACTCTAGAGATGAGGAAACTGAGGCAAAGCAAAGCTGTGTAAGTTGCCTAAGATTCCACAGCTAGTGAGTGGCACAGGTGAAATTCAAACACAGCCAGTCTCGCTTCAGAGTCTAAGCTCTGACTTCTACTACATCATCTCCCCTCTTGGATGGAAAATGTGAGGAATAATACCTATCTTAGAGAGCTGAAGTGAGAATTAAATGATTACTATTAATTCTGTGCAGGAGGGTGGCCACTTTCTGATCAGTGGGCTGGGACAGAGAGTATACTTTGTAATGAAGATCCACACATAATCCTCAGACCAAAATAACCATTTTTGTTTATTTTTAATAAATTTAAAGTGAAGTTCTACATGAGCAAGATTATCATATTAGTTCATTTCATTGGAAAGAAGCTCTCTGATCTTCGAATATGTTTGCATCAAGAAGAACACAAGTAGTGTCATTCTACTTCAATAACTACACTAGTCTTTGACTGTGTGGATCACAACAAACTGTGGAAAACTCTTA
>NW_011494533.1:16094-16988 GCF_000754665.1 Bison bison bison
TCAGTTATACATATACACATATATTATTTTTCAGTTTATTTTCCATTATAGGTATTTCAAGAGATTGACAAAGGGACTACAGTTCCCAGGGTTATATAGTAAAACTTTGTTGGTTGTTGCACATCTATTTTTAAAATTAGAAGTCTAGCATTCTGTTCATACTAAGTCAAACAAGTGGAATCAAAATGTCATAAAATTTTTAGTTAGGCAAACATTAATAAGTTTTCTAAAATATATATTATACGTACTAGTGAGTAACTATTATTCACTTAATACCATTGTACCATGAGTGGTCAACACAAAAGTAGCAGAATTCTATATCACCAAAGCTACCATTTAAGAGAAAAACCTGACACATATCAGAATTATCTTAGAATTTTTTGAAAAATGCCAAGGTTTTGCTTTTATTCTCCAAAGCTACAGCTATGTTGCTAATGAGCAGCCATGCTTAAAATCAACTGGACCATATGATGATCTTGTAGTTTTACGTAGTTTGTTTCATTTTTTTCTATTTCATATTCAGTGCTCCCGTTTAATTCAGTTTATGTTTTCCAATTTCTCCATCTCTTACCTTTGATGTTCTTTCTCAAGCCTTTATGAAGTTTTTTAAAATAAGTGTATCTCTGATGACCTGAGCTGACATAAGGTGGCAACTGGGGACCACACCCAGCTTCCCATACCCCAGGGTGCCGCCTATAGAGACACTGCCATTTCGTTTTTGCAATGGTACAATGTAAAGGACAGAGAAGGCAATGGCAACCCACTCCACTACTCTTGCCTGGAAAATCCCATGGACGGAGGAGCCTGGTAGGCTGCAGTCCATGGGGTTGCTAGGAGTGGGACACGACTGAGCGACTTCACTCACTTTTCACTTTCATGCACTGGAGGAGGAAA
>NW_011494534.1:0-2707 GCF_000754665.1 Bison bison bison
CTGACACCAGGGTCATATTGCTTCTGCACTGTCTGTAAGGTAGAATCTGAATCCATTCGGGTTCATTGTCTCCTTACTGGCCAAGCCCGTAGAAGGTGACAAGCCAGACTAACAACTGCAGTGGTGCCCTGAGGCCCTGTAGCTCCTGCGCTGTGACTTAGGGACTGGCTGCCTGACTATGTGACACAGTCTGGTGTTGAGTTGTGTGATGTTGCATGACTAGAATATTGGCTTATTTTCTTTGTCACCACACACAGCAAGGAGCACAGCTTTCACTACATACTATGACTTAGGGTAGCCTTGTCAGTCCTCATTAACAAACCAACCTTAGAAAGGATGCCGTGTCTGACACCAGCTACACTGCTATTGAGTCAATATATTTATTTAGACAAAATATGTTTCTGAAGTCCAATTCATTTTAAAAGTTAGCCTTATAGTCTACTTGAAATTCAAAATCTGTATCACTTGAGAAAATTCTAATTGTAAAGGTAAATGAAATTAAAAATTTTGAAAGTTTAAATGAAAAATTGGAGAATAAGCCAAATCCATTTGCAATGTAATGCCTACTACACGTTATCTTGTTTATTCTTCATAACAAATATTTAGTGTAAACTTGTAATTTCCATTTCAGAAATGGGGAAACAGATCCAAAGGATGTAAATACCTTTCTCATCTTCACACAGTATGTGTCAGAGCCAGTATTGACACTCTAAGTTATGTCACGTGCTGTGCTTAGTCGCTCAGTTGTGTCCGACTCTTTGCGACCGCCTGGACTGTAGTCCGTCAGGCACTGCTATCCATGGGGATTCTTCAGGCAAGAATACTGGAGTGGGTTGCCCTGGCCTCCTCCAGGGGATCTTCCCAACACAGGGATCGAACTCAGGTCTCCAGCACTGCAGGCGGATTCTTTACCGACTGAGCCACCAGGGAAGCCCAATTATGTCATGTCATAGCCAATAAGGAGACACAGCTGATAAGACTCAAGTCATTTTGGCTCATGAAGTTCCCCTCGCTCCTTTCCCTTTTCTTCTAGCTAGAATCTATTCTTGTCAGGCAGCTCCATGACCTAGGGGCTTTTTCACACACTTTTTGGTAAGATGGGACACTCTAACTTAAGTCTCGTGGTAGATTTGAACCTCCCATTTTCAGTCCTTTTGGACCTGGGTTTTCATACCTCTGTAAGGGCACAACAGCTGCTGTTTATAATCCCCTGTTACTCCCTAAGCAGAGTGCATTCTGAATAGATCCTTTGTTGCAGAAATATAGTTTTTGGTGTGTGAGGATGCAGATGGAGGCTCAGAGATGTAAGCGTTTTGTTACTATGTAATAATAAGGATATAAGGGAGGAATCAGACAGCTGGAGGACTTCCCTGTAGCTCGAACGGTAAAGAATCTGCCTGTGATGCAGGAGACCAGGGTTCGATCCTTGGGTTGGGAAGATCCTCTAGAGAAAGGAATGACAATCCACTCCAGTATTCTTGCCTGGAGAATTCCATGGACAGAGAAGCCTGGCGGGCTACAGTTTGTGGGGTCACAAAGAGTCGGACATGACTGCGTGACTAACACACACACACACGCACAGCTGGAGGGCTTCTGAGTTCTGGTGATTATCAAGCCAATGGAGGATGTCACGGAGAAGAAAAGACGTTTGTGGCTGCTCTCTCCCTGTACCCAAAAAAAAACTTGGAAGGCAAGTCAGAAGTGTGTGAAAGATACTCTGTGGCATTTGCCATGGAATTTGACAGCAGTTTTTTTTCTCTGTCTCCCTAGAACCTTTAACAATGGCTTTGGAAGTTCATTTCTCTATAGGACAATACAAATATATTAAGTGTTAAAAAATGTTTCCCTGTCAATGATTTTATCAGGGACCATATGAGATTTGGGTGGCACATTTTGTAAACCCACATATTCAAGAGAAGACCAAAGGCTTTTATGAATTTTTATGTGTGGGTATATATATGTATTTGTATGTATTAACATGTAGATTACACCTAAAGAATACGTTATGACCAAATTTTTTTTAACCATAGAAGTGCAAGGGTGGTTTACATGTATAAGGTTACCAATGCAATTCACCACATTAATAGAAAAATGGAGGGAAATCAATTCTATCATCATCACAATTGATGCAATATAAGTGTTTGATGAAAATTAATCTATATTTAAGACAGCAAACTAGGAATAGAATGGAACTTACTCTGATAAAGTATATCTACAAAAAAGAAACTTAAACAGGTTGAAATAGAGTAGATTTTTCATTTCCTATCAGGAAAAAAATGCTGATTATCACCTGTTTTAGTCAAGACTGTTCTGGCTAGGTTTGTTCAATGCTGCAAAATGAGGAAAGGTTTAAGATTTAAGCCAATAGAAACTGTTGATACTCAAATATAATAGTATATTTTGAAAAGCAAAAACAATCTAGATCTAAAGTTTTGGAATTAATATGCATATTTAGAGGAATTGTTGGACAGAAAGTCTATATATAAACATTCTATCTCTACATACATCCTCAACTAGACGATAAAAATCGCAAACCATGAATTTTCAATAACATTAAATACCCAGGGATAAATTTAACAAAACATGTGCAAGTAGAAAATGAAGCTTTATTGACAGAACATTAACAGTCAAATATACAGCATAAGAACAGCAGAGATGGCTTCAGTTTATCTTCTTTCAAGCAAATGGTTGCCCTTCACCTATAATA
>NW_011494534.1:4299-4532 GCF_000754665.1 Bison bison bison
TCCAGTCCCTAGCCAGGGAACTAAGATCCCATGAGCTGCATGTATAGCCAAAAAATTCTTTCTGGGGTGGCTCTAGAGTTTACAATATGCATTTTATACTTCTTACAATATGCCTTCAATTAATATTATACCCGTTTCATACATAAGAGCCTTCAGTTTAGTTCAGTTCAGTCACTCAGTCGTGTCCTACTCTTTGTGGCACCATGAATCGCAGCACACCAGGTCTCCCTGTC
>NW_011494534.1:4632-10063 GCF_000754665.1 Bison bison bison
AAAATAAGCAAAAATCCCCCCAAAACTCAGACCAAACGTGGGGGCAGGTAGTGTGCATAGCATGTGTATCTTACTCACACCTGCCTTGAACATCACTGACTACATGCACTCTCTCAACTTCATCAGCCACAGACACAGGAAACTAGACTATCTTTTGCCATTTCATTGTTCAGTCATTTCATGCTTCATTGGGGAAAGGATTTAAAATGCAACTTTTTTAAGAGCTAGAGAATTCAGAATTTGAGAGAATTTCACAAACTCAAGCAGAATATTGGCTCATTTTCTTTTTTAAAAAAGTTTATATATCTATTTAAATTGGAGGCTAATTACTTTACAATACTGTGGTGGTTTTTGCCATACATCGACATGAATCAGCCACAGGTGTACATGTGTTCCCCATCAGAAAATGAAATCTCAATTCCCCTGTTATAATTTGACTCAAGATGCTATTTTATGATAAATAAATCACGAAAAACAGAGAATTCTTGTATGCATTCCATCAAAGAGAACCAGAGAATGCAAAAATTAGCATTGGAAAATTAGCATTTTAGTATACCTGTTCTGAATTCACAACTTATATGAGTAAAGTTGAGTTTAGAAGTTAAGGGATTTTGCAGAATCACACACATTATGTTAAAGCTGGTACTAGAACCAGTTGAATGCCTGAGCATATTTCATATAAACTGATATTTATTACAAATGCATTACATATTTGTTACAAGCACAAATTATAAAAGAACCTGAAAATTATTAGCTGTTGCTTAAAGTACTTCTACTCAAGAGAAGAAAATGGTTTCTATTTTCAATTCGATATGGCTTTGATCCTGTCTGTTTCTTTATTTGAAAGTCTGTAAGTCAAGCACTCAGGCATCTGGGGGTCTGAACTATCTTTCAAAAAATATGTGAACTCTGTTATTAAAATAATAGTAATGTTCCCTCTATATAATATTCTGAAAAACAGAAACCACATAAATTACTTTCTGAATGGATGACATACCTGCTTCTGGCATTTCAACAGGTTCTGTATTTGATGCAAGCTCCTCCTGGACATCAGGACCATCTCCACCTTTGCCCCCAGTCTTTGCCTCAGCCAATTCCTGGAGATCAGTTTCCAGGTCAGAATCTTTAAAAAGAAAAAAATGTATCAATTCAGCTGTAAAGCATACAGTATAAACAACGGAATGATAATATTGATTCCCTCAGTATTATGAATTAAAAGCCTTAGGCTAGTATGGTAAAAATGTGATGAATAAGAACCTCAGGAGCATTATTCCAGGAATGTTTTGCTGGAGAAAAAGGAAAGCAGAATTTTCCGAACGCTATTACCATTTTCCTTTCCCAGGGTTGTCCTAAGACACCTTAGTTGCCCCCTTCTCTTTGTCTTGAAAACAAGGGAAAATTCGAGCAACCACACTAACCTGCAAACTATACTCTCCTCAGTTTTTCAGGAACTGTCTGAAGTCCTTTTCTAATGTTTCCTTTCCTCCCCTTGCTGGTTATGTCTTAAGTCATGATGCACACATACACTTTACCTCCAGACGCATCCTTCTCCTTCTCTTCATAATGATTCATTGGATCCTCTCCATTTACTTCCTCCTTTCCAGCTGTGATATCCTGAATCTCAGCTGGCGGTTCCTCTTGTTGAGGTTGCTCAACACTGGGTTGCTGGTCCTAGTAGAGTGTGCATGCAAATAAAAACCTTTTGTTGTTAATACATCTAACAGCATAAATATACATAATACACAGATATATCTAATCATAAGTAAACCTAACTTTTCCCAGCCCAATTCTATGTACTTACTTTTAATTAAGTTACTTTTTCCCACAGAGAAGAGTTTGCTCCCATAAGAGTTACCCAGAAAGACTCCTGGAGCTATTTAAATCTATGTTGGGATGGAAGCATGCAATCTGTTGGTAATAAGCAGGAGGAGGGAGTCACTGGGCACATTTCAAGGGCATTTAACAGTATACTCATCTAGGCAACACCAGACTGTAAGACATCTGGATCAATGTTCCTTCCTAAGACAAACTGTCACCCTTTATCAGCATGGAAGACCTAACGTTATCACTGCATCTGTATTACTTAACATCATTTCTCAAAAGTAAATTTGTGCTAATAGAATACAACAAATGGTAAAGTACTCACAACCACAGGTTCATCCACCTCGGAGGAATCTTGATCTATAGGTCTCAATGTTGATGCTACTTGCTCACTCATATTTCTTCCCAAAAGTAGAATATTGTGATTTAGAAAATGTATTTAAGAGTACAGCTATATTTGTCACTTTTATGACCATATGTTGACTTACTATTTTTAAAAATGTGAAAATAATTTCAAAACAAAACTCGGGTTAAGTATGAGTGTACATGCGTTCCAATTACACCAAAGACGGTTTCTTGCAAAGCCACTTGTGTCTTGGCTAAGACGGCAGAGAAATCACCTTAAGGTACACAGGAAGACAGAATTTTTGTGAGGAAGTTTGATTTCACAACAGAATTCTCCATCATGTAGATATTTAGTGAAATGCTGCTAGGAATTTAAAAATTCAGGACTATTGCTTTTGTCACACTCTTATTCACCAGACCTATTTTCCCCAACTCCCTTGGAAATCGGTTGGAACGGGAAGAAAGGCTCAGTCTTTACAGCCTGTCTATGGCGATTTTCTCAGCGTCTGTGGCTGAGGTGAGTCTGCATACAGAGAAACCGGTCCACTTCTCTCTTGGCACCTTAACGCAAACCTCGCGATACGGTCACAACCCCACCGTGGTCCGGTTTCTAGGCTTTCCTTAATCGCCCACCCCGCCCGCTGCCCAGGTCCCACTGCGGGTCCCAGATTCTGTGCTCTGTCGTCAGTTCCAGGGCCCCCATGAGCCAGATATCTCAAACAGCACCCCCAAGTCTCCCCCCACTGTCATCTGACCCCTTGCTCTCCTCTGCCCACCGCCCTTCCTTTCCCGCCACCAAGACAAGAAGTATGGCATCGCAACACCTGTGAGGAGAAAGATGACGACCTCGAGGGCCTTCCTCCTCAAAGGCCCCACATGGCACTGCCCGACCCGCCCAAAACTCACTGGCTCCCCCTCACACGCATGCACACTTAAACTCCAGACAGGACAGATCTGTAAACCTACCTGGCGAGTCTCAAGTAGTGAGAAAGAACCGGGACTGAATAAACACACCTGTCTCAGGCCCAACGCTCCTCACAGAATGCGCTCAGGAAGGCGGATGCGCACCAAGGCGCGTGCACAGCAAGGGGTGTGCGCACACACTGAGCATGCTCCCTGAGTTTGGCGTGTGCAGTGCAGGCTGAGGATTTCCCGCCACTAAGGTAGAGTCTTGGAACCACAGGGTCTCTGGAGGATGAGAAAAGGGGTTAAAGACTATATTTTTTTCCTTCCAGGGCAGTCTTTCTTATGCATCCACAAACTGTGGTGATAGGTAGTCCCAGGTTACCCTTAGTGGAGAATGTGTCTCGGGAAGACACTCATGACAGAAATAGATATTAAGATTTTTAACACCTATTTTTATACATGCTTTGATGAACCATTTCCTTCTCTGCTTCTGGGTTTTTCATCATGCTTGCAATGGCTTTACTCACTTCCATGGAATAAATACATAAATACATACCTCTGTTTCCATTGTTTTTGCTTGGAGCACTGCACATTTAAGTCTCTGAACTGGTAACTCATTTCTCTGAATATATCTCTGGTTCCTGTACAATATTGTTCTTTTAGCATCAGACTTTACTTTCACCAGCAGACACATCCACAACTGGGTGTTGTTTCCACTTTGGCTTAGCCTTTTCGTTCCTTCTGTAGCCATTTCTTCACTCTTCTCCACTAGCACATTCTTCTTATTCTATTACAGCGGGAATTTTCGTACTTACTAGGAGTTTTAATTTTACCCAAGAGAAAGGAAAACATGTTCACACAAGGACTTTTACTCAAATATTCTACTCATGTACTCCTAATACTAGAAACAGAAACTAGAAACAGCCCAACTATTCAAAAACTGGTATATAGATGAAAGAAGAACAAAAGAGTATACTCGTACAAAAGAACACTACACAGTCATTTACAAAGGAACTACTAATGCATGTAACAGCAAGGATGCATCTCAGCTGTGCCAATGAGAGATGTCAGACACAGAAAGCTGTGTATTATATGATTTCATTTCAGTGGATTTCTGGAAAAGGCACAACTATAGGCACAGAAATGTATCTGTGGTTGCCAGTGTATAGGAGTGGAGGAAGGAGTCTGAATGCAAATAGCCCAAGGGAGCATTTTCAAACCAATGGGACGTTTTCTGCATTTTTATTGTGGTAGCATTTACATGATAGTATGCATATGTCAAAACTCAACAAACGGTAATGCTTTAAAGTGTTGACTTCTATTGTATATAAATTATATCTCAATACTCCTCACTTTTGTTAAAGGAAAAGGAACTTTTACATATTTAAATGTTGGTTATCATATCCATCTAGATCAGGAGCTCATAAACATAAAAATCTTATTTGCAATTCTTCCCAGACCTGGCCAACTTCCAGGATTCCCCATGCCACCTTTGCACTCTTATGACAGGACACAGAAACTTGGTCTTAACCATGTTTACAATTCCCTCTCCTTCAGCTCAAGTCCATATTCTTGCCGAGTTCTGTCCCTTTTACTTCGAAAATGTCTAATGCGTCTACTTTTTGCCAAGTCCCCCACATCTGTTGTAGTCCGAAGCCTCCCTCTGTTTAACTGTCAACCCCCTTCTAATGGTCTCTCACATCCACTCAGGGTGTCTCTTACAATTGCAAAACTGTTTATGACTTTCTAGATAAAGGCTACTGTCCTACACAAGAACTTGAAGGTATGGTCTAGCCCTTGCCCAGCTTGCTAACAACATGGGAAGCAGAGAATCCTCCTCTTTTCTCCCTTATCGAGCTTCATTCACACCCTTCAATTTCTTAAGCTTAGATTGTCCCATATTTCTGAAGCCTCCTGGTTAGTAAACTCCTTCAAGCTAGGCTTCAACAGTATGTGGGATGAGAACTTCCAGATATACAAGTTGATTTTGAAGAGGCAGAGAAACAAGAGATCAAATTGCAACATTCCTTAGATCATGGAGAAAGCAAGGGAATTCCAGAGACACACCTACCTCTGCTTCATTGACTAGACTACCTCAAGGCCTCTGACTTCATGGATCACAACAAACTGTAAAATTCTTAGAGATGGGAGTACCAGACTAGCTGACCTGTTTCCTGAGAAACCTGTATGAGGGCTAAGACGCTACAGTTAGAATAAGACATGGAACAATACACTGGTTCAACATTGGGAAAGGAGTAGGACAAGGTTGTATATTGTCACTCTGCTTATTCAACTTACACGCAGAGCACATCATGGGAAATGCTGGGCTGGATGACTCACAAGCTGGAATCAAGATTGC
>NW_011494534.1:10163-10524 GCF_000754665.1 Bison bison bison
CGTCCACCACGGCCAAGGTGACCAACCTCAGCCTTTGACACAGATAGGGAGGCTGCTATCTTGGCAACCCAGGCCTCAAATCCGGACCGAGGTGAAACCTCTTTCTCACTGACACATCCCCAGTCAGTGGCTGCTTTAGTGAGGTCACTCAAGGAGTCAGCTGGCATCCGGGGGCGCGTCTCTGAGTTTTAGGTAATCATTCTTCTGAGTTGCAGTGTCCTAAGCACTTCTAATCAAACTCATCACATGGACCACAGCCTTGTCTAACTCGGTGAAATTATGAGCCAGGCTGTGTAGGGCCACCCAAGATGGACAGGTCATGGTGGAGAGTTCTGACAAAACGTGCTCCACTGGAGAAGGT
>NW_011494534.1:10624-11067 GCF_000754665.1 Bison bison bison
ATTGAGGGCAGGAGGAGAAGCAGGCAACAGAGGATGAGATGGTTGGATGGCATCATTGCCTCAATGGACAGGGCTTTGAGCAAACTGAGCAAACTCCAGGATATAGTGAAGGACAGGGAAGCCTGGCGTGCTGCCGTACATGAGGTTGTAACGAGTCAGACACCACTGAGTTTCTGAACAACAACAATGTAAAATGTTTAAGTCCCTGATAACTCAGCTGGTAAAGAATCCACCTGCAGTGCTGGACACCCTGGTTCGATGCTGGGTCGGACAGATCCACTGGAGAAAGGATAGGCTACCCACTCCAGTATTCTTGGCCTTCCCTTTAGGCTCACCTGTTAAGGATGCTCCTGCCATGCGGGAGACCTGGGTTCGATCCCTGGGTTGGGAAGATCCACTGGAGAAGGAAAGGCTACCCACTCCAGTGTTCTGGACTGGAGAAT
>NW_011494534.1:11167-13540 GCF_000754665.1 Bison bison bison
CGTAGCCTGCCAGGTGCCTCTTTCCATGGGATTCTCCAGGCGAGAATACTTTAGTGGGTTGCCATGCCCTCTGCCCATGGGGCATGGCAGGGGATCTTCCCAACCCAGGGGTGAAACCCATGTCTCCTGCATCCCGTGCATTGCAGGGTGATTCTCTTTCTTTTGCCACTTTATTTATTTTTTAATTGAAGGATAATTGCTTTACAGAATTTTGTTGTTTTCTGTCAAACATCAACAAGAATCAGTCATAGGTACACCCATGCAGGAGAATTCTTTACCGCTGAGCCACCAGGGAAGCCTATGTCAAACCTAGACAGCATAGTATAAAGCAGAGACATCCCTGTGCTGACAAACTATGGCTTTTTCAGTAGTCGTGTACAGATGTGTGAGTTCGATCATTAAGAAGGCTGAGTGACAAAGAATTGACGCTTTCGGTTTGTGGTGCTAGAGAAGACATTTGAGAATCCCTCGGACAGCAAGGATATCAAAACAGCCAATCCTAAAAGAAACCAACTGTGAATATTCACCGGAAGGACTGATGCTGAAGCCGAAGCTCCAACACTTTGGCCACCTGATGGCAAGAGCCGACTCACAGGAAAAGACCCTGATGCTGGTCGTAAAGCAGGTTACGCCATGGTGACTGCTGAACAGGTTTTAGAGGCAAAATCTCTCCCTCAGGGAACCAGTGCTCAGTTAGCAGAACCTGTGTCTCTGACCCGAGCTCTGGAGTTAAGCAAAGGGCAGCGAGCAAATATCTACACTGATTCTAAGTATGTTTATTTGACTTTATACGCTCATGCTGCAATATGGAAAGAAAGACAGTTTAAAGGGCAACAGAAGAACCTGTTAAGCATTTCAGAGAGATCCAGAGACTTTTAACTGCCATATATTGTCCTAAAGAAGTAACTGTTATGCATTGCAAAGGGCATGGCAGGGATGGGACTAAAGCAACTGAAGGTAATCAGCTGGCTGACTGTCAAGCCAGATAAGTGGCACTTTAGGCAGCCCACCAGGCTCCACAGTCCCTGGGATTCTCCAGGCAAGAACACTGGAGTGGGTTGCCATTTCCTTCTCCAATGCGTGAAAGTGAAGTTGCTCGGTCGTGTCTGACTCCCAGCGACCCTATGGACTGCAGCCCACCAGGCTCCTCCGTCCATGGGATTTTAAACTTGCTGAGAGAAGCATAGCTAGACAGGCTGAGGATCCTGCTAGGGAACATATTCAGGGATGACAAGGTGGTGACAAAGCCATGGTCTTTATCTCACCTACGTGGTGGTGTCCTTGAGTCCCCTCGGAGTTGACCCCTTTCCTAACAGAATGGAAGGTCCTGTTGTCTCTTTCTCATATTACTCTCAGTCAACGAGAGAGGCCTTCCCCACCCCAGGCCGTCAGATCCCAGTCGGTAGGGTGGCTGGCATTCATGAGACCTATTCTTTATTAAACAAGAAAGCACAAACAAGCACAATGCCAGCATAGATAAAATGCTTTCAATGCTCTCTGTTACTACAGTGATCCCCATAGAGACGCAATCTTCAGTTTATGAAGACGTTTTTATGAGACCCAAATTGCAGCAATCTGTGGGGTTTTCACCCTAACTTTGCGCTTCCGCCCTTTGGGGATCCTCCTGGAATGGTCCACAGGCATCTATATCTGCTGTTTCCCAATCCCACCAGCAAGGGGCGCGCGAGATGAAACAGTTCTGTCCTGGGATGTACCACTGAGGGGTAGCGGTAAGATCACCCACTCTGAAAGGTACCATTGGGAGAGGGCGTGTGACAACAGAGAGGGTCCCCTTACACCGCGTCGGGCATGGACCACAGTTCCCAGCAGCGGCACTCATGGCGCCACTGGGCCCATCCCCATTCGCTCCTCTTCGTCTTCCCACTGCTTTCGAATCCGAATGGACACCAGTATTAAGCGGAAACTTTCTGCGTCTCTTTTCCAACTCCACCCCTTCCTAGCTGGGACGACTACGGAGCGAGAGACTGGCTGTCGGTTTGGGTATGGCGTCAGGGAAGCGTTCTGGGCAGTGATTGGCCACCGCGTGATTGCCCGCACTGTGGTCGCAGAACAGGAACTGAGGGCGAGAGCGCCTGTATACGCGTGCGCCTGCGTTGGCGTGCGCAGATTTTCAGGACTTAGAATTTTGCTCCGAGTTTTATTGCTTTTCACGAAGGGGTCGAGTCCTGGTTAGTGGCGACGTTTGGCGCAGTCCCTGGCTGTGCATGGTGACGGAGTTTCAGTCTTCAGCTCTCGTTCAGTCTGGATCGTGTGGCAGCGCACGGTCATTCGCACAAATGCATGCAATTCATGTCCAGGGAGAGGTCTCTGAGTTTGGTGTCTCTCCCTGGAGAGTAAACTGTATCTGGCAGC
>NW_011494534.1:13640-14333 GCF_000754665.1 Bison bison bison
GTGTAAAGGTGTAAACTATCAGCTGCTTGGGGATCTATGCACAGGTTGCAAGTTTTTCATTTGTCTGGAAACTTTATCTTAAGGTTATATGATGTTCTTGAGTTATTAAAACTTCTGTCTTTCCGTTTAGGGGTTTTGTATTAGGTCGGTAAGTGTCCCAGTGGTTTGGGAGTGATTCTCCATGATGTGAAGTATCTGTGCAGTTCTCATTTGTTTCTGTCTGGAAGACTTTGGGCTGTTTGCAGGGTCTCTGTCACAGTGTGTATGGTTATGGTCTCTGTTGTGTTTGAACATCTGAGACTCGAGTTGTGTACCCTCTGTGCAGAGATTCAGTGAGCTCTTTTTGGTGTCTCTGGGTATCTGTGAGCTGTTTGGAGTCTTTGTGTTAGAAATAAAACCTCTTATGTTTTTGGTTGTGAGGTCTCTGTCCGGGAACTGAGGATTTGGAAGCTGGCAGATATGATTCCGAAGTCTGGAAACTGACATGCTGACTGTGTGTTGTTGAGTGTACCAATTGTCTCCTGAAATCTCAGTTTGTATCATAATTAATACAATGGGGCCAATGTGCCTCTTGCAGGGCACCTGTGCATGTTAGCGATGTGTGTAAAGGGCCTGGATCCAGACTGTCCTCCAGAAAATGTTTTCTGAGCGCCTGCCATAGACCTGCACACTATTGGAGGAGTTTGTGACAGG
>NW_011494534.1:14433-14891 GCF_000754665.1 Bison bison bison
GGGTGTGACCTCCAGTTCCCCTGCCCTTCTCAGGTTGGAAGGCTTCCCCAGACTTCAGGCCACCAGACAGCTGAGCTGAGGGGCCGCACCAGAGAGCAGGGCTCAGAAGCAGAGGCAGGTTTGGGGAAAACAGACATGTCCATGACAAGGAAGGTTTCCCAGGGCTGGGTGTACAGTGGTGCTTCTGGCTGACAGCTTTGTGGTGGAGGTGATGATGTTCTGCAGGTTTGGGAATAAGTGAAGATGGAGATGGGGGAAGCTTTGGATTACACAGAGGATATATTAGAAAAGAGCAGGGTGTCCCTGCTGCATTTTGTCAGTCACAGAAAAAAACTTGTCCTCCACAATGGCATTTCCACCACTGTGACTGAGGGAGACCTTCAAAACAATAGCAAGAAACTGGCCCCCACGGAGGGCCTCAAGGAAGGCAACCCCATACCTCAATGGTCTAGACAAGG
>NW_011494535.1:0-516 GCF_000754665.1 Bison bison bison
ATAGGATAAACACTAGGATAATACACTGCTGCTGTTGCTGCTGCTGCTAAGTCGCTTCAGTTGTGTCCAACTCTGTGCGACCCCGTAGACAGCAGCCCAACAGGTTCCCTCGTCCTTGGGATTCTCCAGGCAAGAACACTAAGACATATTTAATCAAACTAACAAAAACTAAATAAAAATGAATATTAAAAGCAGCAAGGAAAAAGCAGAAGATAACATAGAAGGGAGTCCCATAAAGCTATCAGCTGACTTTCCAGCAGAAATTCTGCAGGCCAGAAGGGAGTGGCAGCATATATTTAATGTGATGAAATGGAAAAAGCTACAACCAAGATGACTCTGCCAAGTAATGATGTCATTCAAAATCAATGGAGAAATCAAAAACTTTAAGCTAAGAGGATTCAGCACCACCAAATCAGCATTACAACAAATACTAAAGAAATTCTCAAGGCAGGGAGCACAAGAGAAGTAAAAGACCTACAAAAACAAACCCCAAAGAATTAAGAAAATGATAACAGA
>NW_011494535.1:3472-5701 GCF_000754665.1 Bison bison bison
GCACTGTTGGTGGGAACGTAAATTGATACAACCACTACAGACAACAGTGTGGAGGTTCTATAAGAAACTAGGAATAAAATTACTGTTTGACCCAGCAATCTCAGTACTGAACAGGTACCCTGAGAAAACCATAATTCAAAAAGAAACATGCAGCCAGTGTTCATTGCAGAGCTGTTTATGATAGCCAGGACATGGATGCAACCCAGATGTCCATCAACAGATGAACAGATGAAGAAATTTGGTATATATGTACAATGGAATATTACCCAGCCATTGAAAAGAATGAAATTGGGGCGTTTGTAGTGATGTGTATGAACCTAGAATCTGTCATACAGAGTGAAATAAGTCAGAAAGAGAAAACAAATTTCATATATTAATGTATATATATATATGGAATCTAGAAGAATACATATATATGGAATCTAGAAGAATGCATATATATGGAATCTAGAAAAATGCATATATATGGAATCTAGAAAAATTAAAAATATATATGGAATCTAGAAAAATGGTACTGATGAACCTACTTTCAGGGCAGAAATAGAAAAACAAATGTGGAGAACGGACTTGTGGACATGGAGTTTGGGGAGTGAGAGGGTGTGATGAATTGAGAAAGTAGCATTGACATATATATATTACCCTGTGTAAAACAGATAGCAAGTGGGATGCAGCTGTATAGCACATGGAGCTCATCTTGGTGCTCTATGATGACCTAGATGGGTGGGATGGGGGAGTGGGAGGGAAGCACAGGAGGGAGTGGATGTGTGCGTGTGTGTGTACACAGTTATCCAAGTTGTTGTGCCCCAGAGACCAACACAACATTTTAAGTCAACTATGCACCAATTAAAAACCAAAGTTAAAAAATAAATAAATAACAACAACAAAAGAGAGTGAAGACAACTTCTAGTATGGGAGAAAATTTTTTGCAAATCATGTACATAATAAGGGACATGTATCCATAATATATAAAGGAATCTCACAACTTAATCCAAAAACAAGAAACACAATTAAAAATGGGCAAAGGACTTAAATAGATCTTTCTCTTAAGAAGATATACAAATAGCCACTGAACACATGAGAAGGTGCTGAACATCATTAGCTTCAAAAAAATGAAAATCAAAGTCACAATGAGATACCAATTCACACCTGCTGGGATGGCTACAATAAAGCAGACAGATAAAAACAAGCATGGAGAAATTTGAAGCCAGATTCAATGCTGGTTGGCATTTAAAATGGTACATCTCCTTTCCAAAACAACGCAACAGTTTCCCAAAAGTTAAACAAGAGTGATCATATGACCCAGCAATTCCTCTTTCAGGTATATACGCCCAAGAAATGAAAACATATGTATACTCAAAAAACTTGTATATGATGTTCACAGTAGCATCAATTATTAGTTACCAAAAGTACAAACAATAGAAATACCCATAACTTTACAACTAGATATGGTACATATACACAGTGAAATGTTGTTCAACAATAATAAAAAATGAAATACATCATGGATGAGCCTTTAAACTATTTTTAAGGCAAAGAAACCAGTCATAAAGAATAATATACTGTGTGATTGCATGTATGTGCAATGTTGAGAAAAGGCAGAAAGTGCACTGGTAGATGCCTAGCATTTGAGTTTCTCATTTGGGCGATTAAAATATTGCTAAGTTGTGTTGATGGTTGCACAATTTTGTGAGTATACTAAATATTACTGACATGTTCAAGTTCAAGGATTCCATTGTATGCTTTGTAAAGTAAATGTAATTTGTAACAATTTATTTATAACAATAAAGCTGTTGAAATTGATATAAGTAAAGAAACTAATTAAATAACATTTCAGTCCAAATCATATATTCCAATAATCCTAAAAGTTCTCTGGAAATGACTGAGTCCTGTAAATGTTGGCATGGCAATGGGATTATAACTGTATTACTTGTGTGATAACACAGTAAAGTAAGTCAAAATTCTATTCCTGCAACACTCGCAGCTGAGTACAAGAGGTTGTCCAACAATTGGTTATGCTTTATAAACTGGGGACTTCACAGATATCTTCTCCATACAGACTCAAGGATTGAGGGAGTGTTCTTTCAGTCAGGAGCATAAAAAGATTATTCAACTCAATATATACTCAGTAAGCCCACAATGTTTCAGGCAGGATCTCAAATCAACATCCCACATGGCATGTTCCAGCCATTCTGAACCTCTTTCTAGTCATCACATCCCCCATGCTCTCTA
>NW_011494535.1:7371-7787 GCF_000754665.1 Bison bison bison
CCATGATCTTAGTTTTCTGAATGTTGAGCTTTAAGCCAACTTTTTCACTCTCCTCTTTCACTTTCATCAAGAGACTCTTTAGTTCTTCACTTTCTGCCATTCAGTATATTAAATAGCAGAGACATCACTTTGCTGACCAAGGTCCATCTACTCAAGGCTACTGTTTTCCCAGCAATGGCAACTCACTCCAGTATTCTTGCCTGGAAAATCTCATGGATGGAGGAGGCTGGTAGGCTGCAGTCCACGGGGTTGCTAAGACTCGGACACAACTGAGCAACTTCACTTTCACTTTTCACTTTCATGCATTGGAGAAGGAAATGGCAACCCACTCCAGTGTTCTTGCCTGGAGAATCCCAGGGACGGGGGAACCTGGTGGGCTGCTGTCTATGGTCGCACAGAGTCAGACACAAACTGAA
>NW_011494535.1:7887-9123 GCF_000754665.1 Bison bison bison
ATATGAGAGTTGGACCATAAAGAATGTTGAATGCGGACGAATTGATACTTTTGAACTGTGATGCTGGGAAGACTCTTGAGATTCCCTTGGAATACAAGGAGATCAAACCACTCAATCCCAAAGGAAATCAACCCAGAATATTTGTCTGAAGGACTGATGCTGAACCTGAAGCTGCAATACTTTGGCCACACGATGCAAAGAACTGACTCACTGGAAAGACCCTGATGCTATGAAAGATTGAAGGCAAAAGGAGAAGGGTGCCACAGAGGATGCAATGGTTAGATAGCATCACTGACTGAATGGACACGAATGTGAGCAAACTCCAGGAGACAGTGAAGGATAGGGGAACCTGGTGTGCTACAGTCCATGGGTTCTCCAAGAGTGGGACATGGCTTATCAACTGAAAAACGACAACAACCTAACAACTCACCTGATGTCAACTCAGTGATGTCTGTGCCCTGGTGTGTAAACTAAAAGAACAGCATAGGGGACTTCCCTGTAGTCCAGGGGTTGGGAGTCTGCCTTCCATTTCAGGGGACATTGGTTCTACCCCTACTCTTGGAAAATTCCAAACACCGTGGGGCAAATACTGAGCCCCACATGCACTGGAGCCTGTGCTTTGCAGTAAGAGAAGCCTCCAACTTGCCACAACTAGAGAAAACCTGGGCACAGCAACGAGGACACAGCACAGCCAAAATAAACTAAAAAAAGAAAGAACAGCATAGCTATGGCACCTACTCCCTCCACTCCAGTACTCTGGTTTTGCACTGATAAACTGGCTGCAGTGGGATGTGAGAGAGTTTCATTGGTCTGTAGCACTTGCTGAATAATTTTTGTGGTGTAAATACTGTCACCATTGCTAATGTTGAGCAGCTAACAATCTACAACTCAGTTTGTAAAACCCCTGGAAATTTAGGGATGAGCAGGTAAACGATTCTTGTGTGATCTGGCTGTAGCACACTGCTGAGTGCAGTGAAACTAAACGAGATTTTTGAGAATTCTGGCAGTCTTCCCCTCCTCACTGATGTGTGTTTCATGGGTCTGAGGTTTATGACATCTTCTGAACCATAACCAGGCTGTTTGCATCTTACATTTCCCGTGCTGGGGGGTGGGGGGTAGAGGAGGAAGTGTTGGGTTTCAGGGCCCCATCCTCACAGAATGTATGGAAAATGGCGTGGTATGATCAAGTCTCTGACATGAATTCAAAATGTGCCTAGGCTTCTCATATCTGCTGCT
>NW_011494535.1:9506-10632 GCF_000754665.1 Bison bison bison
ATACCTGACCTGCCTCCTGAGAAATCTGTATGCAGGTCAAAAAGCAACAGTTAGAACCAGATATGGAACAACGAACTGCTTCCAAATTGGGAAAGGAATATGTCAAGGCTGTATATTTTCACCCTTCTAAATGAGAGTTCCAGAGAACAGCGAGGAGAGAATGGAAAGCCTTTTTGAGTGAACAATGCAAACAAATAGAGGAAAGCAATAGAAAGGGAAAGACTAGAGGTCTCTTCAAGAAAATTGGAGATACCAAGGGAACATTTCATGCAAAGATGGGCACTGTACAGGACATAAATGGTGTGGACCTAACAGAAGCAGAAGATATTAAGAAGTGGCAAGAATACAAATAAGACTATACAAAAAAGATCTTAATGACCCAGATAACCACAACGGTGTGATCACTCACCTAGAGCCAGGCATCCTTGATGTGAAGCCAAGTTTGTCTTAGGAAGCATCACTAGGAACCAAGCTAGTGGAAGTGATGGAATTCCCGC
Organism: Bison bison bison; assembly: GCF_000754665.1. Lineage (NCBI taxonomy): Eukaryota > Metazoa > Chordata > Mammalia > Artiodactyla > Bovidae > Bison > Bison bison. Next base: position 10,004 of record NW_011494535.1, read on the forward strand.
TGAGTTATTTCAAATCTTAAGAAAAATGTAATTAAAGTGCTGCACTCAATATGCCAGGAAATTTGGAAAACTCAGCAGTGGCCACAGAACTGAAAAAGTTCAGCTTTGATTCCAATCCCAAAGATGGAGAATGCCAAAAAAATGTTCAAAGTAACTCACAACTGCACTCATTTCACATGCTAGCAAAGTAATGCTCAAAAACCTTCAAGGTAGCTTCAATACTATGTAAACTGAGAACTTCCAGACATACAAGCTGGATTTAGAAAAGGCAGAGGAACTGGGGATCAAATTGTCAATATCCATTGAAGCATAGAAAAAGATAGAGATATCCAAAAAAAATCTACTTCTGCTTTATTGACATCACTAAAGCCTTTGAGTGTGTAAATCACAAGAAACTGTGGAAAATTCTTAAAGAGATGGGAATACCAGACCACCTTACCTGCCTCCTGAGAAAACTGTATGCAAGTTAAGAAGCAACAGTTAGAATCAGACATGGAAGAATAGACTGGTTCCAAATTTGGAAAGGAGTGCATCAAGGCTGTATACTGTCACCCTGCTTATTTACCTTTTATGCAGAGAATATCATGTGAAATCCTGGGCTGGATGAAGCACAAGCTAGAATCAAGATT
>NW_011494535.1:11520-11665 GCF_000754665.1 Bison bison bison
ATTGCCAACATCCGCTGGATCATGGAAAAAGCAAAAGAGTTCCAGAAAAACATCTATTTCTGCTTTTTTGACTACGCCAAAGCCTTTGACTGTGTGGATCACAATAAACCTGTGGGAAATTCTGAAAAAGATGGGAATACCAGAC
>NW_011494535.1:12242-13368 GCF_000754665.1 Bison bison bison
TCACTCAGTCATATCTGACTGTGACCCCCACGGACTGGAGCACTCCAGGCCTCCCTGCCCTTTACCATCTCCCGGAGCCTGCTCAAACTCATGTTCATTGAGTCAGTGATGCTATCCAACCATCTCGTCCTAATAGAGCTGCCTAATTTCATGCATGGAGTAATTTACATTTAAAACTCTAAGTATGCCTCCAAATCTTCAGGCCACACTCATTAAAACACGGGACCTACTTACAGAAAACGTTAACATCACAAAGAGCGTAACTTCCCATACCCCAGTGTTTTTTGTGGGGTAAGAGTATCGTTCATATGCTTTTTGTGTCAGTGCAGACCTTTCAAGGAGCTGATGCTAAAGCAAAAATCAAAGTGCAAGAAATTTATTAGGGGAAGTAACTGCACGAGAAAGTGAGACTTAAGGGAAAGTTGGGAGAGCCGTTGGATTTGGATTCTGGTATGAACCCCACTGAAGGAGAGACAAGGATTAAAGCTTGGGTGGAAGCATCTTAAAGGCTGAAACACTTCTCAGTGCAGTGTGCAAGGTTACTGTGGAATCTTTGAGTCAATGTTGGCTGTCAACTTGCTTCTTGCTGACACTGCATAACTAGTGGTAATGTCCCACTTGTGACAACCAAAACCCAGACTCCATATATGAAACAGTGATTGGCAAATCATGGTACATAAGGAAATATGAAGGACAGTGATCCCTGAGAGAGAAGAAACAAAAGAGGTGTGAACAGTGACTGCCCCAGCTTACTGCCTAGAGTTTTCAGTCTGTTCCAGCTAATGGAGGGGAACCTAGCTGGAGCCAATGGAGACCTGACATCAGAAGACAGAGCTGAGGTCAGAGGAGATGAAGGCAACTAGAAGTCAATGGGTGCCAGACAGCAGAAAGCCACAAAGCGAGAGAACCCCAGGGATCATCAAAGTGATCCCCTCATTTACTCAGCCCATGCATGTGAGGCCAGGGAAAGTACATCTGAAAGGAGTAGAGAGGACACTGCCTAGTGCTTGGACTTGGATGGTTATAGTGCCTTTCTGAGTCACCCAGAGTGGAAAACCTCAGGATTCATGGGACACTGGGCTAGGACTCAAAAGGGTCTTCAAAAAATTAGAGATACCAAGGGAAC
>NW_011494535.1:13468-14154 GCF_000754665.1 Bison bison bison
TCAGCAGTGGCCAACAGGACTGGAAAAGGTCAGTTTTCATTCCAATCCCAAAGAAAGGCAATGCCAAAGATGCTCAAACTACCACACAATTGCACTTATCTCACATGCTAGTAAAGTAATGCTCAAAATTCTCCAAGCCAGGGTTCAGCAATACGTGAACCGTGAACATCCAGATGTTCAAGCTGGTTTTAGAAAAGGCAGAGGAACCAGAGATCAAATTGCCAACATCCGCTGGATCATGGAAAAAGCAAGAGAGTTCCAGAAAAACATCTATTTCTGCTTTTTTGACTACGCCAAAGCCTTTGACTGTGTGGATCACAATAAACTGTGGAAAATTCTGAAAGAGATGGGAATACCAGACCACCTGACCTGCCTCTTGAGAAATTTGTATGCAGGTCAGGAAGCAACAGTTAGAACTGAACATGGAACAACAGACTGGTTCCAAATAGGAAAAGGAGTACATCAAGGCTGTATATTGTCACCCTGCTTATTTAACTTATATGCAGAGAGCACATCATGAGAAATTCTGGGCTGGAAGAAGCACAAGCTGGAATCAAGATTGCTGGGAGAAATATCAATCACCTCAGATATGCAGATGATACTACCCTTATAGCAGGAAGTGAAGAGGAACTCAAAAGCCTCTTGATAAAAGTGAAACAGGAGAGTGAAAAAGTTGGCTTAAAGCT
>NW_011494535.1:14484-15144 GCF_000754665.1 Bison bison bison
GGAGAGGGGGAACTGAAAATGTCAAACCTCTGGCCTACTGTTTTTGTAAAAGCATAAAAGAGAATCTTAAACTTGGAATAAACAGGCAGTCCATAGAGAAATGAGAGGCTGTCTCATTGGGTGACACCGTCATCTCTTCAGGTTGAATCCCTGGTTGCTGGAGGTGGACTCCGACAACAAACTATTACATTCAGAATGGATAAAAAACAAGGTCCTACTATACAGCACAGGGAACTGTTTCCAATCTCCTGTGATAAATCACAAAGGAAGAGTATTAAAAATGTATATATGTTAAAAATTATGTAAACTAGCACATTGTCTTTATTTATTAGTTGAGTTTATTTTCCTCTTCCTAACACTTCATACCTGTCTTTTAATAAGTATCTTTTTCCTTTTCCCTTAGGTTTATTCTGTTGCTCTTTTTCTTACCTTTTATGTTGGATGTAGGATTTTATATTTATGTACCTTGTAATTTATGTATTTTTCTTTTTAAATACCACACACATTTAGGGCTAAGGTTTTTCTATGAGAACATTTTAATCATGTTCTGTAGTTACTTAAAAGTAGTCTGAAACCTGTATTTTTGTCTAAATGTTCTAATGGAATGGAACAAAAATGTAAAGTGAAAATATCTAGAAGCCTGCTGCTGCTAAGTCACAT
>NW_011494535.1:17393-18307 GCF_000754665.1 Bison bison bison
TTACCCCCAGTCTTTGCCTCAGCCAATTCCTGGAGATCAGTTTCCAGGTCAGAATCTTAAAAAAAAAAAAAAATGCATCAATTCAGCTGTAACGCATACAGTATAAACCAGGGAATGATTATATTCATTCCCTCAGTGTTATGAATTAAAAGCCTTAGGCTAGTATGGTAAAAATGTGATGAATAAGAACCTCAGGAGCATTATTCCAGGAATGTTTTGCTGGAAAAAAAGGAAAGCAGAATTTTCCAAATGTTATTGCCATCTTCCTTTCCCAGGGTTGTCCTCAGACAACTTAGTCGCCCCCTCTCTTTGTCTTGAAAACAAGGGAAAACTTGAGCGACACACTAACCTGCAAACTATACTCTCCTCTGATTTTTAGGAACTGTCTGAAGTCCTTTTCTAATGTTTCCTTTCCTGCTCTTCCTGCTTATGTCATAAGGCATGATGCACACATACACTTTACCTCCAGACGCATCCTTCTCCTTCTCTTCATCATGATTCACTGGATCCTCTCCATTTACTTCCTCCTTTCTAGGTGTGATATCCTGAATCCCAGCTGGTGGTTCCTCTTGTTGAGGTTGCTCAACACTGGGCTGCTGGTGCTAGTAGAGTGTGCATGCAAATAAAAAATTTTGTTGTTAGCACATCTAATAACATAAATATACATAATACACAGATATATCTAATCATAAGTAAATCTAACAACATTTTTCCAACACAATTCTATGTACTTACTTTTAATAAAATTACTCTTCCCACAAGAGAAGAGTTAGCTCCTGTAAGAGTTACCCAGAAAGACTTTGGAAGCTATTTAAATCTATGTTGGGATGGAAGTATGTAATCTGTTGTTAATAAGCAGGTGAAGGAAGTCACTGGGCACATTTCCAGGGAATTTAACAGTATACTCATCCAGG
>NW_011494536.1:0-1231 GCF_000754665.1 Bison bison bison
TGGACAGGGCGGCCTGGCATGCTACAGTTCATGGGGTTGCAAAGAGTTGGACACGCTCAATATGACAGTTGACCAACTGAACTGAACTGAAGTGACTTAGCAAGACACCTGTATATCTACCCACTGAATACAGCCTTGATCGTCCATATAGCTGGCTTATAATGGTAGATAAAAGAATTCTGACAGGTCGTCAACAATTCCCAGATTGTAGCCCTCAACAGTTTATGATACCTTCCCTTTGTTTCCTATCAGAGGCACATACTCAGCATTCTGGGTGAGGAGGGCAGAGCCTGTAAGACTCTCAGCCCTAGATGATCTAGAGAATCAGTGATTATTACAAAATGCTGCAATATGCAAAGAACAATTATTTCTTGGTCAGAACTTGACTGAGGTTGGCTTCAAATTTTTTCTAACATTGGGACAAAGCAATTAGAGTGCAAATGTTCTGACAAAAAAATAAAAACATGCTTTACTGAGTTTGAGTCTAAGGCAAAAGATGAGGGGATCAGAAGAACAAGATAATATTACCGGCTTTTATATGCACTCTATTATTATCTTTCCTTTGCATAGCTCTTATAGTGATCGGTTCTAATGGTCAGCATTCATATAGTAGTTAAAATGAAGTTTTTAACTTCCTGTTAAAAACCTTGTCTAGGTTCCTTCCTTAACACACACATCCTCGTTCCTACCCATCCTTCAAGGCTGTCCTCCTTCATGAAGCCTTTTGTTTTACATCTACAAAAGCTCTAACTATTCAAGCACTTGTCATGACCAGTGATTTGCTATTATCAGACCTTCTCATATCTCCTTTTGTGACTATGTCTTATCTGCCTCAACCATAATCACTTTGAGGGCTGGGATATTGTCCACATTGCCTTGCCCATACTAAAGTCTCTAGAAGCATCTGCTTACCTAATCTGGCTTTCTTTCCTTGAGACAGCTCAAGTTCTTATTCTTTGGCAGGTGCTTTTAGGTTTCAGGGAAACAGAGATGAAAAATCAGAAGATTCCCTGGTGGCTCAGGCAGTAAAAAAGCTGCCTGCAATTACAGGAGACCCAGGTTCAATCCCTGGGTTGGGAAGATCCGCTGGACAAGGAAATGGCAACCCACTCCAGGATTCTTGCCTAGAGAATTCCATGGACAGAGGAGCCTGGTGGGCTACAGTCAATGAGGTTACAAAGAGTCAGACCTGACTGAGCGACCGACAATTTCACCCTTAAACGGCTTACCT
>NW_011494536.1:4215-6168 GCF_000754665.1 Bison bison bison
TGGGTGAATTGCATGGTGTACAAATTACAGCTTAATAAAGAGGAAAAGAGAAGACAAGAAAGTATGTTGGAAAAAGTCTTAAGATGCCATACATAGAGGCACAGTCTTTGAAGAATTTAGTCGCCATGTCAATCCGGAGTTGGATAAACATACATATACACTTTTCTTAGAGGAACCATTATGTGGCTAGGGACTAGAAAGCAAGCATTGTCAGTGGAACAAGATGAACAAAGCACTCTTACTGGCCACTTCCCAGGACAGGGGAATAGTCCTGTGATACAAACCCATTCCCCACCCCTAATCGTCTTTTACTCTACTCCTCTCCCTGTGTTTTGATAGCTGAAGTATAGTGTACTGTTATTAGAAGACTGAAGGTAGCCCACCAGTTCGTGTATGAGAAGCCTGGAATATGTATGTCTTTATTAAGAGTTTCAAGAGTTAGGAAATTCCTAAGATTTCAATACATTGCTCAGGTTCTGCATTACAGATAAACTAGTATTTATAATCAAAGGCTTGGGTTTGTATTATGCTGATCTATTTAGTTTGTTAATTAACCAGTGAGTCATCTCTAGTTCTATGATATGTTGGTCACAGTTCCAAGTCTGTTGCTACCACTGCTGCTGTTTCATTTTTGAAAAGATACTGTATTTATATATGCAGTCAATTCATATAAATATGGTAACAATAACAATACCATCTATGGACATGATGCCATTGGTGCACTGGTTACTCAGAAAATCTGCATGGAATTGCTTACTTTCTCTATGGGTTAACATTCTTGTGATAAGCTAACACTACTATGCTGACTTTATTCACAGTTTACAAGCTGTTTAAAGACTATCAAAACAGTAGTTTCCAGGGAACCTGGAGTCAAGCTTAATTGCAAAAATAATCAGTATAGCAGAAATGTATTCTTGATGTGAATTCATCTGTAGAGGCCAAATCACTTCATGAAATCATTAAACTATATAAACAGTAATACCTAACATATGCAGTGTTTCAAGGCATACTTAGTGGCTTTCTCTAGTCTAACCCACCGTGTTCTCTCTATATACCTTTCTACCCTCAGTTTGGAAGCTGGTGAAAATAATCGTGTAAAATTTTGCCATGACCTGGAGAACTCATTGGCCACAGGACACAAAATTATCTTTACCTTTTCCTTTTTTCTCCTTAGTCATCAATAAGTCATGGCCAATCTTTCCACATAGTATCTCTTGCACTTGTCCTTTCTTCTCCATTCTTGTTTACATCTATGGGCTTATGGACTCATTAGATTACTGCAATAACTATCTAACTGGTTTCCATATGTCCATCTCTCTCAGACTCAAAGGCATCTGGCAGCAATATAAAGGATTACCTTCATAAAAATAATATTTAGTCAAGTAATCTCTCCATTCAAAAACCTTGACTGGTTTCCTCCTGTTCATTGAGTAAAGTCAAAATACTATTATCCTGGTATTCAACGCTTTTCAATATCTAGGTCCAAATAGTCTTTCTAGATTTAGCATCCACTACTCCCTTGAACAAAACTGGTCCTTTCACCATTACCCTGAACTTTTACAAAATCTTTCTACACCTTTGTGCGTGATGGTCCTTCTGCCTAGAATAGCTTCTCATCTTTGAAATCCTGTTCAAGGCTTTCCTTTCTCCATGAAGTCATCCCTGAACATTAACACTCACAGCAGCTTCTCATCCCTTGAATATGATATGAGTTATGGACAATGTCATTCATTTGGCAGTCCTCATAGACAACTTATCTTGTCTTATATTGTTAATTCTTGTATTATTTAATTTCGTGTCTATCTTGCTGCCTCAACTAGACTGCAACTTCCTTGAGGGCAGTGGTGATTTGTTACACTTTTTAAAGTGACCCACAGGGCACAGTATATACTGGGGGATAGGATAGAGACTGGTCATTGACAAAAGATTACTCAAGTTTCCCTAAGATGCCTC
>NW_011494536.1:6268-6464 GCF_000754665.1 Bison bison bison
AAATTTACCTAAAGAAACAAAAGACCTATATATAGAAAACTGTAAAACACTGATGAAAGAAATCAAAGAGGACACCAATAGATGGAGAAAGAAACCATGTTCATGGATTGGAAGAATCAATATAGTTAAAATGAGTATACTACCCAAAGCAATCTATAGATTCAATGCAATCCCTATCAAGTTACCAACAGTATTT
>NW_011494536.1:6564-6890 GCF_000754665.1 Bison bison bison
AAGATTCTGATAGGGCAATAACTCCTACAGCAGAGGCAGTCCGTATCCCTGAACACTTGGTGCTGCCATGATCCCTGAAGGCAGCTGCGCCACCTTCATGCTCAACCCTCACTGGGGCAGAGCTGCCACAGGCAAAAAAAAATCTTGCATCTACGCACATGGGGTTGCTTTGGTTGTGTCCAACTCTGTGACCCTGTGGATTGTGGACTGCCAGGCTTCTCTGTCAGGGGGGTTCTCCAGGCAAGAATATTGGAGTGTATTGGCCAATATTGGTTGCCATAACCTTCTAGAGCACTGCGTTTATTGCTGCCCTAGCCTCCAACCAT
>NW_011494536.1:8119-8446 GCF_000754665.1 Bison bison bison
AAAAGAATTCAGAATAATGATAGTAAAGATGATCAAAACCTTGAAAACAGAATGGAGAAAATGTAAGAATCAATTAACAATGACCCAGAAGAATTAAAGAATAAATATACAGGGACAAACAATACAATTACTGAAATTAAAAATACTCTAGAAGGAATCAATAGCAGAATACCTGAAGCAGAAGAATGGATGAGTGAGCTGGAAGATAAAATGGTGTCAGATCAGATCAGATCAGATCAGTCACTCAGTTGTGTCCGACTCCTTTCGACCCCATGAATTGCAGCACACCAGGCCTCCCTGCCCATCTCCAACTCCCCAGAGTTCACT
>NW_011494536.1:8546-9120 GCF_000754665.1 Bison bison bison
AGTACTTGGTGCTGCCTGAAACCTGTGACCCAAGCAACTGCACCACGTCCGTAGCTGGCCCTCACTGGGGCAGACCCAAGTCCTCCAGGGCAGCCTCAGGAACAAACCCAAGTGGATGACCCATGTGCAAAGGTGGAAATAAACCACAATTGAAACCCGGGGGCAGTGTGGCTAAGAAAGAAGACCCAAAACCTTCCCACCAGCTGTACAAGATGCAGATTAAATCCACACGATCAACTAGGCAGACTCTGTGTCTATGGGATATATAAAAGGACACTGAGAGCTCCCACCAAAGAAAACGCAATATTTCTTATAGCTGTGTACATTGGAGAAAATTTTTGAAAAGATTATACTTGATAATTTCCACAACATGGATAAGGAAATGGTCAATCAAGTCCAGGAGTTGCAAAAAAAGGAAGAAAGAGTTTAACCTTGAAGTCTGGGAAAAGGAGACCTCAAACACAGTAAGTTTAAAAAATTATTGAAAAGGCAGAGAAATACTACACAAATGAAGGAACAAACTAGAAACACAGAAGTCCAAATAAATGAAGAAGAAATAGGCAAACTACCTGAA
>NW_011494536.1:9220-9522 GCF_000754665.1 Bison bison bison
TGCCCATCTCCAACTCCCCAGAGTTCACTGAGACTCACGTCCATCAAGTCAGTGATGCCATCCAGCCATCTCATCCTCTGTTGTCCCCTTCTCCTCCTGCCCCCAATCCCTCCCAGCATCAGAGTCTTTTCCAATGAGTCAACTCTTCACATGAGGTGGCCAAAGTACTGGAGTTTCAGCTTCAGCATCATTCTTTCCAAAGAAATCCCAGGGCTGATCTCCTTCAGAATGGACCGGTTGGATCTCCTTGCAGTGCAAGGGACTCTCAAGAGTCTTCTCCAACACCACAGTTCAAAAGCATC
>NW_011494536.1:9622-10709 GCF_000754665.1 Bison bison bison
TAGCCTTGACTAGACAGACCTTTGTTGGCAAAGTAATATCTCTGCTTTTCAATATACTATCTAGGTTGGTCATAACTTTCCTTCCAAGGAGTAAGTGTCTCTTAATTTAGTATAGATGTTTTAAAAATTATCCATTTTGTGTGATCAAAATCAACTGATATCTCATGCACAGACAAGATGGAAGAACAACATACACATCACATCCAACCTCTTTACTGTACAGTCCCAACTTAGGCTTCAAGCTTTCAATACTAGGTTCTCAAGTTAGCTTTGAAACTTCAGTATTAAGCCTGCAAATTGGCTTCTGGTGGCAGAAATGGGTCATATCATTTGTGCTGCTGCAAATCATGTCTTATATAAAATCCATAATAGAAAAATTTTCTCTTAGAAAGAACTTCATATTTTGGTATAGTGTAACAGATAACACTGAAAAGGGCCAAAGAATAGCCAGGCCATATCTTTTTGTCAAGTCATCATTTATGGAGCTAAACAGATAACTCACATTTCAGTACACAGCTATATTTTATCTTATTTTGTATTATATTTGCCTTTGGGAAATAATATATCTCAAAGTGTCTGACTGAAAAAAAAAAAAAAGCTCTCTTTTATATGGAAATATTGGAAATACTGATTTACAAAAATTCACTAAAAAGTCAACATTTGCCCAAACCAAGGTACACCTAAATAGGATACATCATGACAATACAGATTTCATAAATATAAACCAATAGAAAGTAAGACTTTTCTTGGTTACCTATCAATATAGAATATAGAAGAATTTAAACTATAGGAGAATATATAATATCAAGGGTCTAAAATTTGGTCTCTAGAACTGAACATAATAGCCATGGTTTATAGAAATTAAATGAGAAAGACAGGTGGAAAATATGGCAGCAGATTCATAAAACCCAAATTTCAGGGTGTTAAAGAGACAAGGGACTTCCCTGGTGGTCCAGAGGATGGGACTCCACGCTCCCAGTGCAGGGGGCCTGGGTTCAGTCTCTGCTCGGGGAGCTGGATCCCACATGCCGCAGCTAAGACATGGTGCAGCCAAATAAATTAAAAAAAAAAAAGAGAGAGAGAGAGA
>NW_011494536.1:10809-11249 GCF_000754665.1 Bison bison bison
AGAATTCAACAAAACATTAAAAAGCTCATACACCATGATCAAGTTGAGTTTATTCCAGGGATGCAAGGATTCATCAATATATACAAATCAATCAATGTGATACACCATATTAACAAATTGAAAGATAAAAAAGCACATGATAATCTCAATAGGTGCAGAAAAATCATTTGACAAAATCCAGCACCCATTTATGATTAAAACTCTTCAAAAAATGTAATCAATACTGTGAAAATGACTATACTACCAAATGCAATCTACAGATTCAATGTGATCCCTGTCACAATTACCAATGGGATTTTTCACAGAACTAAAACAAAAAATTTCACAATTCATATGGAAACACAAAAGACCCAAAAGACCCCAAATAGCCAAAGCAGTCTTGAGAAAGAAGATTAGAGCTGGAGGAATTGACTTTCCTGATTTTAGATTATACTACAAAG
>NW_011494536.1:11349-12274 GCF_000754665.1 Bison bison bison
AGTACATTTTAAAATTAACAAGAGATTACTGAAGAAATAAAAAGGGAAATCAAAAAATTCCTAGAAACAAATGACAATGAAAACAAGGCAACTCAAAACCTATGGGATGCAGCAAATGCAGTTCTAAGAGGTAAGTTCATAGTAATACAATCCTATCTCAAGAAACAAGAAAAACATCAGACAACCTAACTTTAAACCTAAAATGTAAAAAAAAGAGCAAAAAAACCAAGATTAGTAGAAAGAAACAAATCATCAAGATCTGAAAAAGAAATGAAAAAAATGAAATGAAAAAGAAATGAAAGAAACAATAGTAAAGATTAATAAAATGAAAAGCTGGTTCTTTGAGAAGATAAAATGGACAAACCATTAGGCAGACTCATCAAGAAAAAAAGAGAGAAGAATCAAATCAACAAAGTTAGAAATAAAAAAGGAGAGGTTACAACAGACAATGCAGAAATACAAAGGATTATAAGAGAGTATTATGAACAATTATATAGCAAGAAAATGGATAACCTGGAAGAAATGGACAGATTCTTAGAAAAGTTTAGTCTTCAAAGAGTGAATAAGGAATAAATAGAAATTATGAACAACCCAATTACAAGCACTGAAATTGAAGCTGTGATCAAATTTCTCCCAAAAAACAAGAGCCCAGGACCAGATGGCTTCACAGGAGAATTCTATCAAACATTTAGAGAAGAGCTAATGGCTATCCTTCTAAAACTCTTTCAAAAACTGCAAAAGAAGAAAAACTTCCAAACACATTCTATGAGACCACCATCACCCTGATACCAAAACCAGATACAGACAACACAAAAAAGAAAACTACAGGTCAATATCACTGATGAACATAGATGCAAATATCCTCACAAAATTTTAGCAAACAGAATTCAACAAAACATTAAAAAGCTCATACACCATGATCAAG
>NW_011494536.1:12374-13339 GCF_000754665.1 Bison bison bison
GTATTTTGATGTTTGACAGAAATAAACAAAATTCTGTAAAGCAATTATCTTTAAATTAAAAAATAAATAAATTTAAAAAACTCTAATTTTCATTACATTATTTAATGGTTAAAGAATATACAAACAAATTTTAAAATAACAGACTTGATTTCATTGTAACACCATTTCAAACTAATTGGTTTGCTAAGTAACACTTTAGGGACCCAGATCATGTTTTCCTTTTCAATCACTCTAATACTTGCCTGTTCATGAATAATGTCAGACAATTCTTTCGCCATGTCTCTGAAATTTGACGTGAGCTCTTCATGGTATTCAATCTGATCCTCTTTCATTAACCACTCATTTAGTTCCAGTGCAATGCTGCATGCTTGGATGAACTTCCTGTAGATGAAGATCAAAGGTAAAGGTTTTGTTACTTATTACGCAAAAGTCTCACTGACCATTTAATATTTACTTTCACCATGGTTTGCCTAGAAGGAAGAATAGAATCCCATATTTTCTCACTGTGGTTTTGTTAATGCCATCTCCTAATCTGAAATATCTTTTCTTTTCCGTCTTTGCTTCTGGTTTCTTATCTCTTTCAAAACCTAGCTCAAAATATTTAACCCTCTAGGAAGCAACCTGCTCAGTCATTTACTTGATATGGTATCAGCCATGCTTGTGCTCACAGTAATTTATATCTGTAGATAATGTCATTTATTCAAAAATAGCTAATTTGGGGCTATGTACCCAGTACAGTGCTGGGTGTTATAGGTATGAAGTATCTGCCCTGGGTTGGTAAGAGTGGTGACAGGGAGTTGATGACTTATCATAAAAATATCTTTCCATTATTTCATATGTATATGTTTAATGTGCATAATTAGAATGCAAAACTTAGGGGACAAAGTACCTCACTGACCATTTGTTCTGTATCCCTATGATAGCAACTAGTAGAATCTTTTTTTACATGCCAGGCATTAATACGG
>NW_011494536.1:13439-15048 GCF_000754665.1 Bison bison bison
AGTTCCAGGACCACTGCCCCCCTTCTCCCATGGTTATTAAACTGAGGATGCTCAAGTCCCTTATATAAAATCACACAGTATTTTCATATAACTCATACATATCCTCCCCTGTACTTTAAAATCATCTCCAGATTATTTATAATAGTTAATACAATGTAAATGCTATGTAAATAGCTGCCTACATACAGGAAACTAAAGTTTTGCTTTTTTGGAACTTTCTGGAAATTTTTCTTCAAATATTTTTGATCTGTAGTTGGTTGAATCCAAGGATGTGGAAGCTGTGAATATGGAAGGCCAACTGTATCCAGTTTCCTACATCTAAGACAGGGGTATTCATTTAGGGATCTGGCTACTGAGCCAATCATTGCACTTCTCTAGGATCCTTCTTGAGAGACCTTAGCCATGCTCACAGTAGATTAATTCACACTTGCACAACTATTCACTTCTAATGGCACTGTGGCACAAAGAACAAAATAGTTTAACATCTGAAACACCTGCTAAAGCAATCGTCAGTGATTGTTTCAAATCTGATTTGCATTATATCATTTATATGGGTAAAGAATATAAGAACAGATTTTAAAATAAGAGACTAAGTAATTTCAAGGTAATACTATTTCAAACTAATAGGTTTGCTAAGTAACACTTTAGGGACCCAGATCATGTTTTCCTTTTCAATCACCCTAATACTTGCCTGTTCATGAATAATGTCAGACAATTCTTTCACCATGTCTCTGAAATTTGACTTGAGCCCTTCATGGTATTCAATCTGATCCTCTTTAATTAACCGTTCATTTAGTTCCAGTGCAATGCTGCATGCTTGGATGAACTTCCTATAGATGAAGATCAAAGATAAAGTTTTTGTTACTTATTACTCAAAAGTCTCTCTGACAATTTAATATTTACTTTAACCACGGCTTGCCTAGAAGGAAGATTAGAACCCCATATTTTCTCACTGTGTTTTTGCTAATGCCATCTCCTAAGTCTGAAATATCTTTCCTTTTCTATCTTTGTCTTCTGGTTTCTTATCTCCTTCCAAACCTGGCTTGAAATATATACCCTCTGGGAAGCCTGCCTGCTCAATCACTTGATATGATCTCAGCTATGCTTGCACTTGCATTAATTAACATCTATAGATAATGTCAGTTATTGAAAAATAATTTATTTGGGGCTATGTACCCAGTACACTGCTGGGTGCTTATAGGCATGAAGTATCTGCCCTGGGCTGGTAAGAGTGGTGACAGAGAGATTATAATGTATCATAAAAACTTTTTTTATCATTATTTCATATGTTTATGTTTCATGTCCATAATTAGAATGCAAATCTTAGGGGACAAAGTACCTCACTGACCATTTGTGCTGTATCCCTGTCATAGCAAAGAGCAGAATCTTTTTGTACATGCCAGGCATTAATAAACATTGAATGAATGAGTACTAAGTAAGTAAGGAAGTGTTAGTCACTCAGTCATGCCTGACTCTTTGCGACCCTGTGGACTACAGTCCAACAGGCTCCTCTGTCCATGAGATTTTGCAGGCAAGGATACAGGAGTGGGTTGCCATTTCCTTCTCCAGGGGGTCTTCCCAACCCAGGGATCAAACCCGGGTCTCCTGC
>NW_011494536.1:15148-16377 GCF_000754665.1 Bison bison bison
AATTAGAACACTTCCTAATACCATACACAGATAAACTCAAAATGGAGTAAAGATCTAAATATAAGACCAGAAACTATAAAACTTTTAGAGGAAAATATAGGCAGAACACTCAATGACATAAATCAAAGCAACATCCTCTATGACCCACCTCCTAGAGCAAGAGAAATTAAAACAAAAGTAAACAAGTGGGACCTGATTAAACTTAATAGCTTTATCACACCAAAGGAAACTGTAAGCAAGGTGAAAAGACAATCCTCAGAATGGGAGGAAACAATAGGAAATGAAATAACTGACAAGGGATTAATTTCCAAAGTATACAAGTAGCTCATACAACTCAATACCAGGAAAATCAAACAACCCAATCAAAAGGTGGCAAAAAGACCTAAACAGACATTTCTCCAAAGAAGACATACAGATGGCTAACAAACACATGAAAATGAGCTCAACATCACTCATTATTAGAGAAATGCAAATCAAAGCTACAATGCGGTATCATCTCACTCCAGTCAGAATGGCCACTGTCAAAAAGTCTACAAACAATAAATGCTGGAGAGGGTGTGGAAAAAAGGGAATGCTCTTGCACTGTTGGTGGCAATGTAAATTGATACAGCCACTCTGGAAGATGGTATGGAGGTTCCTTAAAAACCTAGGAATAAAACCACCATATTACCCAGCAATCCCACTCTTAGGCATATACCTTGAGGAAACCAAAATTGAAAAAGACACATGTATCCCACTGTTCATTGCAGCACTGTTTACAATAGCTAGAACATGGAAGCAACCTGGATGTCCATCGACAGATGAATGGATAAAGAAGTTGTCATACATATACACAGCCAAAAAGGAACATATTTGAGTCAGTTCTGATGAGGTGGATGAACCTAGAGCCTATTATACAGAGTGAAGTCAGTCAGAAAGAGAAAGTTAAATATTGTATACTGATGCATATATACCGAATCTAAAAGTTGGTACTGAAGAATTTATTTGCAAGGCAGCAATGGAGAAACAGACATAAAGAAAAGACTTATGGACATGGGGAGAGGGGAGGAGAGGGGAGATGTATGGAGAGAGTAACATGGAAACTTACATTACCACATGTAAAATAGATAGCCAACTAAATTTGCTATATCTCTCTCAAGAAACTCAAACAGGGGCTCTGTATCAACCTAGAGGGACAGAATGGGGAGGGAGATCGGAGGGAGGTTCAACAGGGAAGAATATATGTATAG
>NW_011494536.1:16477-18604 GCF_000754665.1 Bison bison bison
GGCAACTCACTTCAGTGTTCCTGCCTAGAGAATCCCAGGGATGGGGGAGCCTGGTGGGCTGCCGTCTATGGGGTTGCACAGACTCAGACATGACTGAAGCAACTTAGCAGCAGCAGCAGGCATTAATAAATATTGAATGAATGACTACTGGTTACTATGTAACCTGAAATAGCTGATAATACAGAGATAGGAAAAATAAATGAAGTAAGTTGGGAGCAAATGAGTGGAAGTTCTCCTTCGACTCAGTCTGCTTTACTCATCTCTCCCTCTTATTCTGAATGTAAACTCTTTTATACACAAAACAGATTTTTTCTACTTCGTGACCATTCAAACATGCCTTGCCTTAGAGGGACTCTCAGACCAGAGATGATATCGTATGCCCTAGTCTGGCAGAATCCAAGTGGAACTAAGGATACAGGATAGAAGTAAGCCTATCCAACCCTTCCTACCCTAAATGATCTGGAAAAGCTGTGACATGAGGTCAATCAGGCAAAGGAGGAAATCACGTAATGAATGTAGGCTTCTGTTTGTGTCACAATATCCAGAGCAATGAAGTGGTTGCCATATTTAATGCCTTGGGTCACTAGGAGATTGTTACAGTTCGGCAGCAAGAAAGAGATCACACATTTCCTCACTACCTAAAATACCATTGGAAGGTAACTTAAACTTTATAAAAGGGAATCGATAATTTTTTAGAGGGACATAATTTGGTGAATATTTTGGTTTCACTTAAGAAGACAATGGAGTAAAAAAAAAATAGTGGTCTGATCTGAAAACTACAAAGCACTTACCTAAACATGTCTTTCAACTCATTTACTTTTTTGGGTGGATACTTGCTATCTTGACTGTCATTTAAGACAGCCCTTGCATATGCCAATGGACCTGAATTTACCTAAATTACAAAAGGAGAAAAATGAGAGTTGTCAGAATGTAATTAAAAAGTAATTTTTGCATTTCTCTTTTTAAAAAGAATACTATATTAAAGATCCATACCTGAGAAACATATTTACTATCTTATTATAAATTTACTTAAAAAAGATTAACTAAAGCAAATCATCTGCCAAAATTATACTCTAACAAGTTACTTAACAATTTCTCCTATCTAAATATAGGGCTTGGCTATAGTCAGAGGGATTTATGTTAAAGCTATCTGACATAACAAAAAATTTACAGAAACTGAACATAATGTCTTTATTAAATTAATAAATAATGTAGAGGTTTTTGCACCCAGTCAGAGTATAAGACAATTATAATTAGTGTTTGTTCTGTGCCCTTATGAAAGCGAGAGGAACAACAAGAAACATTTAATACATGGTTAGCAATCAACATACCTGCACTGAAACACAGCCCTGCAATTTAAGTAGGAGCTGAATCATGTCCACGTCAGCAGAAGAGCAAAGCTCTGCGGCTTTATTTTATTTTATCCGTGGCAACATCAATCGTCTTTAAATGAATCTGCTGTTCATAGTTTATAGAAATCCTCTTCACATATGGAAACGAGTTTGAAGCTATTAAAGATTAAGATTGACAGATGAGTTTTTAAGATAGTAAATCAGCCAAATTAAAAAAAAAATCTATTGTGCTTAATTCTCCCCATATTTTCTCTGGAAAATCCCTTAGAGACCAAATAGGTGCCTTATTACTTCAGGACTGAAGGAGAAATTCTCTCTGAGACGACTCAGACTAAGCATGAATTACATACTTACATATGGGAAAGGAATGGTTTATAACATAGCATGTTTGTGTAAGTGAGTGACTGAACAGCAGAACAATAAATGATTAAAATTTCAATTACATTTTCCTGCTGACCAGCTGCTACTTGTATGTATCAAAAAAGATCATGTCAAACAAAGAAGTTATGCCAAGTCCTACTTACTAGTCAAGATTGTACGGCGTTTGCACTGTTCCTCTATACAGCCTTGCTTTTTGCCTGACAATGTATAAGGAGCCTCAAAAACAAATCTGTTGATATTATGGTTTCTTTCAAACTCAGTTTTTCTTTCTGTGAGTTCTTTATCATCAAAGTAGGGCTTCACATAAGTGACTTGGATATGAGCGTATTTGGGATCAAGCTCTTTGACATTTACCTGGAAAGTAAGAAAGTTTTGTGTTTTATTAAACAGGAGG
>NW_011494536.1:18704-19247 GCF_000754665.1 Bison bison bison
GAGGAACACAAAGGAAAAAAATTAAAGATGAACAGAGGCTACGGAACCTGTGGAACATTATCCAGCAGGTGAACATACACACTACGGGAGTACTTGAAGCAGAAAAGTGAGAGAAAGGGGCAGGGAGACTATCTGAAGAAATAATGGGTCAACTCTCAAATCTGATCAAAGACACAAAGCTCAACAAACTCCAAACAGGGTAACTCTAAGAGACCCACGGTGAGACACATTAAAATCAAATGTCAAAAGCCAAAGCCAAAGAGAGAATTTTGAAACAATCAAGAGACAAATGGCACGTCACATACAAAGAATCCTGAATAAGACGGTCAGATTTCCCATCAGAAACTTAGGAGGCCAGAAGGCAGTGGGCTGCTATATTCAAAGTGCTAAAAAAAAAAAATCTATTAATCAAGAATCCTATATCTGACAAAACTAGTGGAGGTGATGGAATTCCAGTTGAGCTATTTCAAATCGTGAAAGATGATGCTGTGAAAGTGCTGCACTCAATATGCCAGCACATTTGGAAAACTCAGCAGTGGCCAC
>NW_011494536.1:19347-20249 GCF_000754665.1 Bison bison bison
AGAGGAACACAAAGGAAAAAAACTGAAGAGAGACAGAGGCTATGGAACATGAGGAATATCATCCAGCAGTTGAACATGCACACTATGGGAGTCTTTGAAGGATAAAAGAGAGAGAAAGGGACAGGGAGACTATCTGAAGAAATAATGGGTGAACACTCAAATCTTATGAGAGACACAAAACTCAACAAACTCCAAGCAGGGTAACTCAAACAGATCCATGCTGAGACATATTAAAATCAAATGTCAAAAGTCAAAGCCAAAGAGAGAATTTTTTTCTTTTTTTAAAAATTATTTTTTTTAATGAATGCTAATTATTTTACTATGGCAAAGAGAGAATTTTGCAAGAAGCAAGAGACAAAGACTTGTCACATATAAGGGATCCTGAGTAAGATGGTCAGATTTCTCATCAGAAATGTTGATGGTCAGAAGGCAGTGGACTTTAAACAAAAAACATATCTATTAATCAAGAATTCTATATCTTGCAAAGCTGTCCTTAATAGTGAGGGAGAAACTAAGACATTCCCAGGTAAAGAATAGCTGAAGGAGTTCATTACCACTCAGTTCACTTCAATTACTCAGTCGTGTCCTACTCCTTGCGACCCCATGGGCTGCACCAGGCCAGGCTTTCCTGTTCCTCACCAACTCCTGGAGCTTGCTCAAACTCATGTCCATTGAGTCGGTGATGCCATCCAACCATCTCATCCTTTGTCATCCCCTTCTCCCCCTGCCTTCAATCTTTCCCAGCATCAGGGCCTTTTCCAATGAGTCCGTTCTTCGCATCAGGTGGCCAAAGTACTGGAGTTTCAGCTTTAGCATCAGTCCTTCCAGTGAACACCCAGGGTTGATTTCCTTTAGGATGGACTGGTTGGATCTCCTTGCAGTCCAAGGGACTCTCAAGAGTC
>NW_011494536.1:20349-21230 GCF_000754665.1 Bison bison bison
AGCTGTGTGCATATTCCTAGAGCAGCTTGTAGGAGCCAGGATGAACAAAGACCCTGTCTTCCAAATATTGTGAATCTGTGCTATGACTGCTGATTGCTGCTTCTGGTCACAGGGGGACAGTCAAAGAGGCTGTGGCCATTTTGATACCACCTCTTCCCTTTGTTGCAATGCCCTCCCCCTCTGCCTAAAGTGGCTTTCAGGGGATTTAACAGACCAGCACCTTTCCTCTCTCTTTCATTTTCCTCTCCATCCCCTCTTAGGAGCTGGACAGCCAATACTAGAGTGTTCTAAGGTAACTGCATAAATGAGGGTGACTAGAAAGTCACTGCGCATGCCCAGGGGAAGGCACAGGCTCAGAAAAGACTTGAGAAGATCCCAAATTTACACCTCAGGCGGATTCTTGGGACAGACACAGCTTACAGCAATTAAAAACAACAACAAAACCCAGGAAACTCTGGGACAGGGAGAGAATCTGATTTTAGAGAGATCACAATATTACATTCAAATGTCCAGTTTTCAACAACAACAACAAATTGCAAGGCATACAAAGAAATAGGACAGTATGGCCCATTCAAAAAAGAAAAATAAACCAATAGATATTATCACTGAAAAAAAAGTGATAGCAGATCTCCTAGAAAAAGACATTAAAACAGCAGTATTCATGATCAAAGAACTGTGGAAAAAGTCAAGAAAACTATTTATCAACAAATGTCAATATCAATAAATAGCTAGAAAATCTAAAAGGAAATCAAAAAACCTTTTTTTCAGAGGTGAACAATACAATAACTGAAATGAAAAGTCACCAGAGGGAATTAAAGGTAAACTGTAGCAGGTGTAAGAAATAGTGAGCCTACTTGAAGATAAGATCAATGATCCATCAG
>NW_011494536.1:22055-23324 GCF_000754665.1 Bison bison bison
GGAGTTGGTGATGGACAGGGAGGCCTGGCGTGCTGTGATTCATGGGGTCGCAAAGAGTCGGACATGACTGAGCGACTGAACTGAACTGAACTGAACTGAGTGGGATGGGATGCCATGATCTTCATTTTTTGAATGTTGAGTTTTAAGCCAGCTTTTACACCACTAGGCTTGCCCCATATGAAACACCAAAGGGAGTCCTGCTGGTCACAATGAAAGAACATCAGACAGTAATTCAAACCTGTATAAAGGTCTTGGTAATTATAAAATCTAGTATTATCATAACAATAGCAACATATTTCTGTTTTTTGATTGCTGCATGATTTAAGAGACTTTACATTAAGATATAATTAGTCTACAGGACTTTCCTGGTGGTCCACTTGTTAAGAATCCTCCATCCATTGCAGGGGGTGTGGGTTCAATCCCCAGTAGGGGAACTAAGATCTCGCTGCAAGATGACTAAGCCAGGGCACCACAACTAAAAAAGGCCCTGTACCACAGCTACTGAACCCATGTACTCTAGAGCCCATGCTCTGCAACAAAAGAAGCAATATACTACATTAACATAATGAAGAAAAAAAAAAAAACATGATCATCTCAATCAATGCAGAAAATGCATTTGACAAAATTAACACCTGTTCATAATGAAAACACTCAACAAACTAGGAATGGAAGGAAATGACTACAATCTGACCAAGGGCCACTGTGGAAAACCCATAGCAAACACTGTATTCAATTCTGTGACAAGGGATAGAAATTTTCTTAGTAGTTCTTAAAACTTCTCCAAAAAGCCTACATTCAAAAATTCTTTATTTTCTTTCCAATTAAATATCTAGATTTCTCCAGTGAAACCTAAGGAAATAGTTGAAGTTAATTATCTGGCCTAGACAAAACATAGAAAAGAAATAAAAAAGAGGTCAAGACTGATTTTAACCTCATAAAAATAAAGTATATGGTAAAACATTCAAGAAGTACATGAGGGTACACTTGAAAATAAATGTTTTTCTTCTCCGTAAGACTCTAGTCTATCTCTTTAGGGATAACTATTACTACTTTTGTATCATTCCATCTATGGCTGATTCATACTGATGTATAGCAAAAAAAACCCACAATATTGTAAAGTAATTATCCTCCAATTAAAATAAGTAAATTAAAAACCAACTTTGTATCATTCCAGAAATTTCCTAAGCATACACAAGTGAGTGTCTGAAAGTATCAGTTTTCACAAATGTAATCATCCTGCCCATAAAGTCTGTACCTCACCTTTCTCTC
>NW_011494536.1:24113-25284 GCF_000754665.1 Bison bison bison
CACAACATGTGGAATCCTCCTGGACTAGGGATCAAACCTGTGTCTCCTTCACTGGCAGGCAAACTCCTGCCCACTGGACCACCAGAGAAGTCCCACCTAAGATGATTTTAATCATAAAGTATGCAATTGACAATCATGAGGCACAACAACATTAACAATAATGGCTAACTTCTATTGAGCATGCTAGTTTCTATGTTATTATCAAATGCCTTCTTATATATCAGGAACTCTAATCACTTTCCATACATTGAATAATTTAATCCCTACAACTATCAAGGATGTATATTGTCACCCTGCTTATTTGACTTATATGCAGAGTACATCGTGCAAAATGTCAGACTGGATGAAGCACAAGCTAGAATGAAGATTGCCAGGAGAAATATCAAAAACCTCAGATATGCAGATGACACCACCCTTATGACAGACAGTGAAGAGGAACTAAAGAGCTCTTGATGAACGTGAAAGAGTAGAGTGAAAAATTTGGCTTAAAACTCAATATTCAAAAAATGAAGATCATGGCATCCCATCCCACTACTTCATGGCAAATTGATGGGAAAACAATGGGAACAGTGACAAGCTTTATTTTCTTGGGCTCCAAAATCACTGCAGATGGTGACTGCAGCCATGAAATTAAAAGATGCGTGCTCACTGGAAGACAAGCTATGATCAACCTGCTGCTGCTGCTGCTAAGTCGCTTCAGTCCTGTCCAACTCTGTGCGAACCCATAGATGGCAGCCCACCAGGCTCCGCTGTCCCTGGGATTCTCCAGGCAAGAACACTGGAGTGGGTTGCCATTTCCTTCTCCAATGCATGAAAGTGTAAAGTGAAAGTGAAGTCACTCAGTCATGTCTAACTCTTCGCGCCCCGATGGACTGTAGCCTACCAGGCTCCTACGTCTATGGGATTTCCCAGGCAAGAGTACTGGAGTGAGGTGCCATTGATCAACCTAGACAGCATATTAAAAAGCAGAGACATTACTTTGCTGACAAAGGTCCATCGAGTCAAAGCTATGGTTTTTCCAGTAGTCATGTATGGATGTGAGAGTTGGACTATAAAGAAAGCTGAGCACGGAACAGTTGATGCTTTTGAACTGTGGTGCTGGAGAAGACTCTTGAGAGTCACTTGGACTGCAAGGAGGTCCAACCAGTCCATCCTAAAGGAAATCAGTCCT
>NW_011494537.1:0-325 GCF_000754665.1 Bison bison bison
GGAATAAAACCACCATGTGACCCAGCAATCCCACTCCCTGGCATATGCCCTGAGGAAACCAAAATTGAAAAAGACACATATATCCATTGTTCACTGCAGCACGATCTACAATATCTAGAACATGGAAGCAACCAAGATGTCCATCAACAGATGAATGGGTAAAGAAGTTGTGGTACATATACACAATGGAATATTACTCAGCCATAAAAAGGAACACGTTTGAGTCAGTTCTAATGAGGTGGATGAACCTAGAGCCGATTATACAGAGTGAAGCAAGTCAAAAAGAGAAAAATAAATAATTGTATTCCAAGGCATGTATACAGAA
>NW_011494537.1:1603-1925 GCF_000754665.1 Bison bison bison
ACAGATTCAAAAGCAGAGACATTACTTTGTCAACAAAGGTCTGTGTAGTCAAGGCTATGGTTTTTCCAGTGGTCATGTATGGATGTGAGAGTTGGACTATAAAGAAAGCTGAGCACTGAAGAATTGATGCTTTTGACTGTGGTGTTGGAGAAGACTCATGAAAGTCCCTTGAACTGCAAGGAGATCCAACCAGTCCATCGTAAAGGAGATCAGTCCTGGGTGTTCATTGGTAGGACTAATGTTGAAGCTGAAACTCCAATACCTTGGCCACCTGATGCAAAGAGCCGACTCATTTGAAAAGACCTTGATGCTGGGAAAGATT
>NW_011494537.1:3253-4907 GCF_000754665.1 Bison bison bison
GGTAGTAAGTGATAAAATAGACTAGTATCTATATAAATTTTATGCATTCATGACACTTTTTTCTCAATTTTTTATATTTCTAGGCTACGTGAGTCCCCTGTGAGTTTTCTTCAAGTCATCTCGAATCTCTGAATAGTTTTCCCATGTATTTATTGAAAAAAATTCATCTATAAGTGGACCTGCACAGTTCAATCTTGTGTTGTTCAAGGGTCAACTGCATACTCAGACGTGGAAATGCTGAGTCGTACGATAGTTACAGTTGTGATATTCTGAGGAACCTCCACACTGTTTTCCATAGTGGCTGTGCCAATTTATATTCCCAGCAACTGTGTGCAAAGGTTCCCTTTTCTCAACACCCTTGCCAACGCTTCTTATCACTTGGCTTTTTGATAATAGCTCTCCCAACAGGTATGAGGTGATCTGTTATTGTGGTCTGGATTATCATCTCCCTGATGAATAGTGTTGCTGAGCCCTTTTTCACATAGCTGTTGGCCATTTGTATGTCTTTTTTGGAAAATATTTAGGTTCTTTGCTCATTTTTAAAGTTATTTTTAATTAATTATTCTGTTATTGAGTTGTATGACTTCCTTTCATGATTTAGATATTAATTTATCAGATATATGGCTTGAAAATATTTTCTCCTATTTCACCTTTTCATTTTGTTGATCGTATCCATTGCTATACAGAATCTTTAATTTGATGTAGTCAAACTTATTTTTGTTTTTCTTCCTTGGGTTTATGCTGTCAAATTAAAAACAAATGAACAACAATAAAAAACAAAAAACCACCCAGAACTTTGCCAAGACCAATGACAAGGAGCTTTCCCCCATGTTTTCTTCTAAGAATTTTATGGTTTCTGGTCTCATTTTTAAGTCTTGAATCCATTTTGCATTTTTAAAAAAATATGATGTAAGATAAGACTCCAGTTTTACTCTTTTCATGCAGATATCCACATTTCTCCACACTCTTGGTTGAGGATGTAGGTTTTTTCTGTTGTGTATTCTTAGTGCCTTTGTCAAGGTTTACATGCCTATATATGCATATGTTTATTTCTAGGCTCTCTTCTGTTCCGTTGGTCTGTGTGTCTATGTTTATGCTGGTATCATACTGTCTTGTACTATAGTTCAAGTCAAGAAGTACCATGCTTCCACATTTGCTCCTCTTTGTCAAGATTACTTGGTCTATTCAAGGTCTTCTGTGGTTCCATATGAATTTTAGGATTTCTATTTCTCTGGAAAATTCCACTGGAATTATGACACACATTACATTAAATCTGCAGATCACTTTGGGTAGTATGAATATTTTAACAGTGTGAATTCTAGTCCATATACTTGGGACATCTTTTTATTTGTGTCTTTTCCACTTTCTTCCATCAATGTCTTGTTGCTTGTAGTGTATAGATCTTTCACTTTCTTCGTTAAATTTATTCCTAAGTATTTTACTCTTTTTGACGTTTTTGAAATAGAACTGTTTTCTTAATTTCTTTTTCAGATAGTTTGTTGTTAGTGTTTACAAACACAACTATTTTTGAGTGTTATTTTGTGTCCTGCAGCTTTCTTGAATTTATTTCTTAGTTCTAACATTTTCCTGGACACTCAAAACATTCACCCCACTCTCACTTTCCCCCACCAAGAAAGGTCACAATCTCTCTTGT
>NW_011494537.1:5247-12978 GCF_000754665.1 Bison bison bison
ATAAAGTCAAATTGCTGTTCTTACCCATTTCAAGTGCAGCTGATCCAGGTTATATGCTTACCTGTGGTACTGTAATTTCTTAATTGCATTCTGGACCTTCTATAAAGGTATTTGGTTACTTGTACAATTTTAAAATCTGGGTTGCTGTAGGTAAAGGGGCTGGGAATTCCTGTTCCACTGTATTGCAGATGCCACTCAGTCAAGATCCTTTTATTTTCTGATACCAACTATTTTACTCAGTGTTCTTTCACATTGGCAAGAAAATCCCAACTCTCTTGACATGTCTTGTTCTAACCACAAAAGGAGATGCAAGGATTTCTGATTCACTATACAAAATACCAAAACCTTTATACCTATACTGAAATATGGCAATAAATGGGATATACTTTGTTCATAAACACAGATATGGATGTCAAATAAACCTTCAATTATAAGGAACAGTATTTTAAGAGTATCAGAAAGAAAGCCCTAAACAGAAAAAGATACATCTCCCAGTTACTGAGGTCAAGCAAGAACAAAAAAAGACAGAATGTGTTCCCTTCAGCTCCACCTTGGCACTCAGCTACTTGGAATACTTACTTCTCTTTTCAATCACAAAATGAAGGATCTGCCCTGGATGTCACTATGTGGGAGGAGCTAGAGGACTTGGTTCTGGAATGTGTCCTACCCATGGCAGTAGCACTCTGTCTTTCTCAGCTCTCAAGGCCTCTATCTTCCTCATCCTATTATGGAATTCAGGACCTTCAAGGGCCGGTATCAGGAACTGGATGCTACAGAACCCCAGTGGTTCTGGGTGGCTATTTCTTTCACTTCCTTTCAAGGGGCTTCACATATACATCTGACAATTCCTTCTGTGACCGGAGATTGCCCTCCTTAGACCTAAGGTCTCAAACCCTGACAACTATACTGTGACAACAGAGCAAGAGATGTTCAGCTTGAGAGCTCTGCCTGAAGCCTCTTACACCTAATATTCTGGGGCGTTGCATTCCTCGGTCCAGGTGCACGGTGTCCTCCTATAGGCACCTGTGAGGGAAACAAAACGTGGTAACCTGTCCCTTCTCTCTTTCAGCCAGACTTCTCAGGGAACCTCTATTCTAATAAACTTTATATTTTAGATCTAATAGATATGTCTTTATACAAAGAAATGGCTGTGAGATGATTTTTTTTTTGAATCCTGATCTTGTGAGCGTATCTGAATCTTTAAAGCTTTCAGATCTTTTAAGCTTATCTGAGACCTAATATGTATGGATAGATGATCAGCGAATAATATCTCTTTTTTTCCTCTCTTCATATGTCACGTATATATTGCTTTTTTATTGCTCTGGCTATGTATTACAATATAAGAGTTGGACATGACAGTCCCTCTTCTTATTGCTTCAGATACATTTCACAGTAATGCGAATAAAAAGGGAATTAGGAGCATAAGGTCAGCTCAGGCTTGCAGGAGGGAGAGGGTGAGCTTTAGACTAACTCAAATCAAGGGCCTATGACCATCACTGTCACTTACCAGCCATGGGAAGTTTGTCACGTTATTAAACTGAGAGTGCCTCAGCTTTTTAACTGTGAATTGAGTGTGCTAAGCCCGGTCTGGAAGGACTGGTGGCCTTGGTGCTAACTGTAAATAAAGTATCTGCCACAGTGCCTAGCAGGCACCATATCCCTCCCTTTTCATGACTGGTGGCTGCACTTTCCAACAAAGATTTGACCTTCCTTATGCCTGATACAGGGCTGCCCTGGTGGCTCAATGGTAGAGTATCTGCCTGTGGTACAGGAACTGCAGGAGACATAGATTTGATTCCTGGGTCGGGAAGGTCCCCTGGGGGAGGAAATGGCAACCCACTTCAGAATTCTTCCCTGGAAAATCTCATGGACAGAGGGGCCTCGTGGGCTACAGTCCATGGTGTCACAAAAGTGTCAGACATGACTTAGCAATTCAATAATAACAAAAAGGCATGATATAAAGAAGTTAGGGAGAGTGCTGACAGCCATGCCCTACTCTACTAGAACTGACTTCACAGGGTAGGGCATGACTCTCTTTTGTCCCCTCTATTCAAGGATGGGTAGTCTCCACTCGGGCTCCACAATTTGAATTCTGGTGGGGCCTGGGGAATCCCCTCCTTCTTGAACTCCTCATAGTAAGACCAATACGTCCCTGAGAGCCTGAAAGAAATAAGGGTGGCCTTAACTAGCCATGCCTGCCAATAGTCTCACAACAATGAAAGCTCTGGAAGCTGCTTGAGGATGACAGATGGTTCCCCTCAGGGTCCCAAATTTGACTCTCAGCCAAGCCCAAGATTCCCTCTTGTTAACATGGGACCACCACCATCAGATCAAAACCCTAACTTTCCTGCTACTCCTCGGTCAGAACTGAAGGGCCCCTTGGCCTGGTAACTCTGCCTGGGGCCTTGTAGCCTGACAGTAGGGAGGATTGTGTGTGGACATCCTGGTATGTGTGTTCCCACATTCTTTATCATCCTCAATTTGACTTGGAAATAACCTGGTAATATTCCCTGAATTGCCTTAACGCTTCTCCAATCAGGCCCACAATTCCCTGAGACTCTCAAGTTAGAAGTGCAATTTGCCTCATGGGCCACTCAGCACATGGTCTTCCAAGGCTAACAAGAGTGGACGGAATATGTTCTGCCCCCACTGTTTTGAGGCAGGTATTCTTTTCAGTCTTCAGTGTCCTTACCTTGACTTCTGGCACAACCTGGAAATCATCCTTCTACTGAGCTTCAGCTGCTCCCTTTGATCAGGATGAGGTTCCTTACCTCCATGTGATCCTCTGGGAGGAAGTGAGTAGGACTCACCATGTCACCAGGCCTAAGTGGCACAGTCTCAGGCCTGACAACAGGGACAGTGCCCTCTGTAGCCCCCTTCTTTCTGGGAGGGATCCTTCGCTGTCAGTCAGTATCATCAGTTGACTCCTGTTAGGAACAGGGTACACTTCCTCAGCTGATAGAGGCTCCCTCCATTAGCCCAAGGACTTTAAGGCACTGAAGCCATTCACCTTCAGAAACTAAGGAATAAACCTAGTCTGAAAGCCCTGCCTGTTCCCTCCCAGGGCCCATTACATTTGTAGGACTTTCTAAGAATTTATCTGTAATGGCGTAGTTGGCTGACACACTCCTCATACAGGACTGTGCAAATGTCATGCCTGGGATTTCCACACTCTGATGAAGAGCCAGCCTATAAATCAACGTCCACATCTCCTTGACACCCTCCAGGCAGAAGTCAGGGGCCCCTTGAGCTGGCCAGCACTTATGCCTCCCAGGGCTAACTGGACAGGAGGGACTAAGTGTAGCCCTGTCAGCTGGGGCTGAGGGGCTTCCATATCCACACCCTGGGTCTTCAATTTGCATCCTTCCTGGGGTTCTATGGCACCCCACTCCAGTACTCTTGCCTGGAAAATCCCATGGACGGAGGAGCCTGGTAGGCTGCAGTCCATGGGGTCGCTAAGAGTCGGACACGACTGAGCGACTTTACTTTCACTTTTCACTTTCATGCATTGCAGGAGGAAATGGCAACCCACTCCAGTGTTTTTGCCTGGAGAATCCCAGGGACGGCCGGGCCTGGTGGGCTGCCATCTATGGGGTCGCACAGAGTTGGACACGACTGAAGTGACTTAGCAGCAGCAGTGGGGTTCTATTGTCTGCTGAACTGAGGCTGAGGACTCTGCTGATTCCCAATGTCCCCACCTTCCCAGGACCTGCACTGAAGCCATTAACCACAGCAGCCTGGATTTTTCTGGATTGTTTATGGGCTTGCCAATGAGGACAGGTCTATACAGGCTGCTACCGTTGTGGCTGGGTCTTTCTATCACCCCCATTCACGTTAATCACCATCAATTCTGAGAGACTGATCATCACTCCTATCCAACCTCAGAACTCTGCCCCAACACCAAGTTTCTTAGGTCTCTGAGAAGCCTTAAGAATAAGCGAGGCTATGCTTTGCCTAACAGTTCTGAGATCTTCTGTGTTTGAGAGCAGTCAGGAATGCTGTTCCAGTGACCACTCCCTCCTTTTCTGGGGTGTTGCTCTCCTTAATCCTCCACCATGGGTTCCTCCCCATCTTGCTTGCTGTGTCTTGGATTAAAGGCTTCTGGGGAAATTATACATCTCTGCAAACTCTTGAGCCGTGTTTGCTCTGCAGTGCTACAGAGAATGGGTCCCTGTCCTAGGAGTGATGGGAGATGGAGAAGCTATAGCCCAAGGCAGGAGTCCCAGGACAGGTGGTCACCCATCAGGGAAAAAAGTAAATTAACCTATCTCCTCATCAGACAGGTGAAGATTCTCATGTTATTTCTGATAGATATACTTTCTACCTGGAGAAGGCAATGGCACCCCACTCCAGTACTCCTGCCTGGAAAATCCCATGGATGGAGGAGCCTGGTGGGCTGCAGTCCATGGGGTCGCTGAGGGTCAGACACGACTGAGCGACTTCACTTTCACTTTTCACTTTCATGCATTGGAGAGGGAAATGGCAACCCACTCCAGTGTTCTTGCCTGGAGAATCCCAGGGATGGGGGAGCCTGGTGGGCTGCCGTCTATGGGGTCACAAAGAGTCGGACACGACTGAAGTGACTTAGCAGTAACAGCAGTATACTTTCTACAGGCAAGAGACTGTAAGCATGATATGGAGAGCCCTTGGTCTTCAGAGGTTATCTAATATGGCCAACATACATGCTTATGCTGGCACCAAATACTGTGTCATTAATCTGTGAGTAATGAATAAGGGGTATGTATTTTTTGTTAAATGTATTTGGTATTCTTACTGCTCTGGCTACACATTCTGATCCAGTAGCTTGAGCACAAGGGCATTCCTTTTTATCACCTAGAACACATTTTGAAGTGCTGAGAAAAACCCTGAAATAAAAGATACAGGGTGGGGACTTTCCTGGTGGTCCAGGGGCTAGGACTCCAAGCTCCCAATGCAGGGGGCCCAGGTTCGATCCCTGGTCAGGGAAGTGGACCCCACGTGCCGTGCCACAACTAAGAGCCAGTACAGCCAAATCAATAAGAAAAAGGAAATGAAATATCAAAGGTTAAAAGTATTTTTTTTACAAAAAGACAAGGGTATGTCTTGGGGTGGGGGTGAAAATAGTATGAGTGCTACAGTAGTTTATAGAGCAGGAGTCTAGCCCCAGCTCTGTCATTTACCACCCAGAAGTATTTCAGCAAAAATCAAACACTGTCTCTATGCGCCTCGGGCTCTCCATCTTGAACTGTGTTTGATAGGCCCTGTCCTATTGGACTGGTGGAATACATGTATTTACAGAAAGCATCTGTCATGGTGCTTGACTCTACTGAGACATTAGGGGCAATGGCGGTTATTACTATGATTATCTTGACCTCAGATAATCAGATGGGATTACATCAGCTGTTTTTTTGTTTTTGTTTTTTTATTGCATCTAAGAGATATCAGGTACTATGCAGCATTCTAACTGAAGGGGGAAAAAAAAATACCCAACCTCCTGAATCTAGCAAAAATTCTGCCTAGCAATGAAAACAAAGTAATATGCTGTTTCCAACCCCACTTTACCCTTTTTTCTTTTTCTTCTTGAGGTAGAGAGCATCTCAGCCTCTTCCATAGGATGACAGCTTCTCTGAGAGACTATAATTGAATGGGAAGAGGCTGGGACATTTTTGACTAAATATCACCAGTATAAGCATGAAGACTTCTTAAGAGCAGATGCTCAATTAATGTTTGTGTAAAAGAAGAACCACGAATAAATCATTTGTGATAATTTATATTCTCAAACATTCTTGAAAAACATAAGCAGATTCAGATATATAACTTTTACCTTTACAAACAGGGAGACTAAACAGAGAGGAAAGTAAACCAAAAACTGACTAGCTTTCAGCTATATCTCTATTTATGTATCAATGTTCTGAGCCTCTCTTAGTGTGGTGTCTTTCACATTTCTAAGCATATTCTTATCCTAAAGTGATGTAATTCTCATCCTGCATCACAAGTGATTTAAGGATTTCCAGTATGTATTTCAAAAAACAAAACTCTTACTCCTAAATCTAACAAACAGCAAACAATGTGTACCCATGTAAATAATATACTTCTATCATTAAACTAAATAAAGTTTCTGTTGAGAAAAGTAATACTGAAAATTTGGGGGGGAAGTCAACAAGTTATTGATGCATATTAGGAACACAGATTGAAAGGCTTTTCCAACCACGAAGTGAAGAACGGGCTTCAGACAACACCAGGGGCGAGATGAGTGGCTGGATGTGGCCCTGGACTGGGCACTGACCAAGGCAGAAGTGCTAGCACTGGCCAAGGCAGTAGGACCAGGCTAGGCCGAGGCAGAAATGCCACGCCTGGCTATGGCAGACACGTGAGCCCTGGCTGACGCCAAACTGCCAGCCCTGGAAGCAGCAGAAGTGCCAGGTGTGGCCAAGGCAGAAGGGTCAGCACTGGCCGAGGCAGAAGGGCCAGCACTGGCTGCAGCAGAAGTGCGAAGTCTGGCCAAGGGAGAGGGGTCAGCACAGGCCGAGGCCAAAGTGCCAGCCCTGGCTGCAACAGAAGTGCCAGGACTGGCCAAGGCCAAAGGGCCAGCACTGGCTGAGGCAGAAAGGCCAGGCCTGGCCCTGGCAGACATGTCAGCCTTGGCTGGAGCAGAAGTGCCAGTTCTGGCCAAGGCAGAAGGGTCAGCACTGGCCAAAGCAGAAGGGTCAGCACTGGCTGAGGCTGAAGTGCTAGCCCTGGCTGCACCAGAAATGCCAGGTCTGGCCAAGGCAGAAGGGCCAGCACTGACCGAGGCAGAAGGGCCAGCACTGGCTGAGGCATAAGGGCCAGCACTGGCCAAGGCATAAGGGCCAGCACTGGCTGAGGCAGAAGGGCCAGAACTGGCCCTGGCAAATATGTCAGCCCTGGCTTCGGCCGATGTGCCATATCTGGCCGAGGCCAATGTGCCATATCTGGCCGAGGAAGGATTGCCAGCACTGTCCGAGGCAGGAGGGCCGGGCCAGGCCGTGGCAGACATGTCAGCCCTAGCTGCAGCAGAAGTGCCAGGCCTGGCCGAGGCAGAAAGGCCAGCACTGGCAGAGCAGAAGGGCCAGTGCTGGCTGAGGCAGACGGGCCGGTCCCGGCTGCAGCTCTGGCTCCAGAGCTCTCTACCTCCTCTCTCCAAGAGTCCTCATAACGTGGCTGTAAGGTGTCGGGGGCTGAATCATTCACCCTGGTCAAAATCTGCAGGACTTTTGTCTTGCTGTTTTGTGTGAGCGTGTTAGGACCCCACAGGAACTCATAGCGAGGGGGATCGCTGCCGGGCACCTGGCGGTACTCCAGGTACTCTTCCTGCACCAGATCTTGTGTGATGAGCTTCCCGGTGTCTCCAGTGATGAAGTGCCTTCTTCCATCATAGATGCTCAACATATTCAGGAACTTCCAGATGTCCTCCTCAGAGGCGCGGTGACCATTCAGGTAGGTGACACCCAGCAGAGGCATCAGAAGACCATTCTTCGGCAGCCCCCAGTCACCTCTCATAGACTCACTGTCGCTGAGATCTAGGTTGCTCACCAGGGTATAGCAGTGATTGTTGGGCCTGACTTCCTTCAGCACCAGGCCAAACTCCAGCTCCATGCACTCAGAGTCCCTTCTGAGGATCTCAGGGAATTGCTTCCTGTAACTTCTGTGGATAACCTTCAGCATTTCTGACCTCTTAATGAGCTCCCTCATCATATACTTAAACAGCATGTACCGCAGCAAACTCTCTGA
>NW_011494537.1:13078-17028 GCF_000754665.1 Bison bison bison
GAATGGGAAGAGGCTGGGACATTTTTGACTAAATATCACCAGTATAAGCATGAAGACTTCTTAAGAGCAGATGCTCAATTAATGTTTGTGTAAAAGAAGAACCACGAATCAATCATTTGTGATAATCTATATTCTCAAACATTCTTGAAAAACATAAGCAGATTCAGATATATAACTTTTACCTTTACAAAAGGGGAAACTAAACAGAGAGGAAAGTAAACCAAAAACTGACTAGCTTTCAGCTATATCTCTATTTATGTATCAATGTTCTGAGCCTCTTTAGTGTGGTGTCTTTCACATTTCTAAGCATATTCTTATCCTAAAGTGATGTTATTCTCATCCTGGATCACAGGTGATTTAAGGATTTCCAATCTGTATTTCAAAAAACAAAACTCTTACCCCTAAATCTAACAAACAGCAAACAATGTGTACCCATGTAAATAATATACTTCTATCATTAAACTAAATAAAGTTTCTGTTGAGAAAAGTAATACTGAAAATTTGGGGGGGAAGTCAACAAGTTATAGATGCATATTAGGAACACAGGTTGAAAGGCTTTTCCAACCACGAAGGGAAGAACGGGCTTCAGACAACACCAGGGGCGAGAAGAGCGGCTGGATGTGGCCCTGGAGTGGGCACTGGCCGAGGCAGAAGCGCTAGCACTGGCCGAGTCAGTAGGACCAGGCTAGGACGAGGCAGAAATGCCACACCTGGCCATGGTAGACATGTCAGCCCTGGCTAACGACAAACTGCCAGGCCTGGCAGCAGCAGAAGTGCCAGGTCTGGCCAAGGAAGAAGGGCCAGCACTGGCCGAGGCCAAAGTGCCAACCCTGGCTGCAGCAGAACTGCCAGGTCTGGCCAAGGGAGAAGGGCCAGCACTGGCCCAGGAAGAAGGGCCATCCCTGACTGCAACAGAAGTGAAAGGTCTGGCCAAGGCAGAGCAGCCAGGCCTGGCTGGAGCAGAAGTGCCAGGTCTGGCCAAGGCAGAAGGGCCAGGTCTGGCCAAGGCAGGAGGGCCAGGCCTGGCCCTGGCAGACATGTCAGCACTGGACAAGGCCAAAGTGCCAGCCCTGGCTGCAGCAGAAGTGCCAGTCTGGCTGAGGCAGAAGGGCCAGAACTGGCCCTGGCAGACATGTCAGCCCTGGCTGGAGCAGAAGTGCCAGGACTGGCCAAGGCAGAAGGGCCAGCACTGGCTGAGGCAGAAGGGCCAGGCCTGGCCCTGGCAGACATGTCAGCACTGGCCAAGGCCAAAGTGCCAGCCCTGGCTGCAGCAGAAGTGCCAGGACTGGCCAAGGCAGAAGGGCCAGCACTGGCTGAGGCAGAAGGGCCAGGCCTGGCCCTGGCAGACATGTCAGCACTGGCCGAGGCCGAAGTACCAGCCCTGGGTGGAACAGAAGTGCCAGATCTGGCCAAGGCAGAAGAGCCAGGCCTGGCCCTGGCAGACATGTAAGCACTGGCCAAGGCCAAAGGGCCAGCCCTGGCTGCAGGAGAAGTGCCAGTACTGGCTGAGGCAGAAGGGCCAGGCCTGGCCCTGGCAGCCATGTCAGCCCTGGCTGGAGCAGAAGTGCCGGGTCTGGCCAAGGCAGAAGGGTAAGCATTGGCCAAGGCAGAAGGACCATCACTGACCCTGGCAGACATGTCAGCCCTGGCTCAGGCCGAAATGCCAGCCCTGGCTGCAGCAGAAGTGCCAGGTCTGGCCAAGCCAGAAGGGCCAGAACTGGCCGAGGCAGAAGGGCCAGGCCTGGCCAATGCAGAAGGGCCAGCACTGGATGAGGCCAAAGTGCCAGCCCTGGCTGCAGCAGAAGTGCCAGGTCTGGCCAAGGCAGAAGGGTCAGCACTGGCCAAGTCCGAAATGCCAGCCCTGGCTGCAGCAGAAGTGCCAGTTCTGGCCAAGGCAGAAGGGCCAGCACTGGCTGAGGCAGAAGGGCCAGGCCTGGCCCTGGCAGATATGTCAGCCCTGGCTTAGGCCGATGTTCCATGTCTCGCCGAGGCCAATGTGCCATATCTGGCCGAGGAAGGATTGCCAGTACTGTCCGAGGCAGGAGGGCCGGGCCGGGCCGTGGCAGACATGTTAGCCCTAGCTGCAGCAAAAGTGCCAGGTCTGGCTGAGGCAGAAAGGCCAGCACTGGCAGAGCAGAAGGGCCAGTGCTGGCTGAGGCAGACGGGCCGGTCCCGGCTGCAGCTGTGGCTCCGGAGCTCTCTACCTCCTCTCTCCAAGAGTCCTCATAACGTGGCTGTAAGGTGTCTGGGGCTGAATCATTGACCCTGGTCAAAATCTGCAGGACTTTTGTCTTGCTGTTTTGTGTGAGCGCTTTAGGACCCCACAGGAACTCATAGCGAGGGGGATCGCTGCTGGGCACCTGGCGGTACTCCAGGTACACTTCCTGCACCAGATCTTGTGTGATGAGCTTCCCGGTGTCTCCAAAGATGAAGTGCCTTCTTCCATCATAGATGTTCAACATATTCAGGAACTTCCAGATGTCCTCCTCAGAGGCGCGGTGACCATTCAGGTAGGTGACACCCAGCAGAGGCATCAGAAGACCATTCTTCGGCAGCCCCCAGTCACCTCTCATAGACTCACTGTCGCTGAGATCTAGGTTGCTCACCAGGGTATAGCAGTGACTGTTGGGCCTGACTTCCTTCAGCACCAGGCCAAACTCCAGCTCCATGCACTCAGAGTCCCTTCTGAGGATCTCAGGGAATTCTTCCCTGTAACTTCTGTGGATAACCTTCAGCATTTCTGACCTCTTAATGAGCTCCCTCATCATATACTTAAACAGCATGTACCGCAGCAAACTCTCTGACTCCCTGGTCAGATCTGTGTGACAGCTCTCAGCAGCAGCTGAGGCCTGGGAGGAATTTTCACCTTCCTGAACTTCGCCCTTGGCCCCTACACCAGATCTCAAGTCTGCTGTGCCACGGACACCAGATCTTTTGCATATAGCACCTGCAGCAGCACTGGTGGTGCCTTGGGCTCCCTGACGACCCTTCAGGGTGCCAGCAGCAGAGGAGCTTGAGGGAGTGCTCTCTGAATCAGGAGGGGAGGAGGAGGTGGTTTCTTCTTCCCCAGATGTGGTAGCATGATCATGAAGACCCTGGGTGTCAGCCCAGTCTTGGTGACGTTTCTCATGAGCACAGTGCTTACTCTTCTGCCCATGGCGCATGATGGCTGTGGTCAGGGACTGCAGGCAGGGGTCTGGGCCAATAGACAGGAGATTGGGGCACCTGGAGGATGGAGAATGAGGTGATATGAGCACCTTAAAACAGGGAGATTCTACCTTGGCTTAATCAAAGGCCGCCTCTGCAGGTTTCCTTGAGGACACTGCTATAGGAACCCACAAGGCTCCTGTTTTCCTGGTTAGCCTGTCCCCTGAGAATCCCAGAGGAAGAACAGAGGCTTACTTGTCCTCTGCGTCCTCTCAGCCCTGCTTTGGACTTACTGAGGTGACAGCAAGGGCTGGCAGTGGGGTCTTCTCAGCTCATCTTCAGTATTATCACATCAAGTCCTAGTGGAGCCTGGGCACCCTTCTCTCTGCTACTCTGATGCAGACACTTCAGACCTCCACATGATCCAGAAGCAAGTGAAGGGATGCCTCAGTCCACCGCCCTCCCAGGGGATACCCAGTGCTGAGAGCTCAGTAGGGTCTTTTCTATCCTGAGTTCACTGGGATCATCATTCATGGTCCTTACCTTGGCTCCTTAAAACGCTGGGCACTATTCTCCACTTGCTGATTGGTGGTTGCACCTTCAGACTAGACATTTCCCCTTCCCTAGACTTGGTATAAAACAGTAAAGCAGATGTTCAACCTCACAGCCCATCCCTGAGATTTCCTGGGCTGAAATCCGAGGGTTGGGATGCATGCTCTGAGTCTTCACTCAGATTCCTCAACTGAGCTCCTGGCAGAGAACCTCCTCTTTCTCCTGAACTGATACCTGTCTGATAGTAAAAA
>NW_011494537.1:17128-18030 GCF_000754665.1 Bison bison bison
GGTCTCTCAGAGCTAAGAATTTACAGAATGCTGTTTGGCTCCCTCTCCAGCGGTCCCCGCTAACACTCAGCATTGTCATCTGAGGTCCTGCTTGGGCTCAGGTTCGTCCACCCACGAAACTAGGCTGATCCTATTAGACAGAGGCCACACCCCACTGAGAATTTCCAGACTGAAATCAACCTGACATCTGTGCCCTGAGCTTCCTGGGGAGAACAGCGACAGAGATTTTCCAGGGCCTCCTTTGATGCAGTGTGTGCTACTGTGAGTGCACTTTCACGTCCTCACATTGATATGTGATGAACCATGTAACTCCAGTCTCTGCTTTGTGAAGCTGCTTGTCTTACATCAAGATCCTAGTCTTTGAGAATTCTAAGTTGGACGTCAGGGTGACCCTCATGTGATCGTACTCCATAAAGGCCTCTGAAAGTAGGCAGTGGGGATGCAACTTGAGTCCTTCTGATTGCTCTTGCTCAGCATCCTCACTACATCTACCACAGCCTGGGACTGCTCCTTATACTGATCTAAGATAGCTCTTTGGGTGACCACTATAATCAGGAGTCACTGTCTCCACAGTCCTCTTTCATGGAGTTCTAATATCAGCTTCTGTCGCTTGATTAAAGGCTTCCTGGGAAATGCATATTCCTATGAACACTTGTGCAGTTACCTTCTAGCAAATCTTGGAGAAAATGGGTCTCAGTCCCCAAAGTGATGTAAGATTAGGAAAATGCAGCAGAAATCAAGGAACTCAGGACAGATGTTATGCTGTCAGAGAAAAAGAGCTGATATATTTCTTCTCCTCAGCCAGATTTTGGGTGTCTGCTTAGTTGCTCAGTCATGTCCTACTCTTTGCAACCCCATGGACTGTAGCCTGCCAGGCTCCTCTGTCCATGGGGATTCTCCAG
>NW_011494537.1:18130-18902 GCF_000754665.1 Bison bison bison
CTGCCCTGTCTGCAGCAGATGTGCCAGGTCTGGCCAAGGCAGAAGAGCCAGCACCGTGTGAGGCAGAAGGGCCAGCACTGGCTGAGGCAGAAGGGCCAGGTCTGGCCCTGGCAGACATGTCAGCCCTGGTCGAGGCAGAAGGGCCAGCACTGGCTGAGGCAGAAGGGCCAGGCCTGGTCCTGGCATACATGTCAGACCTGGCTGGAGCAGAAGTGCCACGTCTGGCCAAGGTAGAAGTGTCAGCACTGGCCGAGGCAGAAGGCCGAACCCTGGCTGAAGCAGAAGTGCCAGGTCTGGCTGAGGCAGAAGGGCCAGCACTGGCCTAGGCTGAAATGCAAGCCCTGCCTGCAACAGAAGTTCCAGGTCTGGCCAAGGCAGAAGGGCCAGCACTGGCCCAGGCAGAAGGGACAGTACTGGCTGAGGCAGAAGTGCGGCACTGGCCGAGGCAAAAGGGCCAGAACTGGCCGAGGCAGAAGGGCCAGAACTGGCCCTGGCAGACATGTCAGCCCTGGCTGGAGCAGAAGTGCCAGGTCTGGCCAAGGCAGAAGGGTCAGCACTGGCCAAAGCAGAAGGGTCAGCACTGGTCGAGGCAGAAGGGCCGGCACTGGCTGAGACAGAAAGGTCAGCCCTAGCTGAAGCAGAAGTGCCAGGTCTGGCCAAGGCAGAAGGACCAGCACTGGCCAAGGCAGAAGGGCCATCACTGGTCCTGGCAGACATGTCAGCACTGGCCGAGGCCGAAGTACCAGCCCTGGGTGGAACAGAAGTGCCAGAT
>NW_011494537.1:21224-22890 GCF_000754665.1 Bison bison bison
AAAATGTTAACAGGCCTCTGGGCCAGAAGATGATGCAAATCACCTAAGCTTTTGCATATGATAAGTTTGCAGGAAGAAAGCCTGGTTTGCTGCAAGACTCTACC
The DNA here is from genome assembly GCF_000754665.1 of Bison bison bison. Taxonomy (NCBI): domain Eukaryota; kingdom Metazoa; phylum Chordata; class Mammalia; order Artiodactyla; family Bovidae; genus Bison; species Bison bison. The sequence goes on from NW_011494537.1 coordinate 21,329, forward strand.
CCTTCCCCCATTATCCTCTATGCATAACTTAAGGTATACAAACTACTTTGGAAAATAAAGTACGGGCCTTGTTCACCGAAACTTGGTCTCACCATGTCGTTCTTTCTCTTACCTTCTGGCTGAATTATTCAGCCTCTTTTCTACACTGAATTTCCTCACTGAGCTATCCTTATCTCAGCCTCTTTTCTCCACTGAATTTTCCTACTGAGCTATCCTCATTCTATTACTCTTTATATCCTTAATTAACATTTAATTAAGCAAGTGTTTCCTGATCTTCGCCTACGCCGTCTCTCCTTCGAATACCCTGGATCAGCCGGGGCTGGTCCCCGGCAGTCAGCCCTGGCTGAGGTGCAAGGGCCAGCCCTGGCTGGCGCAGAATTGCCAGGTCTGGCCAAGGTAGAGGGGTCAGCACTGCCTGAGGCAGAAGGACCAGGCCTGGCCCTGGCAGACATGTCAGCCCTGGCTGGAGCAGAAGTGTCAGTTCTGGCCAAGGCAGAAGGGGCAGCACTGGCCAAGGCAGAAGGGTCAGCACTGGTCGAGGCAGAAGGGCCGGCACTGGCTGAGACAGAAGGGTCAGCCCTCTCTGCAGCAGAAGTGCCAGGTCTGGCCAAGGCAGAAGGGCCAGCACTGGCCCAGGCAGAAGGGCCAGGCCTGGCCCTGGCAGACATGTCAGCACTGGCTGCAGGAGAAGTGCCAGGACTAGCCAAGGCAGAAGGGCCAGCACTGGCTTAGCCGAAGGGCCAGGCCTGGCCCTGGCAGACATGTCAGCACTGGACAAGGCCAAAGTGCCAGCCCTGGCTGCAGCACAAATGCCAGGACTGGCCAAGGCCGAAGGGCCAGCACTGGCTGAGGCAGAAGGGCCAGGCCTGGCCCTGGCAGATATGTCAGCACTGGCCAAGGCCAAAGTGCCAGCCTTTTTTGCAGCCGAAGTGCCAAGACTGGCCAAGGCAGAAGGGCCAGCACTGGCTGAGGCAGAAGGGCCAGGCCTGGCCCTGGCAGACATGTCAGCCTTGGCTGGAACAGAAGAGCCAGGTCTGGCCAAGGTAGAAGGGTCAGCACTGGCCAAGGCAGAAGGGCCAGCCCTGGCTGCAGCAGAAGTACCAGGTCTGGCCCAGGTAGAATGGTCAGCACTGGCCAAGGCAGAAGGGCCAGCCCTGGCTGCAGCAGAAGTGCCTGGTCTGGCCGAGTCAGAAAGTCCAGCACTGGCCGAGCAGAAGAGCCAGTGCTGGCTGAGGCAGAAGGACCGGTCCCGGCTGCAGCTTTGGCTCCGGAGCTCTCTACCTCCTCTCTCCAAGAGTCCTCATAATGTGGCAGTAAGGTGTCGGGGACGGAATCATTGACCTTGGTCGAAATCTGCAGGACTTTTGTCTTGCTGTTTCCTATGAGGGCTTTAGGACCCCACAGGAACTCATAGCTAGGGGGTTCACTGCCAGGCACCTGGCGGTACTCCAGGTCAATCCAAAGTATCAATCCAAGAAGAAGATATAACAATTATAAATATATATGCACCCAACGTAAGAGCACTGCAATATGTAAGACAAATGCTAACAAGTATGAAAGGG
>NW_011494538.1:0-525 GCF_000754665.1 Bison bison bison
CTCCCCCACTGGTGGCCCTTCCCGCCCAAGCCCCCTCTGAATGCCAGCAAGATTCTGATTTTTTAAAGGCATCGGAAAATAAGAGACTCTGAAATGCATAGGGCAGCTGGTCCCCTCCTGGCCAGTCTGCCCAGTTCCCCCGGGGAGGAGGGGACAAGGACACATCAGAGGACCGGACAGTGATGCTCAGAAAAATCGCACGAAATGAGATAAAGCAAAGGCCCTGGATGGGCCGCTCTTACCTGAGGAGACGGCGACCCTGAGCCCTCGGCCCCAGGCGTCTATACCATAGTAAACACAGTGGTGATATCTCCAGCCTCGCCCAACAAAAACCTCGGGAGCCTGACGAGGCTCGAGGCGCCTGGGCCCCCACCCCATCTCCAGGCGCCACAGGGAAACCATTGGTCAAAGTCGCTTGTCAGTGACCCTCTGCTGGCCCCACCCCACCTGACTGTGCCAGAGACACTATGTCCCATTCTGGCCCACAGAGGCCAGACCACTGCCTGGCTGGGCTGGCGGACCATG
>NW_011494538.1:625-1286 GCF_000754665.1 Bison bison bison
GCGTTCCCCAGGCAGAGGCACCACCTCAACAGGGCAGAGAGGCAAACGGCCTCAGACGCAGATCCCCCAGGGACCACGGAGGGTCTGCCCCAGACCAAGGGGCCCCTGGAGACGTCTTCCCCGGCCCAGGACGGAGCGGGCACAGAGCCGTCTCATCTGAGGAGACGGTGACCGGGGTGCGCTGGCCCCAGGAGTCAAAAGCATTGCTGAGGGACACAGTCCTGGCTGCCCCCAAGACATGAACCCTGGGGAGGCCAGGCCCGGGGTCTCCCCTGCCCTCACTGCACAGACCCTGCCCTGTCGGGTTCTGCCCACATTTCCTTCCGCCCAGCCAGCTCCTGTCCTCCCCTCAGGCCTCAGCTGGCTCATCTCCAGGGGCTCCGGCAGATCCAAGGGTGGGACCCCATTGGACCAAGACCCCGCCTTGCTCAGGGCTCGGAGCAGCTGCACGGACCCAGGGAACTGCCCGAGGCCCAGGCAGTGCTGCAAGGGAGACACTCCCCAAGGACACGGTGACCGGGATGCGCTGGCCCCAGAGATCCAAGTCCCAGCAGCATGGCTTCCATTCTGCTGCTTCTTTTCCACAAAAACTCACCCTACCTCCTTGCTGGCCCTGACTCACATCCCAAGTCCACCCAAGTCCTGCTGTCCCCTGACTTGG
>NW_011494538.1:3767-4522 GCF_000754665.1 Bison bison bison
TGGCTTTGACTTTTTGAGCCCTTCAGAGTCTGGCCTGCCTCCCCCCTCCACCCCACAACGGCCTCTTCCCAGCAATGGTGTGCAGAGCCTGGGTAAGTGCAGGGGTGGCAGGTCCAGAGCTTGCAGACTGGCCGTGTTCATGCCCAGGCTGGGCTCCTTCTGTGGCATCCCGTGGCTGAGTTCTGGGATCCCGTCCTGCCCCCACCCTCCTCCAACCAGAGAAAGGACATGATGCTACAGGCATGTGCCCCAGCAACTTGCCAGGTGGCGCGTCTGGATCTCCGTGATGGAGCAGCTGGAACCAGGCCCACTGGCCATGCTGAGTCAGTCTCCTGTCTTCCGCCCACACCACTCTGGAGGGTGGGTGACCTACCCTACTCTGGAGCACGAGGTGTGAAGGTGTCTCTTGAATGGGCTGCCCTAAGCAGGGTGTGGAGTCCAGTTGAGAACTTGACCCCTGAGGCAGGAGGAAGGGTTGCCCTGGTCACACAGCTGCCTCATTAGAATCAGGGCACATCCATGCAATTGCTTCTGAAAATAGCCAGTGAGCTACAAGGACTCTCGGGCCTTGATGTCCAAGGCAGAGGGGAAGACCACTGGGTGAGCTGTGATGGGAGGGAGGTCTCAGCTCCTTGAAATTCTGGCTCACAGCATTCAGGAGATGGAGAAGACAGAGATGACATCTCCTTGGGTGATCAGAGACCTTGCCTAGGGTGGGGGCTGTGTGTGTGCCCAGGGCTCTCCACAGCCCTGCA
>NW_011494538.1:4622-5602 GCF_000754665.1 Bison bison bison
GCCTGGAAAATCCCATGGATGGAGGAGCCTGGTGGGCTGCAGTCCATGGAGTCGCTAAGAGTCAGACATGACTGAGCAACTTCACTTTCACTTTTCACTTTCATGCATTGGAGAAGGAAATGGCAACCCACTCCAGTGTTCTTGCCTGGAGAATCCCAGGGATGGGGGTGCCTGGTGGGCTGCCGTCTATGGGGTCACAGAGAGTCGGACACGACTGAAGTGACTCAGCAGCAGTAAAGACCTTCCTTGAGTTTGTGGGGAGAGTGCTTGTATGTGAGATGCTGCTTCTGAGGGCATCCCCTCAGGGACATAAACTGTTCTGGACACTTGTTCCAGAAGGTGGGTCCTTATGGGCATAAACACAAGAGGAAAAATCTTGACACTTCATTGATTAGGTCAGAAGCTATACCAGGACTATTGCTGCCTCAGTTGATAAATCAACATGTGCAAGAAGTCACCAAAGGGAAAAGAAGTCTGTGGGAACCTTCCAGTGACACCCAAGCAGTGAGCAAAGGAGGTAAAAACCAGAGGAAAAGGTAACAACTAACAAAGTTTTTAAAGGTGGGGTGGGGGAGGGGAACCAACACATGCTGTAAGTTTCAAAAGGCAAATTTCAAGAAAATAGTAAAAGATCTTGTGTCCACTGGCTTGTTTGCCCTCCACCCCTACAGCCCAGAAGAGGCAGTTGGGGGGTTAAAGCTTTGAGACGTCTCCTAAGTCCCTACGGTCCTGGGAGAAGGACACTGACCAGGGGTGCCATGGTACTCCAAGGGAAGGACACCTCCAGCTGCAGGTGACAGAGGCCTGACCTTCACTGGGACGACAAGGCTGGCTGGCCTCCTCACAAGTGCAGAGACGGGTGGGAGCCTGCTCAAGGCTGAGGGTATGGGGGCGGGCTGTGTCTCTGAGGGCGTCTTGGGCCATTCCCTCAGGACTATGGGCCGGCTGCCACGGCTGGAAGCATGACGGGCCCTCTCCCC
>NW_011494538.1:5702-6591 GCF_000754665.1 Bison bison bison
GGGATGGGGGTGCCTGGTGGGGCTGCCGTCTATGGGGTCACAGAGAGTCGGACACGACTGAAGTGACTCAGCAGCAGTAAAGACCTTCCTTGAGTTTGTGGGGAGAGTGCTTGTATGTGAGATGCTGCTTCTGAGGGCATCCCCTCAGGGACATAAACTGTTCTGGACACTTGTTCCAGAAGGTGGGTCCTTATGGGCAAAAATACAAGAGGAAAAAATCTTGACACTTCATTGATTATGTCAGAAGCTATACCAGGGCTATTGCTGCCTCAGTTGATAAATCAACATGTGCAAGAAGTCACCAAAGGGAAAAGAAGTCTGTGGGAACCTTCCAGTGACACCCAAGTGGTGAGCAAAGGAGGTAAAAACCAGAGGAAAAGGTAACAACTAACAAAGTTTTTAAAGGTGGGGTGGGGGAGGGGAACCAACACATGCTGTAAGTTTCAAAAGGCAAATTTCAAGAAAGTAGCAGTCCAGGTTCGATGCACGATACTGGATGCTTGGGGCTAGTGCACTGGGACGACCCAAAGGGATGGTATGGGGAGGGAGGAGGGAGGAGGGTTCAGGATGGGGAACACATGTATACCTGTGGGGGATTCATTTTGATATTTGGCAAAAGTAATACAATTATGTAAAGTTTAAAAATAAAATAAAAAAAAAAAAGAAAGTAGCAAAAGATTCTTGTGTCCACTGGCTTGTTTGCCCTCCACCCCTACAGCTCAGAAGAGGCAGTTTGGTGGTTAAAGCTTTGAGACGTCTCCTAAGTCCCTACGGTCCTGGGAGAAGGACACTGACCAGGGGTGCCATGGTACTCCAAGGGAAGGACACCTCCAGCTGCAGGTGACAGAGGCCTGACCTTCACTGGGACGACAAGGCTGGCTGGCCTCCT
>NW_011494538.1:6691-7057 GCF_000754665.1 Bison bison bison
GGGAAGATCCCCTGGAGAAGGGAATGGCAACCCGCTCCAGTATTCTTGCCTGAAGAATCCCACGGACAGAGGAGCCTGGCAGGCGAGAGTCCTTGGGGTCGCAAAGAGTCGGACACGACTTAGCGACTAAACCACCACCACCACCTGTGTGCCGAGCAAAGAGGCTGAAGGATGGGGGGCTTGTTGAGAGACCTGGTTTTGGCTCTGGGGCCTCGTGTCTCCCTTTCAGGAAATGGGGGATGTGGCTGCCCCAGGCCCTCCAGGAAACAACTGCTGTGGCCCTCCTGCGTCTCTGGTTCCTGCTTGGGGGAGGGGAGGTGCCCGCGGTGCCCTGCCAGCCCCTCTCACCGGGCTTGCATCTCCAGC
>NW_011494538.1:8916-10419 GCF_000754665.1 Bison bison bison
AATGCTGAGCTCAAGGCAATGAATAGCAGGGTGAATCCAGTAGAAGAAAGAATAAGTGACCTGGAAGATAGACTAATGAAAGGTATCCAATTTAAAGAGCACACAGAAAGCCAGCCCTGCCCCCCCCAAAACAGAAAAAACCCTAGAAAAGCAGTAAGAGGAAAGGCCACCCCAAACACAGCAACCTAAAAAGATGAAAAGGCAGAGAAAAATTCAGCAGGCAAAGGGACACGACAAAAGCCCACCAAACCAAACCAAAGAGGAGGAGATAGGGAGTCTACCTGAACAAGAATTCAGAGTAATGATAGTAAAAATGATCCAAAATCTTGAAAACAAAATGGAGTTGCAGATGAATAGTCTGGAGACAAGGACTGAGAAGATGCAAGGAAAGTTTAACAAGGACCTAGGAGAAATAAAAAAGCGTCAATCAATCATGAATATTTATGCAACAACTGAGATCAAGAGCACTCTGCAGGGAACCGACAGCAGAATATCTGAGGCAGAAGAGAGGATACGTGAGGTGGGAGATAGAACAGTGAAGTAAATGAAGCAGAGACGAAAAAAGGAAAAAGAATTAAAAGAAACGAGGACTGCCTCAGAGACCCTAAGGACAATGTTAAGTGCCCCAACATTTGAATCATAGGAGTCCCAGAAGAAGAAGACAAAAAGAAAGGGCATGAGAAAATACTTGAGGAGATAATAATTGAAAACTTCCATAAAATGGAGAAGGAAAGAGCCACCAAAGTCCAAGAAACCCAGAGAGTCCCAAACAGGAAAAACCCAAGGTGAAACACCCCAAGATACATATTAATCAAATTAATGAAGGTCAAACACAAAGAACGAATATTAAAAGCAGCAAGAGAAAAACAACAAATATGGGGATCACAAGGGGGTCCCCATAAGGATAGCAGCTGATCTTTTAATAGAAACTCTTCAACTAGAAGAGAATGGCAGGACATATTTAAAGTGATGAAAGAAAATAACCTACAACCCGTATTACTGTACCCAGCAAGGATCTCATTCAAATATGGAGAAATCAAAAGCTTTACAGACGAGCAAAAGCTAAGAGAATTCAGCACCACCAAACCAGCTCTCCAACAAATGCTAAAGGATCTTCTCTAGACAGGAAACACAGAAAAGGTTTATAAACTTGAACCCAAAACAACAAAGTAAATGGCAATGGGATCATACTTATCAGTAATTACCTTAAATGTAAATGGGCTGAATTCCCCATCCAAAAGACAAAGACTGGCTGAATGGATAAAAAAACAAGACCCCTATATATGGTGTCTACAAGAGACCCACCTCAAAACAAGGGACACATACAGACTGAAAGTGAAGGGCTGGAAACAGATATTTCACGCAGAAGGAGACCAAAAGAAAGCAGGAGTAGCAATACTCATATCAGATAAAATAGACTTTGAAACAAAGGCCATGAAAAGAGACAAAGAAGGACACTACATAATGGTCAAAGGATCAATCCAAGAAGAAGATATAACAATT
>NW_011494538.1:10519-11127 GCF_000754665.1 Bison bison bison
CTGGCTCTGAGCTGCCTCCATGGTAGGTCCAGGCGCACAACCGCTGTGTTCCTGGAGCCTGCCTTCAGCGGATCTGAGCCGGTGGCCTTGTGAAAACAATGACTGAGGGACACCAGGGTAGGTGGCCAGCGTTCCCACCAATGAGGAGGGGCCAGGCGCAGTGCCAGCAGAGGTGTGCTTTGTGAGCTGTCACCTCGGGTGACGGGTGACACAGCACCGCACACTCCCGGATGAACAGCTCCAGAGGAGGAGCACTCAGTGGCTGCTCTCCAGTGGCGGTGCTCCAGTCACACCTACCTCCCGCCACAGATCACAAATGCAGCTCAGAAACAGATCTGAGGGCCTCTACTCCAACAGCGAGGGCAAAGACTTTTCCCTAACAGGGCTGTGACACCCACAGAGCAAAGGGGAAGCCTTGCTCAATGCCCAGTGCACACCTCCTATCAAGGGGATGACTGACGGCCTGCACACACTGTGGAAAGGGACGGCAGGCATTCACACTAAAAACAGCCTTTGCACCAAAGTATATTAAACCCACGCAGGCTACTCCCTTATAAAATAGCCCACAAAGACCACTGTAGACAACTGTTTTTCCTAAACTCACAGAC
>NW_011494538.1:11227-11833 GCF_000754665.1 Bison bison bison
TGAATTCCCCATCCAAAAGACAAAGACTGGCTGAATGGATAAAAAAAACAAGACCCCTATATATGCTGTCTACAAGAGACCTACCTCAAAACAAGGGACACATACAGACTGAAAGTGAAGGGCTGGAAACAGATATTTCATGCAGAAGGAGACCAAAAGAAAGCAGGAGTAGCAATACTCATATCAGATAAAATAGTCTTTGAAATAAAGGCCGTGAAAAGAGACAAAGAAGGACACTACATAATGATCAAAGGATCAATCCAAGAAGAAGATGCTCGATACTGGATGCTTGGGACTAGTGCACTGGGACGACCCAGAGGGATGGTATGGGGAGGGAAGAGGGAAGAGGGTTCAGGATGGGGAACATATGTATACCTGTGGCGGATTCATTTTGATATTTGGCAAAACTAATACAATTATGTAAAGTTTAAAAATAAAATAAAATTAGGGAAGAGTACTGGACTTGCAAAAAAAAAATTTATTGACATATTTCCAAAAAAATAAAATAAAATAAAACAAAATAAAATAAAATAAAAAAAGAAGATATAACAATTATAAATAGATATGCACCCAACATAGGCGCACCACAATATGTAAGGCAAATGC
>NW_011494538.1:14201-15584 GCF_000754665.1 Bison bison bison
CTTTCAGAATTTTCCACAGTTTATTGTGATCCACACAGTCAAAGGCTTTGGCATAGTCAATAAAGCAGAAATAGATGTTTTTCTGAAACTCTCTTCCTTTTTCGATGATCTAGCAGATGTTGGCAATTTGATCTCTGGTTCCTCTGCCTTTTCTAAAACCAGCTTGAACATCTGGAATTTCATGGTTTATGTATTGCTGAAGCCTGGCTTGGAGAATTTTGAGCATTACTTTACTACCATGTGAGATGAGTGCAATTGTGCGGTAGTTTGAGCATTCATTGGCATTGCCTATCTTGGGGATTGGAATGAAAACTGATCTTTTCCAGTCCTGTGGCCACTGCTGAGTTATCCAAATTTGAGTATCAATTCAGTCACTCAGTCGTGTCCAACTCTTTGTGATGCCATAAATCTCAGCATGCCAGGACTCCCTGTCCATCACCAGCTCCCAGATTTCACTCAGACTCATGTCCATTGATTCAGTGATACCATCCAGCCATCTCATCTTCTGTCATCCCCTTCTCCTCCTGCCCCCAATCCCTCCCAGCATCAGAGTCCTTTCCAATGAGTCAACTCTTCGCATGAGGTGGCCAAAGTACTGGAGTTTCAGCTTTAGCATTATCCCTTTCAAAGAAATCCCAGGGCTGATCTCCTTCACAATGGACTGGTTGGCTCTCCTTGCAGTCCAAGGGACTCTCAAGAGTCTTCTCCAACACCACAGTTCAAAAGCATCAGTTCTTCGGCACTCACCCTTCTTCATAGTCCAATTCTCACATCCATACAAGACCACAGGAAAAACCATAGCCATGACTAGATGGACCTCAGTTGGCAAAGCAATGTCTCTGCTTTTGAATATGCTATCTAGGTTGGTCATAACTTTCCTTCCAAGGAGTAAGCTTCTTTTAATTTCATGGCTGCAGTCACCATTTGCAGTGATTTTGGAGCCCCTGAAAATAAAGTCTGACACTTTTCTACTGTTTCCCCATCTATTTCCCATGAAGTGATGGGACCGGATGCCATGATCTTCGTTTTCTGAATGTTGAGCTTTAAGCCAACTTTTTCACTCTCCTCTTTCACTTTCATCAAGAGGCTTTTTAGTTCCTCTTCACTTTCTGTCATAAGGGTGGTGTCATCTGCATATCTGAGGTTATTGATATTTCTCCCAGAAATCTTGATTCCAGCTTGTGTTTCTTCCAGTCCAGTGTTTCTCATGATGTACTCTGCATATAAGTTAAATAAGCAGGGTGACAATATACAGCCTTGATGTACTCCTTTTCCTATTTGGAACCAGTCTGTTGTTCCATGTCCAGTTCTAACTGTTGCTTCCTGACCTGCATACAGGTTTCTCAAGAGGCAGGTCAGGTGGTCTGGTATTCCCATCTCTTT
>NW_011494539.1:0-3194 GCF_000754665.1 Bison bison bison
TATTTGTCCTTCTGTGTCTGGCTTATTTCACTATAACATAGTGTCCTCTAGTTATATCCATGCTGTCATAACTGGAGAGGTTAGCTTCTTTTTAAGGCTGAATGGTATTCCATTGTATGTATATTTTACATCTTCTTTATCCATTCATCTGTCCCTGGACACTTAGGCTACTTCCCTCTCTTGGCTATTGTGAATAGCCCTGCAATGAATGTGGGAGTGCAGAGTTCTCTTCAAGGTCCTGATTTCAATTCCTTTGGATAGTAGTGGAATTGCAGAGAATATTATGTGTTATTTTTGATTTTTTGAGGAACCTCAATACTGTTTTCCATAGTGGGCATACCAATTTACATTCCTACCAGCATTGTTGAATATGTATAGTTTACTAAGAAACTTCAGACTGTCTTCCAAAGTGGTTCTACCATTTTGCATCACCACCACCAAGGAATGAGAATTCTTGTTGATTCACATCCATACCAGCATTTGGTGTTGTCAGTCCTTTGGATGCTGGCCATTCTAAAAGGCATGTTGTGATATCTGCTTTTTTTTTTTAATTTTCAGTTCGCTAATGGTATATGATGTGGATCATCTTTTCATATGCTTGTTTCCATCTGTGTATCTTCCTTGGGGAGGTCTCTATTCATATCTTTTGTCTATGTTTTATTAGATGTTAGTTTTCTTCTTATTAATTTTAAGAGTTCTTTGTATATTTTAGGTTAGAGTCTTCATCAGGTACGTCTTTTGCTAATATTTTCTCCCAGACTATGGCTCATCTTCTTGTTCTCTTGATGGTATATTTTTACCGAGCAGACATTTAATGGGAATGAAATCTAGCTCATCAATTATTTCTTTCATGGATCCCCATCACTTTTTCCTATGATGGTATTTTGTTGATTGATTGATTGCTATGTGAAACATCTTTTTTTAATATAAATTTATTTATTTTAATTGGAGACTAATTACTTTACAATATTGTAGTGGTTTTGCCATACATTGACATGAATAAGCCATGGGTGTACATGTGTTCCCATCCTGAACCCTCCTTCCACCTCCCTCCCCATCCCATCCCTCTGGGTCATCCCAGCGCACCACTCCTGAGGACCCTGTCCCATGCATCGAACCTGGACTGACGATCTGTTTCACATATGATAATGTACATGTTTCAATGCCATTCTCCCAAATCATCCCACCCTTGCCCTCTCCCACAGAGTCCAAAAGACTGTTCTATACATCTATGTCTCATTTGCTATCTCACATACAGGGTTATCATTAACATCTTTCTAAATTCCATATATATGCATTAGTATACTGTACTGGTGAAGGCAATGGCAACCCACTCCAGTACTCTTGCCTGGAAAATCCCATGGATGCAGGAGCCTGGTAAGCTGCAGTCCATGGGGTCGCTAAGAGTTGGACACGACTTCACTTTCACTTTCCCTTTTCACTTTCATGCATTGGAGAAGGAAATGGCAACCCACTCCAGTGTTCTTGCCTGGAGAATCCCAGGACGGGGAAGCCTGCTGGGCTGCCATGGGGTCGCACAGATTCGGACATGACTGAAGCGACGTAGCAGCAGCATGCTGTATTGGTATATTTCTTTCTGGCTTACTTCACTCTGTATAACAGGCTCCAGTTTCATCCACCTCATTAGAACTGATTCAAATGTATTCTTTTTAATGGCTGAGTCACATTCCATTGTGTATATGTGCCACAGCTTTCTTATCCGTTCATCTGCTGATGGACATCAAGGTTGCTTCCATGTCCTGGCTATTGTAAACAGTGCTACAATGAACATTGCAGTATACATGTCTCTTTGAATTCTGGTTTCCTCGATGTGTATGCCAAGTAGTGGGATTGCTGGGTCATATGGCAGTTCTATTTCCAGTTTTTTAAGGAATCTTCACACTGTTCTCCATAGTGGCTGTACTAGTTTGCATTCCCACCAACAATGTAAGAGGGTTGCCTTTTCTCCACACCCTCTCCAGCATTTATTGCTTGTAGACTTTTGGATAGCAGCCATTCTGACTGGAGTGACATGGTACCTCATTGGGGTGTTGATTTGCATTTCTCTGATAATGAGTGATGTTGAGCATCTTTTCATGTGTTTGTTAGCCATCTGTATGTCTTCTGTGGAGAAATGTCTGTTTAGTTCTTTGGCCCATTTTTTGATTGGGTCGTTTATTTTTCTGGAATTGAGCTACTGCAGGAGTTGCTTGTATATTTTTGAGATTAATTCTTTGTCCGTTGCTTCATTTGCTATTATTTTCTCCCATTCTGAAGGCTGTCTTTTGACCTTGCTTAAAATTTCCTTTGTTGTGCAAAAGCTTTTAAGTTTTAATTAGGTCCCATTTGTTTATTTTTGCTTTTATTTCCAATACCCTGGGAGGTGGGTCATAGAGGATCCTGCTGTGATTTATGTTGGAGAGTGTTTTGCCTATGTTTTCCTCTAGGAGTTTTATAGTTTCTGGTCTTATGTTTAGACCTTTAATCCATTTTGAGTTTATTTTTGTGTATGGTGTTAGAAAGTGTGTTAGTTTCATTCTTTTACAAGTGGTTGAGCAGTTTTCCCAGCACCACTTGTTAAAGAGATTGTCTTTTCTCCACTGTATGTTCTTGCCTCCTTTGTCAAAGATAAGGTGTCCATAGGTGCATGGATTTATCTCTGGGCTTCCTATTTTGTTCCATTGATCTATATTTCTGTCTTTGTGCCAGTACCATACTGTCTTGATGACTGTGGCTTTGTAGTAGAGCCTGAAATCAGGCAGGTTGATTCCTCCAGTTGCATTCTTCTTTCTCAAGATTGCTTTGGCTATTTGAGGTTTTTTGTATTTCCATACAAATTGTGAAATTCTTTGTTCTAGTTTTGGGAAAATACTGTTGGTAGCTTGATAGGGATTGCATTGAATCTATAGATTGTTTTGGGTAGTATAATCATTTTCACTATATTGATTCTTCCAATCCATGAACATGGTATATTTCTCCATCTGTGCGTGTCCTGTTTGATTTCTTTCACCAGTGTTTTATAGTGTTCCATCTATAGGTCTTTTGTTTCTTTGGGTAGATATATTCCTAAGTATTTTATTCTTTTGCAATGGTGAATGGAATTGTGCCCTTAATTTCTCTTTCTGTTTTCTCATTGTTAGTGTCTAGGAATGCAAGGGATTTCTATGTGTTAGTTCTATATCCTGCAACTTTAC
>NW_011494539.1:3372-17113 GCF_000754665.1 Bison bison bison
TTTGCCGATATTGAAGAATCCTTGCATCCCTGGGATAAAGCCCACTTGGTCATGATATATGATCTTTTTAATATGTTGTTGGATTCTGTTTGCTAGAATTTTGTTAAGGATTTTTGCATCTATGTTCATCAGTGATATTGGCCTGTAGTTTTCTTTTTTTGTGGCATCTTTGTCTGGTTTTGGTATTAGGGTGATGGTGGCCTCATAGAATGAGTTTGGAAGTTTACCTCCCTCTGCAATTTTCTGGAAGAGTTTGAGTAGGATAGGTGTTAGCTCTTCTCTAAATTTTTGGTAGAATTCAGCTGTGAAGCCATCTGGTCCTGGGCTTTTGTTTGCTGGAAGATTTCTGATTACAGTTTCAATTTCCTTGTTTGTGATGGGTCTATTAAGATTTTCTATTTCTTCCTGGTTCAGTTTTGGAAAGTTGTACTTTCCTAAGAATGTGTCCATTTCTTCCAAGTTGTCCATTTTATTGGCATATAGTTGCTGATAGTAGTCTCTTATGATCCTTTGTATTTCTTTGTTGTCTGTTGTGATCTCTCCATTTTCATTTCTGGTTTTGTTGATTTGATTCTTCTCCCTTTGTTTGTTGATGAGTCTGGCTAATGGTTTGTCACTTTTATTTATCTTCTCAAAGAACCAGCTTTTGGCTATGTTGATTTTGGCTATGGTCTCTTTGTTTCTTTTGCATTTATTTCTGCCCTAATTTTTAAGATTTCTTCCCTTCTACTAACTCTGGGGTTCTTCATTTCTTCCTTTTCTAGTTGCTTGAGGTGTAGAGTTAGGTTATTTGTTTGACTTTTTTCTTGTTTCTTGAGGTAAGCCTGTATTGCTATGCACCTTCCCCTTAGCACTGCTTTTACAGTGTCCCATAGGTTTTGCATTGTTGTGTTTTCATTTTCATTCATTTCTATGCATATTTTGATTTCTTTTTTGATTTCTTCTGTGATTTTTTGGTTACTCAGCAGTGTGTTGTTCAGCCTCCATATGTTGGAAGTTTTAATAGTTTTTCTCCTGTAATTGACATCTAATCTTACTGCATTGTGGTCAGAAAAGATGCTTGGACTGATTTCAATTTTTTTGAATTTACTAAGGCTAGATTTATGGCCCAGGATGTGATCTATCCTGGATAAGGTTCCATGTGCCGTTGAGGAAAAGATGAAATTCATTGTTTTGGGGTGAAATATCCTATAGATATCAATTAGGTCTAACTGGTCTATTGTATCATTTCAAGTTTGTGTTTCCTTGTTAATTTTCTGTTTAGTTGATCTATCCATAGGTGTGAGTGAGGTATTAAAGTCTCCCACTATTATTGTGTTATTGTTAATTTCCCCTTTCATACTTGTTAGCATTTGTCTTACATATTGCAGTGCTCTTACATTGGGTGCATATATATTTATAATTGTTATATCTTCTTCTTGGATTGATCCTTTGGTCATTATGTAGTGTCCTTCTTTGTCTCTTTTCACAGCCTTTATTTTAAAGTCTATTTTATCTCATATGAGTATTGCTACTCCTGCTCTCTTTTGGTCTCTATTTCTGTGGAATATCTTTTTCCAGCCCTTCTCTTCCAGTCTGTATGTGTCCCTTGTTTTGAGGTGGGCCTCTTGTAGACAACATATATAGGGGTCTTGTTTTTGTATCCATTCAGCCAGTCTTTGTCTTTTGGTTGGGGCATTCAACCCATTTACATTTAAGGTAATTATTGATAAGTATGATCCTGTTGCCATTTACTTTGTTGTTTTGGGTTCGAGTTTATACACCTGTTCTGTGTTTCCTGTCTAGAGAATCTCCTTTAGCAGTTGTTGGAGAGCTGGTTTGGTGGTGCTGAATTTTCTCAGCTTTTGCTTATCTGTAAAGCTTGTGATTTCTCCTTCATATTTGAATGAGATCCTTGCTGGGTACAGTAATCCAGGATGTAGGTTTTCCACTTTCATCACTTTAAATATGTCCTGCCATTCCCTTCTGGCCTGAAGAGTTTCTACTGAAAGATCAGCTGTTATCCTTATGGGAATCCCCTTGTGTGTTATTTGTTGCTTTTCCCTTGCTGCTTTTATTATTTGTTCTTTACGTTTGATCTTTGTTAATGTGATTAGTATGTCTTGGGGTGTTTTGCCTTGGGTTTATCCTGTTTGGGACTCTCTGGGTTTCTTGGACTTGGGTGACTATTTCCTTCCCTATTTTAGGGAAGTTTTCAGCTATTTCCTCCTCAAGTATTTTCTCATCGTCTTTCTTTTTGTCTTCTTCTTGTGGGACACCTATGATTCAAATGTTGGGGCGTTTAACATTGTCTCAGAAGTCTCTGAGATTGTCCTCATTTCTTTTCATTCTTTTTTCTTTTTTCCTCTCTGTTTCATTTATTTCTACCATTCTATCCTCTACCTCACTTATCCTATCTTCTGTCTCTGTTATTCTACTGTTGGTTCCCTCCAGAGTGTTTTTTATCTCATTTATTGCATTATTCGTTATATATTGACTCTTTTTTATTTCTTCTATGTCCTTGTTAAACATTTCTTGCATCTTCTCAATCCTTGTCTCCCGGCTATTTATCTGTAACTCCATTTTGTTTTCAAGATTTTGGGTCATTTTCACTCTCATTATTCAGAATTCTTTATCAGGTAGATTCCCTATCTCTTCCTCTTTAGTTTGGTTTGGTAGGAATTCATCCTGTTCCTTAACCTGCTGAGTATTTCTCTGCCTTTTCATCTTGTTTATATTGCTGTGTTTGGGGTGGCCTTTCTGTATTCTGGCAGTTTGTGGTTTCTCTTTACTGTGGAGGTTCCTCTCTGCAGGTGGGGTTGGATGGGTGGCTTGTCAAGGTTTCCTGGTTGGGGAAGCTTGTGTTGGTGTTCTGGTGGGTGGAGCTGGATTTCTTCTCTCTGGAGTGCAATCAGGTGTCCAGTAGTGAGTTTTGAGATATCTATGGGTTTAGTGTGACTTTGGCCAGCCTGTATATTGAAGCTCAGGGCTATGTTCCTGTGTTGCTGGAGAATTAGTGTGGTATGTCTTGCTCTGGAATTTGTTGGCCCTTGGGTGGTACTTGGCTTCAGTGTAGGTATGGAGGCTTTTGATGAGCTCCTATCAATTAATGTTCCCTAGAGTCAGGAGTTCTCTGGTGTTCTCGGGTTTTGGATTTAAGCCTCCTGCCTCTGGTTTTCAGTCTTATTCTTACAGTAGCCTCAAGAGTTTTCCATCTATACAGCACTGATGATAAAACATCTAGGTTAATGATGAAAAGTTTCTCCACAGTGAGGGACACCCAGAGAGGTGCACAGAGTTACATGGAAAAGAGTAAAGGGAGGAGGGAGATAGGGGTGACCAGGAGGAGAAAAGGAGGAATCAAAAGCGGCAAGAGCAAGCTAGCCAGTAATTATTTTCCTATGTGCTCTCCACAGTCTGCAACACTCAGAGAGGTTCATGGAGAAGAGAAGAGAAGAGGGACGAAGGAGACAGAGGTGGCCAGGAGGATAAAAGGCAGAATCAAAAGGAGAGAGATCCAGCCAGTAATCAGTTCCCTAAGTGTTCTCCACAGCCCGGAACACACAAAGAGATTCACCTAGTTGGGTAGAAGAGAAAAGGGGGAGGGGGGAGATAGAGGTCACCTGGTGGAGAAAAAGGAGAGTCCTAAGAGGGAGAGAGCAGTCAAGCCAGTAATCTCGCTCCCAAGTAAAAATGGGTACTGAAGATTGGGTTCTTAAAGGTACAAAATTGATAACAAATACCAAAAAGCAAAGATTAAAAATCTAGAGTAGACGTTAGAGTCTCAAAAATACAATATTAAAAAAACAAAGTCATAAAAATTATAAAATATATGTATATGAAGTTTGATTTAAAAAGAGGGTCTTTTTTTGGGCAAGGTAATAGTAGGTTATAAAAATGAAAATTAAAGGAGTAATAGAGAACTTAAATTTTTTTTTAATTTTAATTAAAAAATTATAATAGTAAAAATACATCTAGGACTTTCTCTGGACCTTTTGTGGACAATGTTGTGTCAGTTCATTTTCAGATAGTTCCTTGATCCGGCTTATACTTCTCAAGATCTAAAGGCCCCTTCCTATGTAGTCATTGCTAACTACAGGGTTGTAATCTGTTGCACTTGTCACTTCCAAAGCAGTTCTCTCTGTTTATTTTAGCTTCTTCTGTTTGCTGGTCTCTTCAGTGTCTAATTTCCACCCTGACACAAGGGGGTGGTGGTGGTCACTTTTTTTAGGCTCCCTTGTTGAGTCGTGCTGCGGGGAGGGAGGAATACTGCAAGCAAATGTTTGCGGGGAGTGCTCGTACCACACTGGGTTTGCCCACACTCACAGTGTGTGTGCTTTCCCAGTCTACACTGCTCAGGCTCTAGGCTGCTCTGCTGGGAACTATGTGAGGCGGGGCTTGGGGTGCATGCACTTCCCCAGTCTAAGCCTCTCAGGTTCAGGTTCTCAGGTACTCGACAAAGGCCCAGACGGTTGGGCCAGCGTTTTGTGCCCGTCCCAGGTCCGAGCAGCTCAGGTGACCAGGTGCTTGGCGAGCACAGTTGCCCCCAGTTGGAGGCTGCGTCTTATCGCCTCCCCTGTCCCAGCTGCTCAGTTTTCTGGGTGTAAAACGGGCAGGTCTTCTCAGGTGTGCCATGTGTCTCTTCTGGGGAGCTAATCTCTGGCTGTGACCCTCCTGGTTGATCCTCTGGTCAACCATCCAGAATCCCAAGAAGTCTTGGTTAGCAATGAAGCCTGCTTGCAGTTTGGTAGAGGATGCCTCTCTGGAGCTGCAATTGCCCCCTTCTGGCTCTGGCTGCCCTCGCCTGCCTGTCTCCAGTGAGGGATGGGCCAGTCCACAGCTGGCTAGCTCTGCTCAGTCCTTTGCTCTGTGAGCAAGCCTGGCAGTGTCTTAAGCTGGGCTTTTCGTGGCATAGCTATCCCACAGTCAGGGTTGCTGTCTCAATTTAGTTCCCTCAGATTGCCCTCGGGGCATTCAGGCCCAGTCCTTATTTTAAGCAATGCAGCTTGCACCTCCCTGCCAAGCCCCCTGTTGCTAGCGGCGGATGCAGGTGTCTGCACTGCTTCTCCACTGGGAGTTACCATGGGGCATGTAATCTGTGGGTTTTAATTATTTATGTATTTATTTATTTTTCCTCCTAGTTATGTTGCCCTCTGAGATTCCAAGGCTCGCCACAGACCTGCCAGTGAGAGTGTTTCCTTGTGTTTGGAATCTTCTCTCTTTTTTAAGACTCCCTTCCCGGGATGGATCTCCGTCCCTACCTCTTTTGTTTCTCGTGTTCTCTTTTATATTTTGTCCTATCTCCTTTCGTAAACAATAGGCTGCCTTTCTAGGTGTCTGATGTCCTCTGCCATCATTCATAAGTTGTTTTGTGGAATTTGCTCAGCATTCAAATTTTCTTTCGATGAATTTGTGGGGGAGAAAGTGGTCTCCCCATCCTATTCCTCTGCCATCTTAAGACCGCCCCTTGAAACATGGGATCCTAATTCCACAATCAGGGTTTGAACTCATACCCCTTGCACTGGAAGCACAGTTTTGTTTTTTGTAATTTGAACGTTTATTTTTTGTGTGGGGATAGCCAATTAACAATATTGTGACAGTTTCAGATGAACAGTGAAGGGACTCACCCATACATATACATGTATCCACTCTCCCCCAAACTCTCCTACCATCAATATTGCCACATAGCACATAACCAAAATAATTAAGAGAGATACAGGAGAGAAAGAGATAATGCTCAGTAACCATATGATTATCTGCATGTGCAAATTCAGACACCCTCAAGTCATCAAGGGCTTACAAGATTATCAGGTGCTATGCTTCTATGTAGAAAGTAAATACTTAATTTTTTTAATTAAAAATATTTATTTTTGGCTGCTCTGAGTCTTAGCTGTGACACTCGGGATCTTTGTTGCCACATGCAGGCTCTTTAGTTGTGGCATATGAAAGTTTTAGTTGTGGCACATGAACTCTTAGTTCTGGTATGTGGGATCCAATTACCTGACCAGGGATCGAACCTGGGCCCCCTTCACTGGGAGTACAGAGTCATAACCACTGGACCAACAGGAGAGTCCTGAAAGCAAACATTTTAGAACCACCCTAAATCTGGCGGCTCAGAAAGTAAAGAATCCAACTGCAATGTGGGAGTCCTGGGTTTGGTACATCCGCTGGAGGAGAGCAACTCACTCCAGGATTCTTGTCTGGAGAATCCCCATGGACAGAGGAGCCTGGCAGGCTACAGTCCATGGGGTTGCAAAGAGTAGGACATGACTGAGCAACTAAGCAGACACCCAAAATCTGGCTGAGGAGAAGAAATATATCAGCTCTTTTTCTCTGACAGCATAACATCTGTCCTGAGTTCCTTGATTTCTGCTGCATTTTCCTAATCTTACATCACTTTGGGGACTGAGACCCATTTTCTCCAAGATTTGCTAGAGGGTAACTGCACAAGTGTTCATAGGAATATGCATTTCCCAGGAAGCCTTTAATCAAGTGACAGAAGCTGATATTGGAACTCCATGAAAGAGGACTGTGGAGACAGTGACTCCTGATTATAGTGGTCACCCAAAGAGGTATCTTACATCAGTATAAGGAGCAGTCCCAGGCTGTGGTAGATGTAGTGAGGATGCTGAGCAAGAGGAATCGGAAGGACTCAAGTTGCATCCCCGCTGCCTATTTTCGGAGGCCCTTATGGACTACGATCACATGAGGGTCACCCTGACGCCCAACTTGGAATTCTCAGAGACTAGGATCTTGATGTAAGACAAGCAACTTCATAGAGCAGAGACTGGAGTTACATGGTTCGTCACATATCAATGTGAGGACGTGAAAGTGCACTCACAGTAGCACACACTGCATCAAAGGAGGCCCTGGAAAATCTCTGTCACTGTGCTCCCCAGGAAGCTCAGGGCCCAGATGTCAGGTTGATTTCAGTCTGGAAATTCTCAGTGAGGTGAGGCCTCTGTCTAATAGGATCAGCCTAGTTTCGTGGGTGGACGAACCTGAGCCCAAGCAGGACCTCAGATGACAATGATGAGTGTTAGCGGGGACCGCTGGAGAGGGAGCCAAACAGCATTCTGTAAATTCTTAGCTCTGAGAGACCCAGAAGAGCTACTTCTGAGTGGTCCCCTCATACCACCTGTGTGAACTCAGGAAGGGCAAGGCCTTCTCTAGCAGGATAGGGCCCCAGGTCTGCAGAGGGGTGTCATCTTGACCATAACTGGACTTAAGATGAGGACGATGAGAGATAATGAGAGGATCCCTCCCCCCAAAGAGGGAGGCTTACAGAGTGGTGCCCCTCCTGACAAGCAGAGATTCTCAGAGCAGTGCCCTGATACCTTCCACTAGGGACTTGGGTTGGAGAAGGAAATGGCAACCCACTCCAGTGTTCTGGCCTGGAGAATCCCAGGGATTGGGGAGCCTGGTGGGCTGCCATCTCTGGGGTCGCACAGAGTCGGACATGAAGGAAGCGACATAGCAGCAGCAGTAGCAGAGACTTGGGAAGGCAAGGGCTTTGTTTGGGGGCTGTAGGACTTGTGTTCATAGATGGAGGCGTTTGGGGCTCTGATAAACTGCACACGGAGGACCCTGAGAGAGAATCCAGGGACGGATGAATATTGAGCTACCGGGGTTCCCGTAGCACGCCGCCCTTGCCGTCGACTCCGGGCGACGTAACGTAGGACCGTACGCAGCTCCCCTCCACTTCTGCTTCGAAGGAGAGAAGCTCAAGCGGTAGCTGCAGCGACCGTTTGGCAAGACTTAGGGTCCAGGACTCATCCGGAACCAAGGTGAGGACCTGAATGTAGCTGAAGGGACTTTCCCAACCCTCCCAGTAATAAAAGTGACCCATCCACATCCCACCCCTGTGATATGGCTCTTGTGGGCCCCTCAGAGCTATCGGCTGAATGTGGTCTAGAGTGTCTCAGGCTAAGGCGTTGGTCTGTGGGGGTAGGCCCGGATTCTACCCCCAGAGGTGGTCTAGGACCTAGATAACGGCCCTGAGGGCTGAGGAGCAGAGTTCGACACTGCAAGGGGGCCCTCACTGAGCGACTCCCCTATACTGGGCTCTGGGAGGCCTCGGGTAAGTTGGCCAACTGTGGTGCCCCCTGGTGTCCACTGGAGGTGGTTTTGGTGAAGTGACAGCCTTGCTCTAACAGAATAAAACCAGTTCAACAAAGGGAGCTAGTCTGCAACATGATTCATGGTTGTGACACTAAGGATGGTGGCCACTTCCTTAAGAAACGGGGCCACATAAAGCGCCAGCGCTGTTTTCAGGCCTGGGAGAATCGGGCGTTTTGACATGACACTTCCCGGGACATCTCAGGGAACTGAGCAACCAGGTCAAAGGGGGCAGCCTCAGGTTGGCAAGGGAGGCGTTCAGATTTGGAGGGGT
This sequence comes from Bison bison bison, assembly GCF_000754665.1. Lineage (NCBI taxonomy): Eukaryota > Metazoa > Chordata > Mammalia > Artiodactyla > Bovidae > Bison > Bison bison. The sequence continues at coordinate 11,744 of NW_011494539.1, forward strand.
CATGGTGAGAACCTCGGGGGCTGTGGGGATGTTCCACACCACATCATTCGGACCAAATCCTCCCTGTCGTCATCCCTGGCAGACCTCAAGAATACATGTCGGTCCCCACTTTGGGCTAGGAGTGGTCAGCTAGGCAGCAGAGGGAGAACTCTTAGACCCTGTCATGAGTCAAATGTAGACCTTGGTTACTTCTATGTCCTGGCTATTGTAAATAGTTCTGCAGTGAACATTTGAGTACAAGTGTCTTCTTCCATTACTGTTTCCTTTGGGGTATATGCCCAGTAGTGGGATTGTTGGCTCATGTGGTAGTTTCATTCCTAGTTTTTTATGCAAAGTGAATTAGGTCAGAAAGAGGAAAGGCAATATCATATATGAATGCATTTATATGAAATCCAGAAAGATGGTACTGATGAACCTGTTTGCAGGACAGCCTGGAGATGCAAAGATAGAGAACACACTGATGGACACAGTGGGGGAAGGAGAGGGAGGGACAGATTGAGAGAGTAACATTGAAAATGTACACATTAACATATGTAAAATAAATAACCAGTGGGAATTAGTTTTATGACTCAGGGAGCTCAAAGCCAGTGCTCTGACAGCTTAAGAAGGGTGGGATGGGGTGGGAGGTGGGAGAGACTTTCAAGAGGGATGGGATATACAGTATACCTATGGCTGATTCATATTGATGTGGGGCAGAAGATAACACAATATTGTAAAGATATTATCTTTCCATTAAAAATAAATGAATTTGTTTTAAAAAAGACATATAGAAGAAAAGAGGAGCAAAAAAAAATTTTTTTAACTTTGAATTGGGATCTTGGATGGGACCACAGGGACATCAACCTGCCTGCAACAGCTTCCATTCTTAGGAGACGGTGTTTGGGAAGATGAGGTCATCTTCACTTCTTCCTGTGGGGACACAGGGTGATTGGCTTTTACTATCAGGCAGGTATCAGTTCAGGAGAAGGAGGAGGTTTTCTGCCAGGAGCTCAGTTGAGGAATCTGAGTGAAGACTCAGAGCATGCGCCCAACCCTTGGATTTCATCCTAGGAAATCTCAGGGATGGGCTGTTAGGTTGAACATCTGCTTTACTGTTTTATACCAAGTCTAGGGGAGGGGAAATGTCTAGTCTGAAGGTGCAACCACCAATCAGCAAGTGGAGAATAGTGCCCAGTTTTTTAAGGAGCCAAGGTAAGGACCATGAATGATGATGCCAGTGAACTCAGGATAGAAAAGACCCTACTGAGCTCTCAGCACTGGGTATCCCCTGGGAGGGAGGTGGACTGAGGCATCCCTTCACTTGCTTCTGGATCATGTGGAGGTCTGAAGTGTCTGCATCAGAGTAGCAGCGAGAAGGGTGCCCAGGCTCCACTAGGACTTGATGTGATAATACTGAAGATGAGCTGAGAGGACCCCACTGCCAGCCCCTGCTGTCACCTCAGTAAGTCCAAAGCAGGGCTGAGAGGACGCAGAGGACAAGTAAGCCTCTGTTCTTCCTCTGGGATTCTCAGGGGACAGGCTAACAAGGAAAACAGGAGCCTTGTGGGTTCCTAGAGCAGTGTCCTCAAGGAAACCTGCAGAGGCGGCCTTTGACTAAGCCAAGGTAGAATCTCCCTGTTTTAAGGTGCTCATGTCACCTCATTCTCCATCCTCCAGGTGCCCCAGTCTCCTGTCTATTGGCCAAGACCCCTGCCTGCAGTCCCTGACCACAGCCGTCATGCCTCGTGGGCAGAAGAGTAAGCACTGTGCTCATGAGAAACGTCAACAAGACCAGGCTGAGACCCAGGGTCTTCATGATCATGCTACCACATCTGGGGAAGAGGAAACCACCTTCTCCTCCCCTCCTGATTCAGAGAGCACTCCCTCAAGCTCCTCTGCTGCTGGCACCCTGAAGGGTCGTCAGGGAGCCCAAGGCACCACCAGTGCTGCTGCAGGTGCTATACGCAAAAGATCTGGTGGTGGTGGCGCAGCACGCTCGAGATCTGGTGTAGGTGCCAAGGGCCAAGTTCAGGAAGGTGAAAATTCCTCCCAGGCCTCAGCTGCTGCTGAGAGCTGTCACACAGATCTGACCAGGGAGTCAGAGAGTTTGCTGCGGTACATGCTGTTTAAGTATATGATGAGGGAGCTCATTAAGAGGTCAGAAATGCTGAAGGTTATCCACAGAAGTTACAGGGAACAATTCCCTGAGATCTTCAGAAGGGACTCTGAGTGCATGGAGCTGGAGTTTGGCCTGGTGCTGAAGGAAGTCAGGCCCAACAGTCACTGCTATACCCTGGTGAGCAACCTAGATCTCAGCGACAGTGAGTCTATGAGAGGTGACTGGGGGCTGCCGAAGAATGGTCTTCTGATGCCTCTGCTGGGTGTCATCTACCTGAATGGCCATCGTGCCTCTGAGGAGGAGGTCTGGAAGTTCCTGAATATTCTGGGCATCTATGATGGAAGAATGCACTTCATCTTTGGAGACACCAGGAAGCTCATCACAGAAGATCTGGTGCAGGAAGAGTACCTGGAATACAACCAGGTGCCTGGCAGTGATCCCCCTCGCTATGAGTTCCTGTGGGGTCCTAAAGCTCTCACAGAAAACAGCAAGACGAAAGTCCTGCAATTTTTGACCAAGGTCAACGATTTGGTCCCTGATGCCTTACTGCCACATTATGAGGAGGCTTTGAGAGAGGAGGCAGAGAGAACCGGAGCCAGAGCTGCAACCGGGACCGGCCCTTCTACCTCAGCCAGCCCTGGCACTTCTGCTGCAGCCAGGGCTGGCACTTCAGCCTCAGCCAGGGCTGACATGTCTGCCTTGGCCAGTGGTGGTCCTTCAGCCTCGGCCAGAGATGGCACTTCTGCTGCAGCCAGGGCTGGCACTTCTGCCTCAACCAGTGCCCACTCCAGGGCCACATCCAGCCACTCATCTGGCCCCTAGTGTGGTCTGAAGCCCATTCTTCACTTTGTGGTTGGAAAAGCCTGTCAACCTGTGTTCCGAATATGCATCAATAACTTGTTGACTTTTTATTCCTCAATTTTCAATTGTTACTTTTTACAACAAAGTTTATTTTAGGTTCATGATAGAAGTATTTGAATTACATGGGTCTCATGCTGTTTGCTGTTTGTCAGATTTAGGATTAAGAGTTTTGTTCTTTGAAATACATACTGGAAATCCTCAAATCACTTTTGTGATCCAAGATGAGAATAACTACACTTTAGGATAAGAATATCCATAGAAATATGCAAGACACCACACTAAGGCTCAGAACATAGATGCATAGAGAAATAGCTGAAAATTTGTCAATTTGGGGTTTGCTTTACTTACTCTCTGTTTAGTTTCCCTTTAAATAAATGTAAAAGATATATACTTTGATCAGATTATATTTTTCAAGAATGTTTGAGAATATAAATTATCACAAATGATTTATTCGTGGTTCTTCTTTTACACAAACATTAATTGAGCATCTGCTCTTAAGAAGTCTTCATGCTTATACTGGCAATGTTTAGTCAAAAAAAAAAAAAAAGCAGTGCATGCCTCTGCCCATGCAGTTATAGTTTCTCAAGAAGCTGTCATTATTTGGAAGAGGCTGAGTTACTCTCTAAATCAGAAAGAACAAGAAAGAAGCAAGATAAAGAAGGGGTGGCAAGAACATATTACTTTAGTTTGATTGCTAAGCAGAAGTTTGGCTGATTGGGGAGGTTGGATCTTTTTTTATTTTTTATCAGTTAGAACACTGCATAGTCCCTGACATCTCTTAGATGCCAAAAAAAGCAAAAAACAAAAAACCCAGCTGATGTAACATCTGAGGTCAAGATAATCATAGTGATAACTGCCATTGCCCCTAATGTCTCAATAGATACAGGCGCCGTGCCCAATGCTTTCCATAAATACATATATTCCACCAATCCTACCAGACAGAGCTTATCAAACTCACTTCACAGTGGAGAGCCTGAGGCTTATAGAGTTAGAGTTTGGTTTTGTGCCAAAATACTTAAGGCTGGTAATTGACAGAGCTGGGACTAGACTCCTGCCCTAAACTAACATGAGCAGTCGTACTATTCTTCTCTCCCCACCCTGAGACACACCCTCGTCTTTTTTTTTAACAAGTACTTTTGACATTTCATTTCCTTTTCTTTATTTATTTACTTTTTATTTATTTATTTATTTGGCTGTGCTGAATCTTATTTGCGGCACATGGGATTTACTTCCCTGACAAGGGATCAAACCTGGGCCCCCTGCATCAGGAGCCTGGGGTGCTAGCCACTGGACCACCAGGAAAGTCCCCACCCTGTATCTTTTATTTCAGTGTTTTTCTCAGCACTTCAAAATTTGTCCTAGGTGATAAAAAAAGAATGCCCTTGTGCTCAAGCTACTGGATTGGAATGTGTAGCCAGAGCAGTAAGAATACCAAATATATTTAACAAAAAATACGTATACCTTATTCATTACTCACGGATGAAGGAAAGAGACAATATTCTGTGCCAGTATAAGCATGTACGTTGGCCATGTTAGATAACCTCTGAAGACCAAGGGCTCTCCATATCTTGCTTACAGTCTCTTGCCTATAGAAAGTAAATCTATCAGAACAGAAATGCCATGAGAACCTTCACCTGGCTGATGAGGAGATAGATTGATGTACTTTTTTTTTTTCCCCTGACGGGCTGCCACCTCTCCTGGGACTCCTTGGGCTATAGCTTGTCCATCTCCCATCACTCCTGGGACAGGGACCCATTCATTCTCTGTAGCACTGCAGAGCAAACGGCTCAAGAGTTTGCAGAGATGTGGAATTTCCCCAGAAGCCTTTAATCCAAGACACAGCAAGGTGAGGACCCCATGGAGGAGGATTGAGGAGAGCAACACCCCAGAATATGGGGTGGGAGTCACTGGGACAGCACTCCCGTCTGCTCTCAGACACAGGATCTCAGAACTGTTAGGCTAAGCATGCCTCGCTTATTTTTCAGGCTTCTCAGAAACTTGGTCTTGGGACCGAGTTCTGAGGTTAGATAGGAGAGAGGGTCAGTCTCTCAGAAATGATGGTGATAAACCTGAATGAGGGTGATAGAAAGACCCAGCCACAACAGTAGCAACTTGTAAAGACCCGTCCTCATTGGCAATCCCATGAAATCCAGAACAATCCAGGCTGCTATGGTTAACATTTTCAGCTCAGGTCCCGGGAAGGTAGGGACATTGGGAATCAGCAGAGTCCTCGGCCTCAGATCAGCAGAGAATAGAGCCCCAGGAAGGGTGCAGAGTCAAATTGAAGACCCAGGGTGTGGATATGGAAGCCCCTCAACCCCAGCCGACAGGGCTACACTAAGTCCCTCCTCTCCAGTTAGCCCTGGGAAGCATAGGTAAGTGCTAGCCAGCTCAAGGGCCCCCTGACTTCT
>NW_011494540.1:0-1865 GCF_000754665.1 Bison bison bison
TCCTCTCTACTTTTGTATGTTTGGGATTTTCTATACTAGAAAGTGGTTTAATGCCATTATAAAAAAATAGCAATTGCCACAATTTTTAGGGCTTAAGAACCTTTTTAGGTGTGAATGACTATATTAGAGACCTTTGCTATGACACACACTATAAAGCTCGTAGGATGATTTGCATTGATACGTTTTTAAAAAATATGTCATTATAATTGTATATGAAGACCTGAGACTTTTTGGTGCTGAAGTAACTGTAGCAAATGAATGTAGAGTGATATAATATGGCTGGTGGTTGTATATTTATTTGTGTATACCAAAACATATTCTTGTAATATGATTTTAAATAGGTCATTCTTTGTAACACATGAATTTTCAAATATTATTTGTTAAAATGCAAAGTATGGTAATATAGTACTAACATGCTACTGTTTTTCTTTCTAGAGTATGTTTGTTTCACTTTAGATACATGGGGAAAAGAAACATAGCAAGGTAATTCCCATAGCAGTGCAATTCCCTCTTTTTTTCTTCTCTTCCAACAGAGGGCAGTCTTAATCATGCCATGCAAAACCTAGATGCTTCCTTTTGAGCTAGCCTGAAGATACGCATGATTTATTTAATGCTTCTCAACTTAAAGTTGAAATTAACCTGATGTGAAGTGTAACATTTTTTTAAGTTTCCCAAAGGGTAGTGGTTAGACTGATGTGCACCGTTTCCGGTCTAATCCTAGAAGAGATGCTTGTCTCTTCTGAAGGATGTGAGAAAAGACTAGATCCAGGGGAAGGCAGGAAATTGTCAAGTGAGGACAACTGTCAGTTGTGTCCTTTTGTCTACAACCTATCAATATTCACCTCAGTTAGTAATGTAAACAGAAATCCCAAACAGTAATTGCAACATGCATTATATATTATTTCTTTCTTCTTTTTGCTGTGTAAGTCTTAGTGAAATAAATACTTTAGAAAATGTTTGTGGGATCCTAAGGAAAAGATTACTTGCTTATTTTGATAAGATATATTTCAGAGGTAGAGTTAGACATTAAAGGATCTTAAATAGAATTATTTTCTTTATGAAAGTAAATTTCATGGCACTTCCAAAAACTAAAGAGGCAGTTTGAAAGAAAGTGAAAGTCGCTCAGTCACACCCAACTCTTTGCAGTCCATGGCATTCTCTAGGCCAGAATACTGGAATGGGTAGCCTGTCCCTTCTCCAGGGCATCTTCCTGACCCAGGAATTGAACCAGGATCTCTTGCATTGCAGGCATATTCTTTACCAACTGAGCTATGAGGGAAGCCCAAGGAGGTGGTTTGGATTAGGTTTATTGCTGAGACTCTGGGACATACTAATAATTCAGGTGACGATTTTTGTTGTCTTCCCAGCACTGGGAGCTGGTTGGGAACTGGTATGGTAACTACCATCATGAACCTTAACCTCTAAGATTCTGGTGACCTGCCTTCTGTGTTTACTAGAGGATGGAAAAACTTCTTCTTTCTCAGTCCCTGCATTACCTAGTTGTTAATTTTTTTTAATGAAACCCTAAAATTAAAGGAAAACAAAATAAAAATGTGCAAATAGACATCTTTGTAGAGTAAAAAATTCTGATCCAAGTTTAACTCCAATCCAGGAACAGGTGCTCATTCTTAAATATCTGACTCCAGGAAACCACCCCCTGCCATGTCAACTCTTGAGTGTCCCTCTCATTGTTTTCTCTGACTCTTGCCTTTCCTTATCTCCTGAGATAAAGATGGAATCTTATTGCAGTATTGTCCACTCTGATATATTATCCACTCTCTGATATTTTTGAGGAGAGGAAGGGAAGTAAGAAACTCTCTCTAAATTCCTTACTTGCATTCTTGTAGTATAAGGTATTTGAAATA
>NW_011494540.1:4973-5669 GCF_000754665.1 Bison bison bison
ATTGGACCGGATGCTATGATCTTCGTTTTCTGAATGTTGAGCTTTAAGCCAACTTTTTCACTCTCCACTTTCACTTTCATCAAGAGGCTTTTTAGTTCCTCTTCATTTTCTGCCATAAGGGTGGTGTCATCTGCATATCTGAGGTTATTGACATTTCTCCCGGCAATCTTCGTCTCTACAGTTTCTAGTTTCTTTTATATCTTTACTTTAGTAAGTTTACAGAGTTGTGCAGTCATTACAATCCAATCATTCCCATTATCTCAAAAAGATCCTTGGTGCCCATATGCAGTCAGTCCCCCTTTCCACCTCCAGTCTCACAATAAAACAGTGAGTTAAAATTTCTAAAGCACTTAGGATAGTGCCTGTCATCTACCAAGAGATGTATATTAAATAAATTAAGAAATATTTGAATAGAAGCAAGGAATAAGAGTGCACATTTTGAAATCAAACGTCTTTATTTACTGGCACAATAAAAATGAATTTGAGTTGCACATTAATCAGAACAAATTTAATACTTCATAAAGAGATTCTGCAGCCTATTCCTAATTAGTATCTAAGGAACCTTTAAACAGTTTGTGTAGTCTTTCAATTGGGATACCTGTTATTATCTCTACTCATAGAGGGTTTAATTGTCTCCAGTGGCTAGACATACACTAAACATACATTTTAAAACAAATTGGATAATAGAATTTTAAA
>NW_011494540.1:5769-6327 GCF_000754665.1 Bison bison bison
CCTCCCTCCCATTTCCCGCCCCATCCCACCCCTCTAGGTTGATACAGAGCCCCTGTTTGAGTTTCCTGAGACAACAGCAAATTCCTGTTGGCTGTCTTCTTTAGATATGGTAATGTACGTTTCTGTGTTACTCTCATACATCTCACCCTATCCTCCCCTCCTCCCAGATCCATAAGTCTATTCTCCTTGTCTGTTTCTCCATGCTGCCCTGCAAATAAATTTTTCAGTATCATTTTTCTAGATTCTGTATATATGTGTCAGTATACGATATTTATCTTTCTTTTTTTGACTGACTTCACTCTGTGTAATAGGGTCTAGGTTCATCCACCTCATCAGAGCTGACTCAAACGTGTTCCTTTTTATGGCTGAGTAATATTCCATTGTGTATATGTACGACAACTTCTTTATCCATTCATCTGTCGATGGACATCTAGCTTGCTTCCATGTTCTAGGTATTGTAAAGAGTGCTGCAGTGGACAATGGGATACATGCATTTTTTTCAGTTTTGGTTTCCTCAGGGTATATGCCTAGGAGTGGGACTGCTGGGTCATATGGCAG
>NW_011494540.1:6427-7198 GCF_000754665.1 Bison bison bison
TCTTCTCAACTGAGAGGTTGAACCCAGGTTTCCTGAATTGCAGGAGGTTTCTTTACTCGCTGAGCTACCAGGGGAGCCCATATAATCATAATGTGAGGTAACAGTAGCAGGAGAAGTCAAAAGTGAAAACTCTTGCTGGCTTTTCATCTGAGTTACACAGATATTTTTTTCTTTTCTTTCCCCTTCTCAAAGTAATTCAGTTAATTGCTCAGGCCTCCAGATTTACTATGGAAACCAGGACTTGCTTTCAAAGAGGCTTATAAGGGAAAACTAAATTAGATACTAATCAGAAATAAGCTACAGTATCTTTATATGAAGTATTAAGTTTGTTCTGATTAAAATGCAACCCAAATTCATTTTTTATTATGCCAGTAAATCAGACATTTGGTTTCATGGTTTGCATTGTATTTCTTCCTCCTGTTCAGACATTTTTTATTTATGTAACATACATCTCTTGGTAGATGACAGGCACTATCCTAAGTGATTTAGAAATATTAGCTCATTTTTTATTGTGGACTGGAGGTAGAAAAGGGAACTGCAGATGGGCACCACAGATCTTTTTGAGATGATGGGAATGACTAGATTGTAATAAATGGACAACTCCGTAAATTTACTAGAAGTAATTGAATGATAAATTTAAAATAGGTAAATCTTGTTGTATGTAAATTAAACCTCAATCAGAATAAAAGTACAAATGAGAACTGACCTTTAATTCTCACACTAGCTTCGCGATGTAGATGCTGTTATTTTTCCCATTAAAATTTTTTTTTT
>NW_011494540.1:7298-7709 GCF_000754665.1 Bison bison bison
CTCATTGTAGTTTTGATTTGCATTTCTCTAATAATGAGCAATGTTGAGTATCTTTTCATGTGTTTGTTAGCCATCTGTATGTCTTCTTTGGAGAAATGTCTGTTTTGCTCTTTTCCCCACTTTTTGATTGGGTTGTTTGTTTTTCTGGTATTGAGTTGTATGCGCTACTTGTATATTTTGGAAATTAATCCTGTGTCTGTTGTTTCATTTGCTATTTTTTTCTCCCATTCTGAGGGTTGTCTTTTCACCTTCCTTATAGTACCCTTTGCTGTGCAAAGGCTTTTAAGTTTAATCAGGTCCCACTTGTTTACTTTTGTTTTTATTTCCATTACTCTAGGAGGTGGGTCGTAGAGGATCTGGCTTTGATTTATGTCATCGAGTGTTCTGCCTATGTTTTCCTCTAAGAGTTGT
>NW_011494540.1:9611-10997 GCF_000754665.1 Bison bison bison
GTATGTTTTTATCTAGCTTGGGTTCTCCAGAGCGGTGCCCTAATCTTATGTTGATTGTGTATCCTCAACGCACCCAGCTTAGTTTTAGGGAGAATACTGTAGGCACTTGATAGTTGACTGATTTCTGTTTTATGGTTTTTCAGATAATTCTTTATGTTTTTCCTATTGTTTAGTTTCCCTCGGCCTTTTTCAAAGGAAGGGTAAACATGTGTGCTGCATTTTGCTACGAGGTTTTAAAGTGCTGCACATCAAAGATTAGCTCAACCAGGAATGAAGCCTCTGCGCTTTTGTATCTTCTGATGAGAAACAACTTTGAGTACACCAAAAGGAAAACGTTTTTAAGGACACATCTGCAGGTCAGTGAACACCGAAGCTTCTCTTTCTTCTGTTCAATCTTTAGCCTCTCTACATTAAGATCTAGACCTCCCCAGTCTAATACAAAGCTATTACCCACAGGTGGCCATCTGGCACTTGAAATTTAGCTAGTCTGAATTCAGGACACATTGACTTTTGAAGATTAAGTGCAAAAAGTAAAATATCTCAATTGCTTTATATTGACTACATGTTGAAATGATAGTTTGGATATATTGGTTTAAGTAAAATAAATCAAAATTCACTTGTGTCATTTTACTTTTTAATGTGGCTGCTAGACAATTCAATATTACACATGGGACTCATATCCTATTTCTACTGGACAACACGGCTTGAGAACATAGATATTAAGAGCATAGTTTTCAGATCCCACAAGTATCACATACTGTGTGACCTTAGCAAGGACTTCTTTGGTCTCTCAGTACCTCAGATGCTTCATAAGTAAAACAGTGGTAAATATCCATACCTACCTCATATGGTTATGGTGAGTATTAAAGAGATGATTAAGTAACAGATGAAGTACTTGTGTTTTTCATCTCCAGCATGCCCAGTTAGTTAAAAATAATGAGCGAAGTCTCAAGGTTTAGTGGAAAACATGGACTTTGGAATCAGACCTACCTGGACTTAAATCATAGCTTAGCTACTTACTTAATATGTGACCCTGGGGATTTTACTCAGTTCATCTTAACTATTTGCCTCATCTGTAAAATGAGGCCAACTATGTTTCAGCTTTCAGGGTTTGTCATGAGGGTTAAAAATAAAGTGTATGTAGTGCCAGGCACAAAATGCCTAGCTCATAATAGACACTTAGTATGTGGCAGTTGTTATTCAACATCTCCATAATTTTTTGCTTGTGTGATGAAACAGGTCTGAACTAAAACACAGTTGGGAGTTCTTGGCTCAGTTGCCCTCAGCTGTAATATGAGAAATGCTTGGTCATATTTCTATCTTTAGTGCCATGGTCAGTCCCATTGCAGTTGTTTATTGGCGACTGGGTTATAAATGAGGAAACAG
>NW_011494540.1:11097-12545 GCF_000754665.1 Bison bison bison
GTTCAGTCATGGAAGACTGAACTTTTCTATGAATCTGTCCTTTTCTTCCAGTTTATCCATTTTATTGCCATATACTTGTTTGTAATAGTCTCTTATAATCCTTTGTATTTCTGCATCATGTGTTGTAACCTCTCCATTTATAACTTTGTTGATTTGATTCTTCTCTCTTTTTTTCTTAATGAGTCTGGCTAAGGGTTTGTCAATTTTGTTGATCTTCTCAAAGAACCAGCTTTTCGTTTTATTAATCTTTATTATTGTTTCTTTCCTTTCTTTTTCATTTATTTCTGCTCGGATCTTTTGATTTCTTTCCTTCTACTAATTTTCAGTTTTTTTGTTCTTTTTCCAGTTGTTTTAGGTGTAAAGTTAGGTTGTCTGTTCAATGTTTTTCTTGTTTCTTGAGGTAGGATTGTATTGTTATCAACTTCCCTCTTAGAACTGCTTTTGCTGCATCCCGTTTTGAGTTGTCGTGTTTTCATTGTCATTTTTTTCTGAAATTTTTTGATTTCCCTTTTGATTTCTTCAGTAACCTGTTGGTTCTTTAGAAACGTGTTGTTCAATCTCCAGCTGTTTGTGTTTCTTACAGTTTTTTTCTTGTGAAAAAACCTCATCTCATCTCATAGCGTGGTCAGAAAAGATGCTTGATATGATTTCAATTTTCTTAAATTTACTGATGTTTCATTTGTGACCCGAGATGTGGTCAAATCCTGGAGAATGTTCCATGTGCACTTGAGAAAAAGGTGTATTCTGCATTTGGATGGAATGTCCTGAAGATATCAATGAGACCCATTTCATCTAATGTATCATTTAAGACTTGTGTTTCATTATTAATTTTCTGTTTTGATGATCTGTCCATTGGTGTGAGTGGGGTGTTAGTCTCCTACTATTATTGTGTTACTGTCAAATTCTCCTTTTCTGTCTGTTAGTGCTTATCTTATGTATTGAGGTGCTCCTATGTTGGGTGCATAGATGTTTACAATTGTTATGTCTTCCTGTTGGATTGATCCCTTGATCATTATGTAGTGTCCTTCCTTATCTCTTGTAATATTCTTTATCCTAAGGTCTACTTTGTCTAATATGAGGATTGCTACCCCAGCTTTCTTTTGCTTTCCATTTCCATGGAATATATTTTTCCATCCTCTCACTTTCAGTCTATATGTGTCTTTAGGTGTGAAGTGGGTTTCTTGTAGACAGCATATACATGAGTCTTGTTTTTGTATCCATTCGGCTAGTCTGTCTTTTGGTTGGAGCATTTAAATCATTTGCACTTAAAGTAATTATTGATATATTCCTAACGCCGTTGTCTTAATTGTTTGGGGTTTGTTTTTGTAGATCTTTTTCTTCTCTTGTATTTCCTGAGTATATAGTCCCTGTAACATTTGTTGTAAAGCTGGTTTGATGGTACTGAATTCTCTTAACTTTTGCTTGTTTGAAAAGTTTTTGATTTCTCC
>NW_011494540.1:13212-14333 GCF_000754665.1 Bison bison bison
CTTTGTGTTTAGTCTTTGTTAGTTTGATTCGTATGTGTCTTGGCATGTTTCTCCTTGGGTTTATCCTGTATGGGACTCTTTGCACCTCTTGGACTTGATTGGCCATTTCCTTTTCCATGTTGTGGAAAGTTTCAATTATAATCTTTTAACAACTTTTCTCATACCCTTTCTTTTTCTCTTCTTCTGGGACCCCCATAATTCTAATGTTGGTGCATTTAATATTGTCCCAGAGGTCTCTGAGACTATCCTCAGTTCTTTTCATTCTTTTTACTTTAATCTGCTCTTCAGCAGTTATTTCCACCTCTTTATCTTCCAGCTAACTGATCCCTTCTTCTGCTTCAGATATTCTGCTATTAATTCCTTCTAGAGTATTTTTAATTTCAGTAATTGTGTCGTTTGTCTTTGTATATTTATTCTTTAATTCTTCTAGGTCTTTGTTACTTGATTCTTGCATTTTCTCCATTCTATTCTCAAGGTTTTTGATCACCTTTAGTATCGTTATTCTGAATTCTTTTTCAGGTAGTTTGCCTATTTCCTCTTCGTTTATTTGGACTTTCTGTGTTTCTAGTTTGTTCCTTCATCTGTGCATTTTTTCTCTGCCTTTTCATTATTTTCTCTTCACCTTATGGTGTTTGAGGTCTCCTTTTCCAAGGCTTCAAGGTTGAGTTCTTTCTTCCTTTTGGTCTGCCCTCCTAAAGTTGGTCCAGTGGTTTGTGTAATCTTCATATAGGTTGAAATTTGTGCTGAGTATTTTTTTGTTTGTTTGTTTGTTTTTCCTTTCTTGGGCAAGGCTGAATGAGGTTGGAATCCTGCTGCTGCTGATTTGGTTTGTAGTTTTGTTTTGTTTGTGGGGATGAAGCATCCTGCACAGGGTGTTACTAGTGTTGGGTGATGCTGGGTCTTGTATTCAAGTGCTTTCCTTTGTGGGATTTCTCACCATTTGATACTACCTAGGGTTAGTTCTCTGGTCATCTAGGGCCTTGGAGTCACTGCTCCCACTCCAAAGGCTCAGGACTTGATGTCTGGTAAGGAGTGAAGATTTCACAAGTGATTTGTTATGGCATTCAGTTCAGTTCAGTCGCTCAGTCGTGTCCGACTCTTTGCAACCCCATGAATCCCAG
>NW_011494540.1:14433-14979 GCF_000754665.1 Bison bison bison
CTCAGTGCTCTGTGGCATGTGGGATCTTCCCGAACCAGGAATCGAACCCATGTCTCCAGCGTTGGCAGGCAGATTCTGAAGCCCCTACCATTGCTATTTCAATAGAAGAATTTAAATCCCTCATATAAGAAGAAAGTAGATTTTCTTGGAACTCTAATATCTTTAAAAGAAGCATTTCGTATGAATGCCTATGGGTTTGTACATTGAAGAGAACAAGCAACATGTGTTCAAAAGACATTTGAAAGATGGTGTTTTCTTCTTTCCACAGATAATAATTGCTGTAAGCCAGCTGATAGCAGATGTAGCACTAAGCGGAGGATCGAGATTTCAGGAGTCTTTATTCATTATCAATAACTTTGCAAACAGTGACAGACCTATGAAGGTATGTTCTCACTTTAAGTGAAAAATTAGGACCATGTTCACTGTCAGGGGAGTTTCACTTCTCAAGGTAAACTGTGCATTGGATTCAGAACTTTTATATAGTATCAAGTGTACAGAATGTGAGCTTCAGAGGTCAAGGCTTTGTCTAGTCCATCCCTGTACCTC
>NW_011494540.1:15079-16260 GCF_000754665.1 Bison bison bison
TTGGCAGGCAGATTCTTTACCACTGAGCCCCCAGGCAAGCCCCTAAAGTTGCTGTTTCAATAGAAGAATTTAAACCACTCAGGTAGGAAGAAACTAGATTTTGATGGAACTCTGTAAAATCTTTAAAAGAAGCATTTTGTATGAGTGCTTATGGGTTTGTACATTGAAGAAAACAAGCAGCATGTATTCAAAAGACATTTGAAATAATGACATTTGAAAAATGACATTGAAGAAAGGACATTTCTTCTTTTCACAGATAATAATTGCTGTAAGCCAGTTGATAGTGGATGTAGCACTAAGTGGAGGATCAAGATTTCAGGAGTTTATTCATTATCAATCACTTTGCAAACAGTGACAGACCTAGGAAGGTATGTTCTCACTGTAAGTGAAGAATTAGAACCATGTTCACTGTCAGGGGAGTTTCACTCCTCAAGGTAAACTGTGCATTGGATTCAGAACTTTTATATAGTATCAAGTGTACAGAATGTGAGCTTCAGAGGTCAAGGCTTTGTCTAGTCCATCCCTGTACCTCTAGCACCTAGAAGACTGCCAGGTACACAGTAGATATTCAGTATTAGTTGAATGGGTGAATGAAAGACTATACTATGTATACATAATTATGATATAATTTGAATTTTCTCTGGGCTTGATAGTTAAACTTACTTAGAAAAGAAAGTTTTTTTTTTCCCCAACTGTTGTTCCCATTTATAAGATTAGCTAATTAAGCACTGAGTTGGAAATTTCACAAAACTTCACTTACTAGAGTAGCTAACAGCTGACTGATCCTTTGCCAGCAGAAGAGGAATGGCACAGAAGGGATTCATTACTTGATGATTTTCTGAGCTTAAACAATCATCTGTTAACTGGGGCCTGCCAGAGATACTTATTGGCAAACCCACGTCCAAGGCTGTCATTCTTGGGCAACATGGCTGAGGCCAAACCCACGACCCTGAACACCGTCAGTCTTTCCTACCTATATACTTAAAACCTAAAACGTTGTAAAAGTTCATGTTGTTTTGTTGCATGGAGAGTAGGTTCTGTTCTTCAGTGATGTATGTGTACAAGGGAAGAAGATTCCCTTGCCAATAGAGAATGTTTCCTCCCAGAGGAATCATCCCCATTCTTGGGAAAGGTCATCTTCCAGCATAATTTGAAAATTTGTGTAAAATCTGGAAAAAAAA
>NW_011494540.1:17189-17503 GCF_000754665.1 Bison bison bison
ATGGTGCCAAGGGTGGGGGGACATGGACTGTTTCAGCTGCAGAATTTATGGCCCTAACAGAGTCTTTTTTTCAAGCCTCTGGTAGCTAGTGATCAGAAGGCCTCTTTGGCTACTCTTTCTCCATAGATCTGCCCATTCAGGCACTTAGAGGGCCCCCTTGCCTGTGGTCCTTCTCTGTTGTTCCACACATCAGCACATAGAGGGCCCCCCTGGCTGGGGTCTTATTCTATAGATTGGTGTGTCAGGCACTTAAAGGGGCACCCTGGGTGGGGTCCTACTCTGTAGTTCTGTGCATCAGGCACCTGATGAGCCAG
>NW_011494541.1:0-1475 GCF_000754665.1 Bison bison bison
ATTGAAGGGAAATTGACTCTTGGGTTAACTCCCACTTCCAAAAGGCCCCTAAGCTGGACTGGTCTATAGAGAGGCCTGCTGACTTCAAAATCACCTTAAAACAGTGCTCAAACAGAGGAAACTATACTACACGAGGGAGAAGGCAATGGCACCCCACTCCAGTACTCTTGCCTGGAAAATCCCATGGATGGAGGAGCCTGGTAGGCTGTAGTCCATGGCGTTGCTAAGAGTCAGACACGACTGAGCGACTTCACTTTCACTTTTCACTTTCATGCATTGGAGAAGGAAACGGGAACCCACTCCAGTGTTCTTGCCTGGAGAATCCCAGGGACGGGGGAGCCTTGTGGGCTGCCATCTCTGGGGTCGCAAAGAGTCGGACACCACTGAGCGACTTCACTTTCACTTTTTAGATATGAGGAGATGCAAGGATTGACGGCATATAATCTGTTCCTAAAAACATCCAACTATCTAAAGACCTGTCCCACCAGATTCCCTGAGCACAGACTGCCTCACTGCACCCTGAACTCCCTCGGGGATTGTTGAAGGCCAACAGCTACAGAGGCAGATGGCAGAGCACTTCATTGTTCAGTCCTTGGCATGCTCTTGGTAAGTGTCAATTTGTAGTTCACACGGCCCCCTTGTGGTCATAAATCCGATCATACTTTGGGGGGCATTTCATGACCTTTTTGTCCTGCGTTACTGGGAAAGCTTGTTCCCAGTTCTGAAGAAGGTTTTTGTCGATAAGACACTCAGTGTGCTATTACTGGACTAGGTCTTACTAGTCAAAGATCTCTGGACACCTGTCTTCTAATTATGGTCCAGGAAAGTATTCCGTCTTGTTACATCTTTTCATACCTAGAGTTACACTATTACAGTCATTGATCATATATCAAGCTACACATTTGATCAAGTGCTTCAAGTCTAGTCATCATTTCTGTTGGAGGCTCAGTCATATACTTGGCAATACAAGAAATAATAACCTTGTGAAACAATAAAAATACAAATGATATAATTAATAACATTAGTGGAATTAAAAGTAAATATTTTAGTCATGAGCCTCCCACAGCAGTTTTTTTTTTTTTTTAATGATCATCAAGACTGGGGAATGGGTCACTTAAAGGAGAAATCTGATTTTTCATGTAGTTCAAATGTGTTACATTAAAGGATTTATCAGGTACAAAAATATAGCATTCAGTTTGAATTATAGTACAGATATCTCCCTGAGATGCTGTAAGGTGTCAAGGGCCTTGCAGTTGGTTAGCACTGACTTTCTCATCATAGAGATATCAGAATTCAATAGGCTAATAGCCTGGTTACTATCATTTAAAGCTTATGAAAGTTGTTAAGGCTTAGATATGATCAACTACATCCTCCGACCCCATTGAAGGCACACACACACACACAAGCTGCTAAACGGTCATACCGTAGAATACAGATCTTTGACCCACTGAGATCATACCAATGGTAGATTGGTT
>NW_011494541.1:2626-5104 GCF_000754665.1 Bison bison bison
GTGTGGATCACAATAAACTGTGGAAAATTCTGAAAGAGATGGGAATACCAGAACACCTGACCTACCCCTGAGAAACCTATATGCAGGTCAGGAAGCAACAGTAGAACTGGACATGGAGCAACAGGCTGGTTCCGAATAGAAAAAGGAGTACGTCAGGGCTGTATATTGTCACCCTGCTTATTTCACTTATATGCAGAGTACATCATGAGAAATTGTGGGCTGGAAGAAGCACAAGCTAGAACAAGATGGCTGGGAGAAATATCAATAACCTCAGATATGCAGATGACACCACCCTTATGGCAGAAAGTGAAGAGGAACTAAACCCTATTGATGAAAGTGAAAGTGGAGAGTGAAAAAGTGGGCTTAAAGCTCAACATTCAGAAAACGAAGATCATGGCATCTGTCCCATCACTTCATGGGAAATAGATGAAGAAACAGTGGAAACAGTGTCAGACTTTATTTTTTGGGGCTCCAAAATCACTGTACATGGTGACTACAGCCATGAAATTAAAAGACGCTTACTCCTTGGAAGCAAAGTTATGACCAACATAGATAGCACATTGAAAAGTAGAGACATTACTTTGCCAACAAAGGTCCGTCTAGTCAAGGCTATGGTTTTTCCAGTGGTCATGTATGGATGTGAGAGTTGGACTGTGAAGAAAGCTGAGTGCTGAAGAATTGATGCTTTTGAACTGTGGTGTTGGAGAAGACTCTTGAGAGTCCCTTGGACTGCAAGGAGATCCAACCAGTCCATTCTGAAGGAGATCAGCCCTGGGATTTCTTTGGAAGGAATGATGCTAAAGCTGAAACTCCAGTACTTTGGCCACCTCATGCGAAGAGTTGACTCATTGGAAAAGACTCTGATGCTGGGAGGGACTGGGGGCAGGGGCAGAAGGGGACGACAGAGGATGAGATGGGTGGATGGCATCACTGTCTCGATGGACATGAGTCTGAGTGAACTCCGGGAGTTGGTGATGGACAGGGAGATCTGGCGTGCTGCGATTCATGGGGTTGCAAAGAGTCAGACATGACTGCCCGATTACTGAACTGAACTGAACTGATATAGGTTGCCTTTAAGGAGATATTTGACTGAAGCTCTCAGAAAGCTTTCTTCCTACTTCTAGTTCCCTTCCATTGTTGCTTCTAATTCTTAGCAATTTCACGATGTGGCAGGGACTGGAGGATTTTGAGAGTCGATAAAACTGGAGACTTTTAAATATCCCTCATCTGGTGTAGCACTTCTCTGTTGCCACTTAAAGATCTGCCAACCAGGCACATGCCACAGCGAGCTAGCATCCTCAACCCTGTTAGCCTGGTAAAACGTGGTCTTCTAGCTGAGTGAGCATTCCTTCAGCTCTTCACAGCCCCCTCTCCCCACAGGAGATAGAAGAGAGGATTTCTAAGTATCCTTTCAGCTACATGTTTCTATAATTTCTTTTTAAAAAATTTATGCCTTCATTTTAATTGGAGAATAATTATTTTACAATATTGTGATGGTTTTTGTCATATAGCAACATGAATCGGCCATAGGTATACTTGTGTCCCTTCCCTCCTGAACCCCCCTCCCAACTCCCACCCCACTCCATCCCTCCAGGTTGTCACAGAGCACGTGCTTTAGGTGCCCTGGCCCTGCCTCATACCTCAAACTCACACTGGCTATCTATTTTACATATGGTAATGTATATGTTTCAATGCTGTTCTCTCAAATCATCCCACCCTCTCTTTCTCCCACTGAGTCCAAAAGTCTGTCCTTTACATCTGTGTCTCCTTTGCTGCCCTGCATGTAGCATCATCAGTACCATCTTTCTAGGTTCCACATGTATGTGTTACTATACAGTATTTGTCTTTCTCTTTCTGACTTACTTCACTCTGTATAATAAACTCAAGTTTCATCCACCTCATTAGAACTAACTCAAATGCATTCCTTTTATAGCTGAGTAATATTCCATTGTGTATATAATTTCTTAAATTTTTTAAATTTTAAAAGCTTAATTTTTAAAAATTTAATTGAAGTAAAGTTGATTTACAATGTTGTGTACTTCCATGCTTATAGAATTTCATGTAGAAATACATGTTGGAAATGTTTGAAATCTGCATTTTTGCACTTTTTTTAAGGGATACGTTTTTAGAAAGCACTTTATTGAATAAAGTGAGATTCAACCAGTCAAGGAGATCTAATCAGTCAATCCTAAAGGAAATCAGTCCTGAATATTCCTTGGAAGGACTGATACTGAAGCTGAAGCTCCAATATGTTGGCCACCTGATGCAAAGAACTGACTCATGAAAAGACTCTGATGCTAGGAAAGATTGAAGGCGGGAGGAGAAGGGGACGACAGAGAATGAGATGGTGGGATGGAATCACCCATTCGATGGACATGAGTTTGAGTAAGCTCCTGGATTTGGTGGTGGACAGGCAAGCCTGGTGTGCTGCAGTCCAAGGGGTCACAAAGAGTTGGACAGGTCTGAGCGACTGAACTG
>NW_011494541.1:5204-8744 GCF_000754665.1 Bison bison bison
AATGAGTCTTAGTAGATACAGACCTCCATTAACAAACTGGGATTCAACATTCATTGAAATATCTCTTTCTACCTAAAATCACCATCATTTTTACCAAATATAACCCAATTGAGACCTGTTTGTAATATGGGTTTGCTCTCAATAAACTTGGCCTGATGACTTATATAACCATAATTGGTCATAGACTTTTTTGCTTTGCTGAGACTGTTATAGCATTTCAGACTGAACTTTTAAAATAAGAGCTTTCAGGGCTAGGAAAGTCATGCCAAAGGCTTATCACAGATTTTGCCTAACAGATCTAAGTAAACTCCTCCCTTCTCAAGGTCTCCAAAATTCCTTGAGATTTCTGTACCTGTTATTGAGATAATTTTCCTAACTTATCTGATAAATTTACTGGAAACTAAGGGTTTCCAAGCTCTGGAGGGTTCAGATAGAGAGAAAATATTAAATGTTTCAATTTGTTTATAAAATATAATTTTACCAAATTACTGTCATAATTCGAGGGGAAGGTTTTTTTACACCTGGAAAACACAGATTCAAATCAGTAATTTTTTCAGAGAGAAACCATAAAACTTATAAGCATATTCACCAGTTCATTCAGTCCTTTTGTTAAACTTTGTGAAGTCATCAGTTTTCTATTAGAATTTTTACACAGTTCAGAAACTGGTATTTATCCAAAAGTCCTTTTTATAAATCTTCTTGAAGAGGCAAAACTTGGTTAGTGCTATGACAATATTTTGAGATAGTAACTAGAATTATGCCTGGTAACATTTTACCCAAACATATCATAATTTTAGGAACTTTATACAGTTTCTAGTGTATCTATATTAATAACATTTACCATACAATATAACCTGAGACTTATTGCTAACTTGAGAATACCTTCCATGTAATTCTATATACAAAATGAACCTATTAGTGTAATATCTCTCTTTGGGATGTTTCAGGGGCCCTCTGAAGCATCCCAAAGTTAGCTAGAAATCTTCTTCATTAGAATGATTTAGGAAGTTTTGTGAATAAATATCAAAAAGTTTTAGAACACTTAGTCAGATGGGATTATAGGTCAGTGTGAAACAATACTTAGCGAAAACTTAGCCAAAGTAACAATAAGGGATTTCAGAACAGATCATTTACGAGATAAAGAAACTTAAATCTATGATCAGTTCAGTTCAGTTCAGTCACTCAGTGTCCATCTCTTTGAGACCCCATGAACCGCAGTGCACCAGGCCTCCCTATCCATCACCAACTCTTGGAGTCCACCCAAACCCACGTCCATTGAGTCGGTGATGCCATCCAACCATCTCATCCTCTGTCGTCCCCTTCTCCTCCTACCCTCAATCTTTCCCAGCATCAGATCTTTTCTAATAAGTCATTTCTTCGCATCAGGTGGCCAAAGTATTGGAGTTTCAGCTTCAACATCAGCCCTTCCAATGAACACCCAGGACTGATCTCCTTTAGGATGGACTGATTGGATCTCCTAGCAGTCCAAGGGACTCTCAAGAGTCTTCTCCAGGGGGCAGTTCTAGGATGGCGGAGGAATAGGATGGGGAGGCCACTTTCTCCCCCACAAATTCATCAGAAGAACATTTGAACACTGAGTAAATTCCACAAAACAACTTCTGAATGCCGGCAGAGAACATCAGGCACCCAGAAATGCAGACCATTGTCTTCCAAAGGAGGTAGGAAAATATATAAAAGAAAAAAAGTGAGACAAAAGAGGTAGGGACAGAGCTCCATCCTGGGAAGGGAGTCTTAAAAAAGAGAAGTTCCAAACACCAGGAAACACTCTCACTGCCGAGTCTGTGGTGAGCCTTGGAACCACAGAGGGCAACACAACTGGGAAGAAAAATAAATAAATAATTAAAACCCACAGATTATGTGCCCAACAGTAACTCCCCCAGCAGAGAAGCAGTACAGACGCCTGCATTTGCCACTAGCAAGGAGGGGCTGGGCAGGGAGGCGTGGGCTGCATTGCTTAGAGTAAGGACCGGGCCTGAATACCCCGAGGGCAATCTGAGGGAACTAACTTGGGCTAGCAAACCAGACTGCAGGATAGCCACCACGTGAAAAGCCCTAACCTAAGACACTGCCAGGCCTGCTCACAGAACAAAGGACTGAGCAGAGCTAACAGGCTGTAGACCATCCCCCTCTGGTGACAGGGAGCCAGAGCCAGAAGGGGGCAATCGTGGCCCCTGAGAGGCATTATCTACCAAACTGCAAGCAGGCTTCGTTGCTAATTAAGACATCTTGGGATTCTGGACGATCAACATCCGCCTGAGAAGGTGCACCAGTTGTACACCCTGAAAACCAAGCAGCAGGAACGGGGGAGGCGATAAGTCGCAGCGACCGCGCTCGGCAAACACCTGGTCACCTGAGCTGCTCGGACCTGGGAAGGGCACAAAACACAGGCCCAACTGACTCTGCGCTTCTGAGGACTACCTGAGTACCTGAACCTGAGCGGCTTAGACCTGGGAAGTGCAAACAACCCACTGCTGGCCTCAGACAGTTCCCGGCAAGCAACTTAGAGCCTAAGCAGTGTTGACAGGGAAAGCACAGACTCCGTGAGCGGGGGCAAACCCAGTGTGGCTGAGACACTGCGAGCACACACCAGTGTTATTTGTTTGCAGCGTCCCTCCCTCCCCATAGCACGACTGAACAAGTGAGCCTAAAATAGTGTCCACCACCTCCCCTTGTGTCAGGGGGCAAATTAGCCACTGAAGAGACCAGCAAACAGAAGAAGCTAAACCAGAGGGAACCTCCTTGGAAGTGACAGGAGCAATAGATTAAAACCCTGTAGTTAACACCAACTACATAGGAAGGGGCCTATAGATCTTGAGAAATATAAGCCAGATCAAGGAACTATCCGAAGATGAACTGATCCCACACTGCCCACAACAGCAGAGAAAGTCTTAGATATATTTTTACTATTTTTACTATCATTCTTTATTTTTTATTAATTTAAAAAATTTTAAGTCCTCTATTACTCCTTTAATTTTCATTTTTATAACCTACTATTACTTTGCAAAAAAAAGACACCTTATTTTTTAAAACAAACTTCATATATATTTATATTTTATAATTTGTGTGACTTTTTTCCCTTTAATATTGTATTTTTGAAAATCCAAACTCTAGATTTTTAATCTGTGCTTTTTGGTATTTGTTATCAATTTTGTACCTTTAAGAACCTAATCTTCAGTACCCATTTTTACTTGGGAGCAAGATTACTGGTTTGACTGCTCTCTCCCCCTTTAGACTCTTTTTCTCCACCAGGTCGCCTCTATCTCCTTCCTCCCCCTTCTCTTCTCTACCCAACTCTGTGAATCTCTTTGTGTGTTCCAGATCGTGGAGAATACTTAGGGAACTGATTACTGGCTGGATCTGTCTCTCTCCTTTGGATTCCCCCCTTTATCCTCCTCACCACCTCTGTCTCCTTCCTCCTTCTTCTCTTCTCTGTATAACTCCGTGAACATCTCTGAGCAGTCCAGACTGTGGAGCGCACATAAGGAAGTGATTACTGGCTAGCTTGCTCTCTCCTCTTTT
>NW_011494541.1:8844-11712 GCF_000754665.1 Bison bison bison
CACAGCAGGTCTGGTTGTTTGGTCCTTGTATGTCAAGGGAACTGGAAACCATGATTTGACTATTGGTCAACCCAGGGGGAATGTTCTAATGTTAATTGGTTGATGATCATGTTTTGTTCACCTGATTGCTTGGCACAAACATCAACATCGATAATGTGCATCTGGTGTCATTGTTGGGATCCTGAGTTTCACTTGCCATGTCTGGTTATGGAGCATGATGTACCTATGGGACCTGTTCTCAATAAAAGCCTCAGATGCTGAGGCTTCCCTGGGCAGAGCCATGTTGCACACATGCCTCTAGTTTGTTGCTAGAGAAGAGAGAATGTCCTAGGTGGCCCCAGAGGGGCAAGTACTCAAAAGCGCATGTCCAAACTCTCTGATTCACCCGAAAAGACGTCTTTTTCCTGTTGCTCTTGATTTGTATATTTTTGCTCTAATAAACCTCAGCCATGACTATAATCTGCTTTTGAGTCTTGTGAGTCCTTTTTCTAAATCAGTAAAATTGAGGGGAGGGTGGCCTTCAGATATCCCGGACATAAAGGGACTTAGTACAATGTCTGGCAAGTAGTACACATCCAATATATGCTAGCTATGGAATTTAACTGACCCTGCTGAATGTGACAGGGGACTGACCTCACTGTACTAGAATATAGGCTGGGACTGCAGGATTTTGTCTGGTTTTCTGAACCATGCTCTTGGAAGTGGGCAGGGATAACCTCTCATCAGTGAGGAAGCTAGAAAATATAACTCCAAGGTTTTCCCCTGGCCTCCCAGCCCTCTGGATTCTAAGTAAGAAGGTACCCTGTGAAGAAAATGGGTAGATATCCGACCTCTATCTGGGCCATTCTGAGAATGCACAACAGGGCAAACTCTCTTTATCAATTTGAAGGGTAACCAAAAGAATCAAAAACCTTGAGAGTGGGGGCTGGAGCCTGGACCCTTACTTTGGTAGCAGTCATCAGAAGCAGTGGTATTAGAAATGAGTATTGGGACTTCCCTGGTGGTTCAGTGGCTAAAACTCCACACTCCCAATGCAGGGGGTCTGGGTTCTATCCCTGGTCAGAGAATCACATGCTGCAGCCAAGGGTTTGCATGCCACAGCTAAGAACTGGCATGGTCAAATAAATATGTTTTTAAAAAGGAAATAACTATCAGGAATTTCCCCAATGCAGCCAGAATCAAGCACACAGAGCCATTTCCACCACACACTGGGCACCAGAGAAAGACAGTCTTAAACTGTGAGGACACTCTGTCAAAATTTAAAAGATAGTTGGGTTGAGACTTCAGTTGAGGGCTAATCCAAGGGAAAGAGGAGCCCAGGGTACCCATCTTGCAATACCTTTCTATATTTGTGTGTGTGTGTGTGTGTGTGTGTGTGACTGGTTCACATTTAACCGTGTGCCTGTGTCCAACTCTTTTCGACCCCATCAACTGTAGCCCTTCAGTCTCCTCTGTCCATGGAATTTCCCAGGCAAGACTACTGGAGTGGGTTGCTATTTCCTCCTCCAAAGGATCTTCCCAACCCAGGGATCAAACCCACATCTCTTCCATTGGCAGGTGGATTCTTTACCACTGCACCAGCTGGGAAGCCCATCCAAGTGACCAGATCTACGTTGTTGTTGTTCAGCCATCAAGTCGTGTCCAACTCTGTGCGACCCCATGGACTGCAGCAGGCTGGGTTTCCCTGTCCCTCACCATCTCCCAGAATTTGCCCAAGTAGATCTAAGATACTTCCCAAAGAGATTTATACCTCTAAAATACAATAATAATTACAACAAAATCAGTTGTTATGTCACACATTTATTTACTATTTTTCAAGTAAATTGCCTCGAGATGGATATAAGTCTAATCTCAATAGTGATACCAAGTGGAGTTTTCCTCTACCAGGTTCTTAAATATGGTGAGCATATAATAATTCATAGAAGCTTGCTTCTTCTGCATGGGTGGTCTTTCTTTTGATCCCTTAATTATTTTGGGAGTTTTTATAGATGTCTTCCTTGCATTTTATATTGCACATTATAATCACCTCCCTGTCACTCTCACCATCACTGTTGTATGTTGTGATATCACTGTCACTCATGTTGCCATACAGTGTGTTGTATTTGGGTTGTTTCTTTTTATACGACTTGTAAAAGTGCTTCAATTCCCGTGAAAACAGTGGAACTGGAACATGCTTTTTATTTGCGTCTGAAACATGAGTGATGAACGGCTCAGAAACAGCTCTGCAAACAAGGCACTTTTCCTTGTAGCATCGACAAAACTTCACTGGATGAGGCCTAGATAATATTTCTGCCCTACCTGCACTAGCTGGGCATTTTAGTTTAAGATATCTCTGGCGTTTGGTCAGTTTATCTACACTTGATTGCTCAGGGAAGCTTTGATTGTTTGGATAGGGTAGAGGAGTTTTGGTTGGCTTGGCCCAACACTGTAGACTTGGTGGCCAAGTTGGCTTGATGGCCTTCTCTGGATAGGATGGACTGACCTGACTGACTAGCTTATGGGCATGAGCCTGCCTATGTGCCTTTTTTGGACTGCGTGTTCTATGCAACTTTTCCTGGGGGGGTGATCCTAACACTTTTTTGGGAGCTGATGGCTTGGATGGTTTTTTTTGACTCGAGGGCCTGACTAACTTTTCTGCACTTGAAGGAACTTTTCGTGGACTTGAGGGCCCAGATGACTTATCTATTCTGGATACCACAGATTGTCTTTCTGGATCACCCAGACCAGCAGTCGGTGACTTGGAGTCAGTAAATGATATTTTAGATGACCTGGATGCCTTGATGGTGATATCTTCTTTCTTGTCCCTGAAAATACAGAGGATTTGGAATATGACAATTTAAATCAGAGGAGTAAGATTACTGTTACCAG
>NW_011494541.1:11812-13452 GCF_000754665.1 Bison bison bison
CTGCCCTATGCAAATTGGGCTTAGCCAGGAGTGCTGTTTGTTCTGCCTGAAGTCTTCACTCTGGTCCTCGGACCTTCCTTTGACCTTGTCTTTTAGTCACCGCCATTTTGGACTCCTTTTCCCTATTCTACCTACCTAACATTCCCCCCTCAAGAGATGGGAGGCCCAATTCTTTGGGAATAGGGGCGTTGAGGTCTTTCTGGCTACTTCCTGCTGAACTGGGACGGTGAGGGGCATTGGGCCTCCCCCTCTTGCTAGTCTCAAGCCTCAGAGTCCTTATAGCGGTGTCCAAGGGTGTGTGATATTTTCCGTGGTCAGCTGTAGTTTTATATCTTTGTTGAACTGGCACTGCATGTTGTAGCTGGTTGACCTGGGCAGAGACAAAACAGGTTAGACAATTGACAGTACATGGAATAATCATAGGCATCATCAATATAACATAACAAGGACTAGTAGGGACATTGGTCAATTTTAAATTCACATCGCCAGGATAGCTCAAGTCCCTCCTTGTTCAGGGATCAAAAGATTTATCTCCTGTCTGTCTTGGAGTACAATCTCTGTCAAACTGTGTTGGCTCCTTAGAGTTATCCTGAGAAATCTTATCCCCAGAAACCAGATTTTGGGGGTGTTCATTAGAATGACACTCATTGGTAGTCCTGAATAGGTATCTGAGAGCTCCCAGGGGCTCACAGGTGTATTGAGTGTCTTCTGTTTGATTCCACGGCTTGACTCATGAGTAGTGAATCCAGGAGTCATGTCCTGGTACCTTGACTGCTGTGGGGGTAGAAAGTATTACAGGGTAGGGGCCCTTCCATGTGGACTGGAGTTGAGCCTTTGGGGACCCATCTTTCCAGACTTTAATTAGGACTTGAGTTCCTGGAGCATATAGTGGTGACTCTTTAGAATCTTTTGGGTCCTGGTTCATACCCCACAAGCGTATATCCTGTTGGAATTGCCCAGTGGCTATGGTATAAGACTGGAGGGTCTGAACCTCTGGATCTAGGAAGAGGTCATTGACATAAACAAAAGGTCTCCCATATAGCATCTCATAAGGACTAAGACCAACCTGTTCCTTAGGGGCAATGCGGGTATGGAGGAGAGCTATTGGTAAAGCCTCCTTCCATCCCTGGGAAGTCTCCTGGGTTATTTTTTTATCGTTGATTTTAAGAATTGATTGGCTCTTTCTATTTTTCCTGAAGATCGAGGCCTCCAGGCACAATGGAGATAATAAGTAATGCCCAATGCTTTTGAGACTCCTTGGGTGACCTTAGAAGTAAATGATGTCCCATTGTCAGTTTGTAATGACCTGGGCAGACCAAATCTTGGAACGATTTCATGGAGCAGTTTTTTTACCACCTCCTCAGGCTTCTCGGTCCTGGTGGAAAAGCCTTCAATCCATCCTGTGAATGTATCTCTCATAACTAATAGGTATTTATACCCTTGAGAAACTGGCATCTGGGTGAAGTCCATCTGCCAGTCCTCTCCTGGGTAGGCCCCACGTCATTGGATGGTCTGGGCCAGCTGGGGTCTTCGAGCTCATTGGGGGTTGTTTAATTGGCAAGTGGGACAAGAGGAGACCACCTGTCTTATAGTTGTTTGGAGGCCTGTTCCTCTGAAGGACCTTTCTAGTAATCTTTGGA
>NW_011494541.1:13552-14233 GCF_000754665.1 Bison bison bison
ATGGCTCAGCTTGTTTTAGGGGGCCTATGACTTCATAATCATTCTATGTCAAATCCTGACAGCATAATCTCACCATGGTGACACATGAGCTCCTGGGTACAAATATTATGAAAAGACTTTTAATCCTTTATTTCTCCATTACATCAAATATTCTATCAGATTTGAATCAAAAAGTTTGAGGCATTATTAAGCACAGAAGGCAGAGAAAATGAGTTAGCTCTAGATACTGAAGAACTATTTTTCTTATTAAATGTTAAGGAGGCACCTTACAGCCCTATAGTAGTTCTTAATGTGTTTTAGAGGTTAAATCATCCTGGGGTATAAGTTTGTAGGAATTTTCTTACTAAAATTAAGATTTTTAATGTCCCTCAAGCTTTTTATTGAGCTGTTTTTAATGGGTACCACTAAAGACTTTCTGGCTAGTGAGTGACATGATGAGCTCTCCAATTTAGACCCAATCCCCGCCCCCACCCCATCAACTCTTGTATGGGAACTAGATTGCTAGGGTTAAAGTAATTTAGACAATTAGAAGGCTGTTATGTAGGTCCACCTGATAGAGGAAGGTGGCTTGAAGCAGAGTTGTAAAGATGGAGAGTAATCAATGTATTGGAGATGTCTTTTGATGTGGGTAGGACTTGAGGAAGGGCAAGCCATAGGGCATGAAGGAGAGAGAGGTAGCAA
>NW_011494541.1:14333-14439 GCF_000754665.1 Bison bison bison
GGAGGGTGGCTGGGTTAAGAACCTCACAAGGGGATATAGTGAGGCCTGGGTTTTCCATCAGCATTACTTGATATCTGAAGATTCTTTGATCAGACATCCATAAATG
>NW_011494541.1:14539-15056 GCF_000754665.1 Bison bison bison
GTTGGTGATGGACAGGGAGGCCTGGCGTGCTGCGATTCATGGGGTCGCGAAGAGTCGGACACGACTGAATGACTGAACTGAACTAAAGACTTTCTGTCTAGTGAGTGACATGATAAGTTCTCCATTTTAGAAACCATCCCCCCACCCTGGCTCTTGTATGGGCACTGGATTGCTGGGGTTAAAGTAATTTAGACAATTAGAAGGCTGTTATGTAGGTCCACCTGATAGAGCATGGTGGCTTGAAGCAGAGTGGTAAAGATGGAGAGTAATCAATGCATTGGAGGGGTCTTTTGATGTGGGTAGGACTTGAGGAAGGGCAGGCCATAGGGCTTGAAGGAGAGAGAGGTAGCCAGGATGATTCATTGCTTCAAGAAAAGCATGTTGGAGATCTATGGACAGGAATTTTTTTGTTAAGCATGAGCATTCAGACAGTCACAGTCCCTGCCTTGGAAATCTAAAGAGAGAGACAGACACATAAATAACCAATCACTAGGTTATGTAATGGGGCTTCCCTGGT
>NW_011494541.1:15156-15681 GCF_000754665.1 Bison bison bison
AATCATTCTATGTCAAATCCTGACAGCATAATCTCACCATGGTGACACATGAGCTCCTGGGTACAAATATTATGAAAAGACTTTTAATCCTTTATTTCTCCATTACATCAAATATTCTATCAGATTTGAATCAAAAAGTTTGAGACATTATTAAGCACAGAAGGCAGAGAAAATGAGTTAGCTCTAGAAACTGAAGAACTATTTTTCTTTATTAAATGTTAAGGAGGCACCTTACAGCCCTATAGTAGTTCTTAATGTGTTTTAGAGGTTAAATCATCCTGGGGTATAAGTTTGTAGGAATTTTTCTTACAAATATTAAGATTTTGAATATCCCTCAAGCTTTTTATTGAGCTGCTTTTAATGGGTACCCAAGATCATGGCATCCTGTCCCATCACTTCATGGGAAATAGATGGGGAAACAGTGGAAATAATGTCAGACTTTATTTTTTTGGGCTCCAAAATCACTGAAGATGGTGACTGCAGCCATGAAATTAAAAGACACTTACTCCTTGGAAGGAAAGTTAT
>NW_011494541.1:15781-17300 GCF_000754665.1 Bison bison bison
AAATGAGTTAGCTCTAGATACTGAAGAACTATTTTTCTTTGTTAAATGTTAAGGAGGCACCTTACAGCCCTATAGTAGTTCTTAATGTGTTTTAGAGGTTAAATCATCCTGGGGTATAAGTTTGTAGGAATTTTTCTTACTAAAATTAAGATTTTTAATGTCCCTCAAGCTTTTTATTGAGCTGTTTTTAATGGATACCACTAAAGACTTTCTGGCTAGTGAGTGACATGATGAGCTCTCTATTTTAGACCCAACCCCAGCCCCCCCCCCACCAGCTCTTATATCGGAACTAGATTGCTGGGGTTAAAGTAATTTTGACAATTAGAAGGCTGTTATGTAGGTCCACCTGATAGAGGAAGGTGGCTTGAAGCAGAGTGGTAAAGATGGAGAGTAATCAATGTATTGGAGGAGTCTTTTGATGTGGGTAGGATTTCAGGAAGGGCAGGCCATAGGGCATGAAGGAGAGAGAGGTAGCAAGGACGATTCATTGCTTCAACAAAAGCATGCTGGAGATCTATGTGACAGGAAGCTTTGTGTTAAGCATGAGCATTCAGACAGTCACAGTCCCTGCCTTTAAGAGTTGGAAATCTAAAGGGAGAGACAGACATGTAAATAACCAATCACTAGGTTATGTAATGGGGCTTCCCTGGTCGCTCAGCTGGTGATGAATCTGCCTATAATGCAGGAGAACCAGGTTTGATTCCTGGGTCAGGAAGATATCCTGGAGAAGGGATAGGCTACCAATTCCAGTATTCTTGGGCTCCCCAGGTGACTCAGACAGTAAAGAATCCACCTGTAATGTGGGAGACCTGGGTTCAATCCCTGGGTTGGGAAGATCCCCTGGATCTTCCTGGAGGAGGACATGGAAACCCATGCCAGTATTCTTGCCTGGAGAATCCTCATGGACAGAGGAGCCTGGCGGGCTGCAGTCCATGGAGTTGCAGAGTCAGACATGACTGAGCAATTAAGCAGCAGCACAGCAGAGCACAGCACAGCACGGTGTATATAATGGGCTTTCCAGGCGTCGCTAGTGGTAAAGAACCCGCCTGCCAATGTAAGAGATGTGGATTCAATCCCTAGGTTGGGAAGATCCCCTGGAGGTGGGGGGCACGGCAACCCACCCCAGTATTCCTGTCTGGAGAATCCCATGGACAGAGGAGTCTGGCAGGCTGCAGTCCACAGGGTCACACAGCATTGGACATGACTGAAGTGACTTAGCATGCATGCACACAGGGTGTGTAATGTCATATGCAGGCTGTGATGTCACAGGATACAGTGCCACAAGATCATGCCAAAGGACTATCTCTTCAAAGTGGGGAGTCCTGGAGGAGATGACCCTTGATCTGAGGTGGGTTTTTGTGTGTGTGTTTTATTTATTTATTTATTTAAAAATTATTTATTTTAATTGAAGGATAGTTACTTTACAATATTGTGGTGGGTTTTGCCATACATCAGCATGAATCAGCCATAGGTGTACATGTGACCCCCAAATCCTGAACCCCCCTCCCCACTCCCTTCC
>NW_011494541.1:18508-18832 GCF_000754665.1 Bison bison bison
GGGAGGTGAGCCTACACGAGGGGGTTCTTTTTCTTGGTTGCCTGTGCCTAACACCATTTGCCTAGTGGGCTCACTTTTAGGGCGTACTACAATCCCATACTTAAGACAGAGTTCCTTCATATCTCTTAGTCGGAAGAAAATTTGGATATAGGGGATCTCTGTCCATTTCCCTTGTCTTTTGCAGAATAATTTTAATTGCAGGATGGGATTGTAATTTAGACAAGGCTGTGGTCCTAGTGCGATTAGATTGACTAGTTTTCTGTGAGTATGGTTTCAGTGTGTTTGCCCTCTGATGCCCTCTTGCAACACCTACTGTCTTACTTG
>NW_011494541.1:20853-21218 GCF_000754665.1 Bison bison bison
CCGTGAACTTCCTGATGGCATCCGGTCCCATCACTTTATGGGAAATAGGTGGGGAAACAGTGGAAACAGTGCCATACTTTATTTTTCTGGGCTCCAAATTCACTGCAGATGGTGACTGCAGCCATGAAATTAAAGGATGCTTGCTCCTTGGAAGGAAATTTATGACCAACCTAGATAGCATATTCCAAAGCATAGACATTACTTTGCCAACAAAGGACCATCTAGTCAAGGTTATGGTTTTTCCTGTGGTCATGTATGGATGTGAGAGTTGGATGTGAAGAAGGCTGAGCACCAAAGAATTGATGCCATTGAACTGTGGTGTTGGAGAAGACTCTTGAGAGTCCCTTGGACTGCAAGGACATCCA
>NW_011494542.1:0-497 GCF_000754665.1 Bison bison bison
TTTTGGAGTTCTCATGGGAGAAGATGAATGCACATCCTTCTACTCCACAATCTTGTGGGACCTGTCTGTTCACTGAGTCTTGAGGTGGGGGAAAGTGTGCAGCTGAAGTGCTGTCCAGCAAGGAAAGGATGCAGCCCAAAGGTGCTGGTGCTCCAGTGCTGGTTCCACCTCTGGAGAAGTGCACTCCTCCCTCCATGCCTCAGAATCCTATACATCATAAGAGTCTCTTAGTGTGATAATATTTGAGTATTAAAGTACGTGTTTATGTTCAAGGGGTATGACTGAAACTTGTGAACACATGAGAGAACACCAGTATGTTCATGTGAGGCAGTGAATGTGTACTAGGTTCCCACAAGTTAAAGTGAGCTTAAATTGCAAGAATTGTTAGTGTAACATAATCATGAATGGAAGTGTGAGTTTATTTACATATGAGTGAATGGTTGAGCTTCATGGTAGACGCGAGTTTGCTTGTGTGTGAGTGTGTATGCTAGCAGATT
>NW_011494542.1:4388-4738 GCF_000754665.1 Bison bison bison
TTATTCATCAGGAATCATAATCTGTCTTTTCTCTTGCATATGCTTATATTATTATTTGGGTATCTGCCTCCAATGCAGCTAGACAGCCACCAAATGAACTATTTCCATGCTAATAAAACCCCTTGTTAATGGCTCAGGGCACATGGCAGAAGAGGGGGATGTATAAGAGTGTAAGAATCAGTCATGAGGGATGGGATGTTGGAGAAGATCATCAAGAAGATATGACAGGGACTTCTCTGGTGGTCCAGCGGCTAAGATGCCACATTCCCAATGCAGGGGGCCCAGGCTCAATCTCTGGTCAAGGAACTAGATCCCACATGCCACAACTAAGAGATTACATGCCACAGCTA
>NW_011494542.1:4838-5216 GCF_000754665.1 Bison bison bison
CAGCCACATTAACCATTAACATCTAAGGATTAGGCCAGAAGTGTAATTTTTATGTGAGGGGAAGACTTTCCATACAAGTCCCTACTAAATATCTGTCTTTTCACCTTTAGACTACTGCTGCTCCAATGTCTGGTCACACAATGAACTCTGATGGAAATACCTTCCTTCAGTAGATCTGCTCAAGGGCCTGCCAAAGGAATCAATACAACCGTTGGGTAACAGAATGATATATATTCGTACCTGATGAGTCTACTAATGTATCATCCTTATTAAGCCACACAAGTGAACACCTTGAGTGATCCAACTCCCTGCTTAGGGGACTTATTTTCAGTGGTTCAGATCATGGAGCTCTTGGTGGGGAGAACAAAAAAGCTTATT
>NW_011494542.1:9051-10666 GCF_000754665.1 Bison bison bison
CCAGGCTTCCCTGTCCTTCACTATTTCCTGGAGTTTGCTCAAACTCTTGTCCTTTGAGTCAGTGGTGCCATCCAACCATCTCATCCTCTGCCGCCCCTTTGTCCTCCTGCCCTCAATCTTTCCCAGGATCAGGGTCTTTTCCCAATGAGTCAAATCTTTCCACCAGTTGGCCAAAGGACTGGAACCTCAGCTTCAGCATCAGTCCTTCCAATGAATGTTCAGGACTGATTCCCTTTAGAATTGACAAGTTTGATCTCCTTGCTGTCCAACGGGCTCTCAAAAGTCTTCTCCAGCATGACAATTTGTGCCTATCAATTCTTTGGTGCTCAGCCTTCTTTATGGTCCAACTCTCACATCCATACATGGCTACTGGAAAAATCACAGTTTTGACCATGCAGACCTTTCTCAGCAAAGTGATGTCTCTGCCTTTTAAAACACTGTCTACGTTTGTCAAGCCAGCATCTTTTCATTTCAGCTGCAGTGACCATCTACAGTGATTTTGAAGCCCAAGAAAATAAAGTCTGTCATTGTTTCCATTGTTTCCCCATCTATTTGCCATGAAGTGATGAGACCGGATGCCATGATCTTTGTTTTCTAAATGTTGAGTTTTAAGTCAGCTTTTTCACTCTGCTCTTTCACCTTCAAGTGTGTGCTAATATGTGTAAATGAAGAAATGTGTTCATGTGAGATATTAATGTGTCTTTTATGTGAATTGTGTGAATGAGTGAATGTATGCATTGGTGGTCTCAAAATATGTGTGTTTACATGTGTGTGAGAATTGAGGATGCTTGTGTCAGTGAATGTGTGAATATATGCATATGAGCACAAATTTGTTTTAGTGAATTTGTAAGCATATTCAGGGGTGACAGCAGGTACGTGTGTGTGAGAGAACACAGAGATGTTTGCGCATGTGTATATGAATATGGGCATAAGACTGGACATGTGATTTGTACAAATCATCATATGTAAGAGTATACATGTGTATGACTTCATTAATACGTGTGCATGGTTGAATGTGTTAACGTTTGAGTGTGTCATCATGTTGAGATGGGGATGCCCATAAGGGTGACTGAATGTATGAGTATGTTTCTGCTTGTAAAACGAGCATGTGTGAATGTGTTCGGTGTGTGAATGAATTTGTGGACGTGTTCGTATGAGCAAAGAAACGTGTGAGCAAGTCTGTTGGATTGAGCGTGTGAACATGTGGATGGTAAGTGCGTCTATGTGTGTTAGTAAATTTGTAAGCATGCTGTGAGTGCGTGGGCGTTCATCTTTAAGCATGTTAATGTGTGAGTATACTTATGTGTGTGATTGTGTGAGCATTTATAAGTGTGAGCAGGTTCATGTACAAATGAACACATGAGCATGGTCCTTTGTGACCATCTTATTTTATGGAAGTAAAAGCGTGAGTCTGCATATGTAAGGGAAAATGACTTGGTTTTGTGTGTGAGTGATTTTGTGAGCGTGTTCTTGCGAGTGAATAAATGCATTATGCTCATGTGAGTGAATGGTCGAGCATGTTTGTGTGAGAGAATGTTGAAGACTGTGTATGTGAGTGTGACTATGAGTTAATCTGTCATTTTACCCTTCTGACTGAGTGAACTATGAGCATGAT
>NW_011494542.1:10766-11224 GCF_000754665.1 Bison bison bison
TCCTAAAGGAAATCAGTCTTGAATATTCATTAGAAGGACTGATGCTGAAACAGATGATGAGCTGACTCATAGAAAAGACCCTGATGCTGGGAAAGATTGAAGGCAGGAGAAGGGGATGACAGAAGATAAGATGGTTGGATGGCATCACCGACTCAATGGACATGAGTTTGAGCAAATTCTGGGAGCAGGAAAAGGACAGGGAAGCCTAGTGTGCTGCAGTCCATGGGGCCGCAAAGAGTCAGACACGACTGAGTGACTGAACAACAACAAAAACATTTGTGAAAGTGAATTTGTGAACTTTTTCATGTCTTACAGTATGTTATGTAACAATATTTGAGTGTTGAAGTAGATGGGTGTGTTCAAGCCTGTGGAATTTGTGAGTCTCTGTATATGTGTTTACATGCTTGTGTCAGTGAGGGAATATCTATATTTGTTTTCATAAGCCTGTTAATGTGAGC
>NW_011494542.1:15027-15712 GCF_000754665.1 Bison bison bison
TTCTCTCAAATCATCCCACTCTCGCCTTCTCCCACAGAGTCCAAAAGTCTGTTCTTTATATCTGTGTCTTTTTTGCTGTCTTGCACATTGGGTTGTCATTATCATCTTTCTAAACTCCATATATATGCATTAATACACTATATTGGTGTTTTTCTTTCTCACTTACTTCACTCTGTATAATAGGCTCCAGTTTCATCCACCTCATTAAAACTGACTCAAATGTGTTCTTTTTAATAGCTGTGTATTATGTATATAAACCACAACGTTCTTATCCATTCATCTGCCGATGGACATCTAGGTTGCTTCCATTCCTAGCTATTGTAAACAATGCTGCAATGAACATTGGGGTACACGTGTCTCTTTCAACTCTGGTTTCCTCAGTGTATATGCCCAGCAGTGGGATTGCTGGGTCATATGGCAGTTCTATTTCCAGTTTTTTAAGGAATTTCCACACTCTTCTCCATAGTGGCTGTACTAGTTTGCATTCCCACCAACAATGCAAGAGTATCCCCTTTTCTCCATACCCTCTCCAGCATTTATTGTTTGTAGACCTTTTGATGGCAGCCATTCTGACTGGCATGAGATGGTACCTCATTGTGGTTTTGATTTGCACTTTTCTGATAATGAGAGATGTTGAGCATCTTTTCATGTGTTTGTTAGCCATCTGTATGTCTTCTTTGGAGAA
>NW_011494543.1:0-948 GCF_000754665.1 Bison bison bison
CACGCTCGGCTGGAGCAGAGGGGAAGGCGAAAGCACGTCCGGGTCTACCGGCCCCGGCACACTGAGAGCCTCCCCAAGCTGGGTGGGCTTCCACTGGGACCAACTGGGTCGCCTGTGTGCAGCCAAAGAGACATTAGTGAAACCTCAACACCGCTCACCGAGAAGCAAGGGCGAAACCCGAAGTCCTCGGTGTCCTCGGTGCCCGAGAGGGCTTCGGTCCCAGGGCGGGACCACGGAAGCTCAACCAATCATCCCTCAGACTGGAGAACAAGGCCCGGGACTCAACGCATGCGTGCTAGGAAAGTGGCGTCTGCATAGAGCGATCGGCCCCGCAAGAGGCCGTCAAGAGGCCGGCCCCACCCCCACCCCCCGCAGCTCCCAAAATCTGGTCCTGGTCTGGAGCCAGCAATCTGCAGCCAGCCACGAATTGAAAAAAATAAAAAGAAATAAACAAACAGCCCCACTGTTGCTTTTGAGCATCGAAGTTTGTTGAACTACCCTTTCTGTTTCCCATCAAGACAGCGCTGGGCTAAATGTTGACAACACTTAGGACGGAAATGAGTTTACTTAACACGGTAATTAATTCAACAAGTACTTATTGCATCCCTCGCATGCATCGGTTGATATGAAAGCAGAAGACATTCATTAAGGAGCCTTGTGTATGCTGCGTGTCCCACCCCACACATTCTTTCCCTGCCAGGATCCGGTAAAGACACCCTGATGGTAGGACTAGAGAAAGCGGCAGCCTTCTTTGCTGATCCTTTACTCTAGGGTAACTTGGGGGACTGTTCAAGGAAGCAGGGTGACTGTATGATTGAGCCACGTGATAAACATTACCTAGAAGGAGGGGAGATAGGACCAGGACTAACGCTGTAATCAGTAATGCAGGAGCAGTGACTCCATGTTAAAACCTTGAAGCACTGCAGATTTATCCTAGATGTAATCTAA
>NW_011494543.1:2488-5645 GCF_000754665.1 Bison bison bison
AGCAGCAGCAGCTAACTCGTAACTGGAGGTTTGTGTGTTTTGACTACCTCTATCCAATTCCCCTTCCCATTGCCTCCTCATAGATTTTTCTAGTCACTTTCAGTATAAAGAAACAATCTTAAGTTGTTAAAAAGTCCATTCTAATCAGATCTTCGATTACTTAACCAATTCAAACACCAATGCTCCCTCACTTCAGGTGTAATCTGTAACTCTGTGGACCAGCAAAGGACACAGGAATCTATTCCTTCACTATCCTTCTTGTACCCTTTCTTGGCTTCCTGTGCTATCTTCTGGTCTCTCCAGGATAAGGACAGGAAGAAGGAGAGGTAAAAAGTTTTATCTGATTAGTATTGTGGATTGAATGGTGCTCCACCTCCCCCAGAAAGATATACTCATTTCCTAACACTGGAACCTATGAATGTCACCTTATTTTTTTTTAAGTGGGGGGGGGGGCTCTTTATAGATATAATTAAGTTAAAGATCCTGAGATAAGATCATCTCGGATGACCTTGGTGGACCCTAACCCCAGTGATGAGTATCTTTAGAAAAGACAGAAGAGAAGACACAGAGGCAGAGGAGAAGCCATTGAAGATCAAGGTGGGCATCAGGGTGATGCAACCACAAGCCAAGAGACTCCTAGAGCCACAAGAAGCAAGGAAGGATTCTCCCCAGAGGTTTTTGGAGGATCATGGTCCTGCCAACACTTTGAGGTTGAACTTGTAGCTCCAGAACTGAGAGAATAGATTTCCGTTGTTTGAAGCCACCCAGTTTTTTATGGCAGCCACAGGAAACTAATTAACGATGGTGTTACCTGGTATGGGAGCTCTCCAGATGCTGATATTCAAAGGCTGCCTCTTTTGTGTGCTCACTTTGGGGATACTTTTTGGAGATTTCCCCCTTGCTGGGGGGCCCCTACTCACCCATTCTCTGGTTCAGACAGTACAGTGGTTGAATACCAGCTCCTGCATTTAGTGGCATGTTGCACCCAGCCTTCTGTTGAGTCAGGTCACCTGCAGACAGGCCTCTTAAATGAGGTCCTTAGCTACTTGCTTGCTATGCACTTAGCCCTTGGGAAAGTCCTAGCAGCTCTGTCCCCCTCCCCACTCTACCACAAGCCCTGGAAGCAGAGGCTGCTCCCTCTGCCATCAGAGGTAGACTTAAGCAGCCCCTGCTAGCTCCTCACCTGTAGGGTTTTTCCAGGGAATCAAGCACCTTGTGCCCTTTCAATTCAGTTCAGGAGCATCTGTCAGTCTCTCTTGAGTGGTTCTCTCAAGTTCCCCTCCACTTGCCGGGAAGGCTGGAGGAAGTTTCTAGAATTCTAACAACCATCTTCTAATTTTGTCTTCTCTTGTGCATCAGCTGAAAAGGGGTGACAAACCACGGTTGGCAGATGTAGTGTTGGGCTCCCCACATAGCCCCATGTAGACTGTCTCTCTAGAAGAGTGCCCAGCAGGTACTTAAACACTGAGCTCTGATCTAGGTGAAATCAAAGTCAGGAAATTTCCGTTTAATATCCTCTTGCCCCAGGGGTGACCCGGAGGTCATTTCCATACCTCTTGTTCTCCTCTCCCACACCTTCTGTCCATTCTGCCCTTTCTCTGAAAGGGAAGTTCTACCACAGATTTGTGGCAACAGAGTAGGCGAGAATGAAGGATCCACAAGCCAGGCTCCCATTACTTGGTGGTACATATCATTCAAGAGGCAGAGAAACAACATTGATACTACTTGGTCACTGTTGGCAGGGGAGGGCTTCACAATCCATGTAATCAGAAAAATAGAGAAAAAGTACAAAAAGAGATGGGATGAAAGGATACCAACTCAAATACCACCGCTACCAACTCAAATACCGCCACCTGTCTATTCAGCTGACTCCCGCATTGCTGTTAATAAGTTCGATCCGAAGCCCACCCCCTGGAACGTCACTCTGTCAGTGACTTGTTACCATGAGGAACGCATCTACCTGTGACATGGACTATTCTATGAGAGCCCCCACTGCATTTGGTTCTCAGGGTTTTCTTTCAAAAGGATGTCGTTTTGTAAGAGCATTTCATCAGAGGAGCAGCATGTGTCTGACTCTTTGTGACTATAGCCCACTGTCCATGGGGATTCTCCAGGCAGGAATACTGGAGTGGGTTGCCATTCCCTCCTTCAGGGGATCTTCCCAACCCAGGGATCAAACCTGGGTCTCCTGCATGGCAGGCAGATTCCTTACCATCTGAGCCACCAGGGAAGCCCAAGATGTAAGCAGTGAACTAAAATCCATTGACGTATGCTGTTTCCTTGGTCTTTGTGCTTGTACCCCACAGCCTGAAGGCTTACTGTCCCAGATTCATCACTGCATCCACAGACCCCCTTTCCCCACATAACAAGGGCAT
Source organism: Bison bison bison (assembly GCF_000754665.1). NCBI lineage: Eukaryota > Metazoa > Chordata > Mammalia > Artiodactyla > Bovidae > Bison > Bison bison. The sequence goes on from NW_011494543.1 coordinate 4,864, forward strand.
GCTGCCAGAAGTGAGCATTCATCATGAACAAGAATATGAAGAAGAACCATGCTCATCCCAGGTCTTCTGAGTCTTCAGCAGGAGATGCATCTGCCCAGAAGTGTACCGTTCTGATTTATGGTGCCCAAGAGAAGCAGTTTTTCCATTTCAGCCTCACTTTCCCCCCATGACAACCTACCACACTGTAGTTGCTACAGCATTTGGTGCATACAATAGTATTTCTGTCATTATTCATTTCAAACCTGACCCAAACACCACCTAGGTTTCTAGCTGCTGAAGGTGATGAAGGTGTTCAACTCCTTGTCATGACAAGAGTAAATCACTTAGCTTGCTATGTTGGCTGGGACAATTACATGTACTCAATACCAGCTTTTATGTGACGGCATTCATGTGGTGGACTCGGACAGGTTTTGCAACCCAGCTTTCATCCCACCTTCTGAACAGCCCATCAGGTGCCCTACTCTACCCTAGCCAGGGGACAGCTACATGATCCAAGGTGGCCTGATAGCACACCCCTCCCTGGAAACTGACTTTTGTGGAGCAATGTGGAGAGTAACTAAGTAAGAGATTATTCCAGCAGATGGTGGCTTCCTGATTGACAGTGGCTTTTTCCCATCCACTTCTAGCCCTGGAGCTTATTTCCAAGGCTGGGTTGCTGGGCTTTCCATCCTCCTACACACTTGTCTTTCCTTACTGTAACTTCCCTTTGCTGTAGGTTAGCAGAGGTCTGTTTTCTGTCACTGGCTACCAGCAAACACTGACTCAGCCTCCATCTTAATGCA
>NW_011494543.1:5745-6530 GCF_000754665.1 Bison bison bison
AAATGAATGGAAGCCTGGCTGCAGTCCATGCAGTAACAAAGAGTCGGATATAACTGAGTGACTGAACAATAACAAAACACTGTTTTCAAGATGGCTGTATCATTTCACACCTCCACCAACAGTGTATGAGGACTGCAACTCGTCCACGTTCTCACCAGCACTTGTTAGTGTCCATTTTTTAATTACAGCTGTTCTAGTGGTTGAGAAGTAGTACTGTGCTTCGATTTGTATTTCCCAGATGGCTAATGATGTCGAGCAATTTTTATGTGTTTATTGGCTCTTTGTGTATCTTCTTTGGAGAAAGGTCTTTTCAGGTCCTTTCCCCATTTTCCAATTGGGTTATTTGTCTTGATATCCCTAGGAATGAAACACAAAGAGCAAAACTAATTGGTAAAAACAGCTGTCCCCATGCCCCAATGAATAAGGTAATGTAATTTTACCTCACCCTGAGAAAAAAATCTTCTATCTAGATCCTCAAAGAGTCAGTTTTTTTACCATGTTTGTACTGAACTTTGACAAAGTGCCCACATCTGTTTTCTCCTCCTTTAACAACATGGAGCTGAGTCTGGGGAGCAGAGTGGAGGGAGAAACTGACTCTGCCCAGAAAACAAGATGTCCCATTTCAGGTGGAGTTACAAAGAACACATGACAAAGAAGAAACCTATAGAGGGGGATATTCTGCCTGTGGGAATTTAATTCCATAGTTTTATAAGGAATGTGTAATTCATTTAATGAGATTTCATTCTATCAACAAATCGTGGGGCTGACCTGTAAATTTATTTTTT
>NW_011494543.1:6630-7419 GCF_000754665.1 Bison bison bison
ACTAGTCATCAGGAAAATGCAAATCAAAACCACAATGAGGCATCTCCTTACACCCGCCAAAATGGCTATCATCAAAAGACAACAAATAACTAGTGTCAGTGAGGATATGAAGAACAGGAACCATCCTACACTGTTGTTGGGAATAAATATTGGTACAGCCACTCTGGAAAACAGCATGGAGGGTCCTCAAAACTTTAAAAGAAAACAAAACAACCATACAACCTAGCAGTTACATTTCTGGGTATTTATCCAAAGAAAATCTATATGCTCCACTATGTTCACTGCAGCATTATTTACAATAGCCAATATATGGAAACAACCTAAGTGTCTATCAGTGAGTGAATGGATGGAAAAAAAAGTGGTATGTATATACAATGGAATATTATTCAGCCATGATAAAGAATGAAATCTTGCCATTTCAGCAACATGGATGGACCTTGAGGGCATTATACCTTTCAGGTATACCTGAAAGAAGGATTCTGTATGACCTCACTTATGTATACTTAAATGTGGAATCTAAAAAACAGACCAAAACACCACCCCAAGCTCAAAGATACAGAGAAGAGACCTGCGATTGCTGACAGGGGTCACAAAACAGGAAAAGGGGATCAAAAGGTACAAACTTCATTTATACAACAAATGAGTCCTGGGGATGTAACATATAGCATGGCCACTACAGTTAATTGTGCGCACTCATGCTCAATTGCTAAGTCGTGTCTGACCCTTTGTGACCTCAAGGACTGTAGCCTGCCAGGCTCCTCTGTCCATGGGATTCCCAGGCAAGAATAA
>NW_011494543.1:7519-8602 GCF_000754665.1 Bison bison bison
ATGGGGTCGCACAGAGTTGGACATGACTGAAGCGACTTAGCAGCAGCAACCTTTCCATTCTAAACCCACTTCGGGGAGTCCTCCTCAGCTCCAGGAGGGGCTCTCACCGCCCCACAACTGCCTCTCAGATAAAAGTCGATTTGCAAACTGTTGTACAGAGTTTTTTCACATGTGTGCTAAGGATGGAATTTTTATGAAGCAGGCTAGCATATTTAAAGATGTAAGAGTTCCCCAAAGGTCATAAATAACTACACCAATCTACAACTCTATTTTCCACAGGAAGGAAGAACCCCTATCTGTACACATTACAGAAATCCCAAATTGCTAACTGCTTTGCTGTTCCCTGGCCACACAGAATGAAGCTGCCTCCATGTAGCACAAGATAAGGCTTTGAGTGGAGACCGAACACAGCGATCTGCATTTTGCAGTCACTGTTTCACTGACTTGAAGAAGAAAACGAAAAAGGTTGAAAATATCCCACTTACATGTGGATCTAAAAAGATGATACAAATGAACTTATTTACAAGACAGAAACAGACTCACAGACTTTGAAAACAAACTTATGGTTACCAAAGGGGAAAGGTGAGGGGGAGGGATAAATGAGGAGTTTGGGACTAACATATACACATTTCTATAAAGTAGATAATCAACAAGGACCTACTGTATAGTGCTGGGAACTCTACTCAATATTCTGTAATCACCTATATGGGAAAAGAATCTGGAAAGAATGGATATATGTACACGTTTAACTAAACCACTGTGCTACACATCTGAAATACAATATTGCAAATCAACTCTACCCCAATGTAAAATACAAATAAAATTACAAAAAATAAAAAAATTTGATAGTTCTCTCTCAGAACATAGAATGCTTTTACTTTATGTCTGTTTATTTTGCAGAAACTAATTCACCTGATTTCTTCTGGTCTGATTGGAAAAAGATTTAAACATTGGTCCTGGAAAAGTAAGTTCCAGAAAGCCATAGTATCAAAGGTGAGAATGTTAGCTGCCAAGTTCTAAACTTCTCAGGAGCCCACACTGCTGCCCAGCTTTTCGCACTGCCATCCCCTCACCCAACTGACT
>NW_011494543.1:8702-9260 GCF_000754665.1 Bison bison bison
CCTCAAAAGGAGCCATAAAGAACATGAGGAGTCAGTGGCCTGTAAGTTGGAGCAGAGAAAGTGTGTGGATCAGGGGAGTGAGAAGGGAAGCAGACAGAACAGTGGGAGGGAGAAGGAGCAGGAGATAAACGAGGGCCAGAAAGGAAGGGCCTGTGTCCACATGAAACATTTGGCCCATCCTAAAGGCGCCAGAGAGTTATACAGAGGTTTCAAGCAGTTGGAAATAGCAAGGATTTTGCAAGACACAAAGCAGCTTCCATAGAAGTGAGGTGAACTCAACAGGCGCCAACAAGATTGTTGAAACATTACAGCAAAAGTAAAGGCAATAAAAGCAAAAGCAAACAAGTAAGAACTAGATCAAACTAAAAAGCTCTGCACAGCAAAGGAAACCAACAGAATGAAAAGGCAACCTACCAAATGGAAGACAATATTTGCAAATCATGTATCTGATAAGGGGCTAATACCCAAATATAAAATGTAATATAAATATTTGTAATATAAAAGGAAGTCAAACAACTCATTTCCAGAAAAAAAAAAAAAAAATCTGATTTTAAAATG
>NW_011494543.1:9360-9865 GCF_000754665.1 Bison bison bison
GAAATAAAGTCTCTCTCTGACCCAGGAGGCTTGTCTTTTCTACTGATACCTAACAAAACTGTGACAGGTCAACTTATTAGCTTTGCAAGTAGGGCTACAGTTCTTGACATCTGAAAACATCTTCAGGTAAAAGTATTCCAGAGTATACTGTAATGGTGTTTTTCTTTCTGGCTTACTTCACTCTGTATAATAGGCCCCAGTTTCATCCACCTCGTTAGAACTGATTCAAATATATTCTTTTTAATGGCTGAGTAATACTCCATTGTGTATATGTACCACAGCTTTCTTAACCATTCATCTGCTGATGGACATCTAGGTTGCTTCCATGTCCTGGCTATCATAAACAGTGCTGCGATGAACATTGGGGTACACGTGTCTCTTTCAATTCTGGTTTCCTCAGTGTGTATGCCCAGTAGTGGATAGGGAGAGGGTGGGATGATTTGGGAGAATGGCATTGAAATACGTATAATATCATATATGAAACGAGTCGTCAGTCCAGGTTCAA
>NW_011494543.1:9965-10547 GCF_000754665.1 Bison bison bison
AAGCAGGATGATAATATACATCCTTGACGTACTCCTTTTCCTATTTGGAACCAGTCTGTTGTTCCATGTCCAGTTCTAACTGTTGCTTCTTGACCTACATACAGATTTCTCAAGAGGCAGGTCAGGTGCTCTGGTATTCCCATCTCTTTCAGAATTTTCCACAGTTTCTTGTGATCCACACAGTCAAAGGCTTTGGCATAGTCAATAAAGCAGAAATAGATGTTTTTCTGGAATTCTCTTGTTTTTTCCATGATCTAGCAGATGTTGGCAATTGGATCTCTGGTTCCTCTGCCTTTTCTAAAACCAGCTTGAACAGCAGGAAGTTCATGGTTCACGTATTGCTGAAGCCTGGCTTGGAGAATTTTGAGCATTACTTTACTAGCGTGTGAGATGAATGCAATTGTGTGGTAGTTTGAGCACAATAGTAGTAGTAGTAGTCCTGTGGCCACTGCTGAGTTTTCCAAATTTGCTGGCACATTGAGTACAGCACTTTCACAACATCATCTTTCAGGATTTGAAATAGCTCCACTGGAATTCCATCACCTCCACTAGCTTTGTTCGTAGTGATGCTTTCTAAGGCCC
>NW_011494543.1:10647-13584 GCF_000754665.1 Bison bison bison
TTAGTTTCATATTTAGCAAAGCATTTTTTTTAATGTACAAACTTGGAGCAGTGCATGCTGGGAGATCAAGAATGCATGGTTAAGGCATAGTCCTGAATTTAAGAGACATTTCAGTATCATGAGCTCAGATGCATTTGGCTGGATTAACCCAACTCCATGGAACCTGGTAAACGTGGGGTGATCAATAAAAAAGGAGTTCCTGAAAGAGAAAGAGAAAGCTAGAAAGAGAATTCTTGGTCTTGGACTGAAAGGATCCCACCAACATTCGCTGCCACCTTGGGAGGTCTGACAAGGCTAGACAGCTGCTTGCGCATGTGTGCTTGTGTGCTCTGCCTTTGAGCTCTCTTCCTAAACAACACTGGACATACAGAAGGCTCAAGGCACCCAGTCCTGAGGGCAGCGAAGTGGCACTGTAGGTGAACAGTCTCTGTGGGGAGGAGGTCCTGAGCTGTGGCTGTCTGAGCTACATGCTGAGTTGCCCAGAGCTCCTTTCATGCATTACAGCTTGCTGTCTACATTGATCAGATTAATCACAAGTCGCCATCTCCACAGCTGAAGTTAATGTTTTTTAAAACATTCCAGGGATTGTGTAAGTCGTATAGTATTTCTTCATTGGATTCCTTATTTTTTGTGCAAATACACTTTACCAGAATTGTTAGTATGCTTGTTTATGGTCAGGTTCCAGGAAACTTTATGATATTCTCCAAGACAAATTGAGAAGTTAAAACTTTTTTGCTGATGTTTTTACATTTAAATATTGCCAAACGAAAGAAATGAAGTGTTTTCTAAATACGGACAACAAGGTCCAGCCAGAAGAGATTTGTTTTTGCTTTCTCTTGTTTTTATCATACCTTCCAGCACGACAAGTCCATAGTACCCAACTAGTTAAAATAAATTCTGGGCTCCCATCCATTTTTGACATACAGAGTCCAAGTTCAGCAGGCCCAGGGATGCCCCCAAAACATCTCGCTTTCCTGGACGTGTAGGCATCTGAGAACCCAATCCAAAATGCTCAAGCTATCAAGTGTATCCCAGTGTGTGTTGATGCATCTTCAAATTTCCCATGCCAGGAGTATACAAAACTTGGAACTCTTCACTGCTTCTTCTATTCCTCTCACTTATTCTTAATCCAATGGAGAGTTGCTGGGAGGTTTTAAGGAGAGGGCTGACCTGACCTAATTTATTCTCAAGGAGAAAACTCTAAGACATGGACTAGAGGGGACAAAAGAAGAAGCTAGGGGAAGCTCTTGGGGGGGTGGGTGGTTCTGGTGAGAGAGGATAGTTATAGGCCTGGATGGTGGCAGGAAGGAGGGAGAGAAGGAAACGGACTTGACACATGGTCTGGAGTAGGACTTAGCACCTGACTGCGCATTAGTGGGGAGGAAGAGCGAGGGGTCAGGAACAATGATCAGGTTTTTGACACTAATCAGTCTGGACACTCCTGGAACAGGGGGAATGGATGAGAAGCAGGGAATGAGTTTTGGAGAGCTGACCAAGAGTTCAGTTTTGGATGTCGTAAGCTCAGTGAGACATCCCGATGGATAGGGCAAGAATTGACAAGGGATTAATATCCAAAATATATAAACAGCTCATGCAGCTCAATATCAAGAATACAAACACCCCAATCAAAAAGTGGGTGCAAGATCTAAGTAGACACTTCTTCAAAGAAGACACTCAGATGGCTAAAAAGCACATGAAAAGATGGTCAGTATCACTAATTATGAGAGAAATGCAAATCAAAACTTCACCTCACACCAGTCAGAATGGCCATCATTAAAAAAATCTACAAACAATAAGAGAGGGTATGGAGAAAAGCAAACCCTACTACACTGTCAGTGGGAACATAAACTGGTACAGCCACTATGGAGAACAGTATGGAGGTTCCTTAAAAAAACTAAAAATAGAGCTACCATATGATCCAGCAATCCCACTCCTGGGCATATATCTGGAGAAAATTATAATTCAGAAAGATACATGCACCCCTGTGTTCATTGCAGCACTATTTACAATAGCCAAGACATGGAAACAACCTAAATGTCCATCAATAGAGGAATGGATAAAGCAGAAGTGGTACATATACACAATGGAATATTATTCAGCTCTAAAAATGAATGAAATAATGCCATCTGCCACAATATGGAGAGATCTAGAGGTTGTTACACTGAGTGAAGTGTCAGAGAAAGACAAACACCATATGGCATCACTTATATGTGGAGTCTAAAAAAAGGGGGGGGGGTAGAAATAAACTTATCTACAAAATAGCAATAGAGTCACAGATGTAGAAAATAAACTTGTGGCTACCAGGGGTTAAAGAGGGGGTAAGGGATAAGGTCTTTGCCCTTCCCCTGAGGCAGGTCATAAGACCCTCAGGCTAGAGGCGCCCCTCACCCCCATACCCGAGGAGAGGAGCATTCCTTTCTCTGCAGATGGAGTGATGCTGGAGGGAATCTGAAGGAACTGTCCTTGCTGAGTTACCCCCGGTTGAAACTTCCCATGCCTTTCCACCCTTCATCAGACCTAGTATAGAAACACTCAGGGGTAACCATTTCTTTGAGTCTTCATTTCCTTATGAAGCCTCCCAGATTGGATAAAATTTATATTACAGAAATGTGTGTACTTCCTTCTTTTTTTTCCTTTAATTTTTATTGGAGTATAGTCAATTTACAATGTTGTGTTAGTTCCAGGTGTACAGCAAAGTGGATCAATTATACATACACATATATCTACTCTTTTTTTAGATTCTTTTCCCATATAGGTCGTTACAGACAATTGAGTAGAGTTCCCTGTGGTACAGAGTAGGTCCTTGTTGGTTATCTATTTCATATACTGTGGTGTGTGTATGTCCATAAAACGTCCCAATTTATCCTACCCCCACATCCCCTAACCACCTGGTAACCATAAGTTTGTTTTCTCCATCTGTAACTCAGTTTCTGTTTT
>NW_011494543.1:13684-17761 GCF_000754665.1 Bison bison bison
AAATTCATCAGTGTTCCTGTGAGTAGTATTAGTTTGTTCATTCTCATTTCTTGCTAATATTTCCCTGAATAAATATACCAGTTTATTTATCCATTCTACTCAAAAGGGACATGATGCATATTTGAGTTGTTTTAGTATGACTATTATACACAGTGCCATCATGTGTTTCTATGGAATATTTACCTAGGAGTGGAGTGCTGTTTTTGGTCATAAATGATGCGTGACCATAAGTTGACATATAAAGTCTTCTGTATGATTTTTGTACCCTAAAAAGGCACTTCCAAATGTTTTTTGAGCAACATTGCCAGTGAAATACACATATAGGCTCTCAAAGAAATTACTGAGAAGGAAAGAGTAATTGGTTCTCACCTAATTGCACTGAATCCGCCACCCATCATGGTCTAGAAAGTGGCCACAGAGTAGGAGAAACCATAACAAACAAAACCACGACCTAGAAATGGAAAACAATTTCTATAACATTCCCAAACCGACTAGAATATACATAGGACAGGTTTCGGTCCAAAATAGGCAGATGTAACCTTTCCATTCTAAACCCACTTTGGGGAGCCCTCCTCAGCTCCAGGAGGGGCTCTCACCACCCCACAACTGCCTCTTAGATAAAAGTCGATTTGCAAACTGTTGTACAGAGTTTTTTCACATGTGTGCTAAGGATGGAATTTTTATGAAGCAGGCTAGCATATTTAGAGATGTAAGAGTTCCCCACAGGTCATAAATAACTATTACAATCTACAACTCTATTTTCCACAGGAAGAAAGAACCCCTATCTGTACACATTACAGAAATCCCAAATTGCTAACTGCTTTGCTGTTCCTTCTGGCCACACAGAATGAAGCTGCCTCCATGTAGCACAGGATAAGGCTTTGCATGGAGACCGAACACAGCGATCTGGCATTTGCAGTCACTGTTTCGCTGACTTGAAGAGGAAAAAAGAAAAAGGTTGAAAATATCCCACTTACATGTGGAATTTAAAAAGGTGATACAAATGAACTTATTTATAAGACAGAAACAGACTCACAGACTTTGAAAACAAACTTATGGTTACCAAAGGGGAAAGGTGAGGGGGAGGGATAAATGAGGAGTTTGGGATTAACATATACACATTTCTATAATGTAGATAATCAACAAGGACCTACTGTATAGTGCTGGGAACTCTACTCAATATTCTGTAATCACCTATATGGGGAAAGAATCTGGAAAAGAATGGATATATGTACATGTTTAACTAAACCACTGTGCTGTACGTCTGAAATACAATATTGTAAATCAACTCTACCCCAATGTAAAATACAAATAAAATTACAAAAAATAAAAAAATTTGATAGTTCTCTCTCAGAACATAGAATGCTTTTACTTTATGTCTGTTTATTTTGCAGAAACTAATTCACCTTATTTCTTCCAGTCTGATTGGAAAAAGATTTAAACATTGGTCCTGGAAAAGTAAGTTCCAGAAAGCAGTAGTATCAAAGGTGAGAATGTTAGCTGCCAAGTTCTAAACTTCTCAGGAGTCCACACTGCTACCCAGCTTTTCGCACTGCCATCCCCTCACCCAACTGACTCCTGAAAGGTGCTAAGAGGCTGCTGTCGGGAGGCCATTCTCCATGGGTCTTGTGTGTTTCTGCCCGTTTTCCGTACAAAGGCGTTGGCAGCTTTTGTTCTGTGCTGTCTTATCAAGGAGGGTGGTGGGGCACACAGCCTGGGAGAATAGAGACAGTATCTTATTTCTCGAGAGCAGATTTGTTTCCTGACAAAGCCAAAAAAACCAGTCTCCTTCTAGGGCAAAGTTTGGGCAGGTGGGCTAGTGGTCCCCTTATAAGTCTGGGGCTTTCCTTAACTCAGGACTCCTCAGCTGGGACACAAACTCACCCTGTACCTGGCATCCCTCTGGATGTGCCTCTTTGATGGTCCACCCCCTGGGAGACTCGGGGTGGGGGGTAAGGGGCAGTGGACTGACCGAGGCCCATGCTGCCTGTTGTCCCATGAGAAATAAAGTCTCTCTCTGACCCAGGAGGCTTGTCTTTTCTACTGATACCTAATAAAACTGTGACAGGTCAACTTATTAGCTTTGCAAGTAGGGCTACGGTTCTTGACATCTGAAAACATCTTCAGGTAAAAGAATTCCAGAGTAATCCCACAAGTATTCTGTGCCTGAGGAAAAAAGAAGAGCACCAAAAATATAGGTGACATCAGGCCACGCTAGAGATCAGTGCATTCTTCAGGAGGCATCAAGTGCCCGAGCTGAAGGTATTCCTCCTTGTTTAGGAGAGGAGCAGGTGTGATGGGGAAGGGGCAGAAATGAGTGGGAGTTAGTGTCCAGAGGAGGGAGCCCATAACAGCGAGGGGGGAGAGAGTGGGAGAGGATGAATGACAAGGGGAGTTCCATGTTGAGTAGTGGCCAGGGTCCACAGGTATGGGAGTCGTGGCTGAAATATTTTTCCTTAGGTTCGCCAAAGGAATCCAATGGGATTCCGTGCTGCTGCAGGCTACAGATCCATGATTATAGGCTGTGGACTGGAATTCGAAACAAGATATTGGTGTTTAACGTCCAAGAAGTTAGTCCCAAAGACTGTGGTCTTGCAGTGGACATGGCAAGGCAGCCCTCTGGGGCTCAGGAAGAATGGTCACCTGACATCAGATTGTGTTTTGTTTGGAATCCTAGATAGGCCAAGAGAGGATTTCTTTTTGTCTCATGTAACGTCAAGCAGTGACCAGTGTGGGACAGCGTAGACATGCCACCATGTCATCAGGAACCCAGCTTTCCTCCAGCTGTGTACTCCACCATAGGCTGTGGCCCTTGCCCTCATGGTCACAAGGCAGCTCCCAGAGCTCCTGCCTACACAATCACATTGCAGGCAGGAAGGAGGGAGGGAAATGGCAAAAGGAGCTGCCAGCTGAGAGCCTTCTTTAATGAACCTTCCTGGAAGCCTCACCAATGACTTCAATGAGCCCCCCATCTGTAGGAGAGGTTGGGAAACACAGCCTTTTAGTTGAACACATTGCAGTCCCCCCATATATATTTATACATGGTCATACTGGTAAGGAAAAAGGTGAGAAAGGCTATTGGGTAGGCAACTAGAAGTCTCTGCTACAGATACTAGAGAAATGTGCAATATTACTAAATTCGATTTAAATCAGCTTCATATTGATTTTCTCCCTATATGTAACATAATTGCAGGCCTCCCTATTTCATTTCAGTTTAACATCTCTTCCTATCACATGGGTTACTGGGGCACTGACTGGCCTTCACTGCACAGCCTCCTCTCTATCTTCCTTTACTCTAAGCCATGACTATGCTCTCAAATTTCCCTGGTCACTGAGGAGACACGGTGGGGGAGGTCTTCTTCAGGTTCTAGCACCGTCATATAATAGAAATCACTTGTGTCGGTCAACTTTTGCCATGTAACAAACCACCCCACATTTTCATTTTCGCACCTTAACACAACCATTTTATAATATTATTATGTCTTACAATTCTGTGGGCTGATTTCACTGAGCCAGGCAGTTCTTCATCTGGTCTCACTAGAAACACTGTTTTGGGGGTTTCTGTAACTAGTAGTTATCCTAACAGATCCCACAGTCCTGTGTCGACTTTCTATGGGAAAAGAACTTCACACTAAATGAAAACAATGTATTTTTTCCCACCATCTTAAAAGGTTGATTTAAACCCTTGGTAATCCTTCTTTTTGTCTTTTTTTTTCTTTTAAATAATCCTTCTTATTTAAAAGAAAAAGACAAAGAAGAAGAAGGATTACTATAAGTTTCAATATAAAAAAAACTCTAAGAAAAAGGCTACAAATTTTTAGGGTTAGTAGGTGGACACATTCTCGCTTTCCTTCCTTTTACAGGTCAATTCCTTTGTCACTTCCAGGGCTAACAGGCAAATATCTGGGGAATCTTCTGTTTGGGAGCTGTCCTGAACCACCTTCCAACCTAGAATCTTAAAACAGAATATACTTTTATCCACAGGAATGTACACTCAGGATTCATTACCACACAAAGAAGTTCTTGAATTTGGAAGAAAAGAGAAATAGACAAGAGAAAAAGACAAAATAGTCTTTT
>NW_011494543.1:17861-18086 GCF_000754665.1 Bison bison bison
CCCAGCCAGCCTGCTGGTTAGGTGGGGCCACATGATTGGTTTTGGCCAACAGAATGGGGGTAGATCGTCTCCAAGCCTGTGCACAAAGCCTCCTGTGGGATCCTCGATTCCGTTTCTGTCAGCCCATATAGAGGACACTGGGGCCCTGGCCAAAGATGGCACCTCAAGATGGATGGAACCTGGTCCCATGTGAAAGCATGTAGCAGACTCTCTCAAATGTGTGTT
>NW_011494543.1:18186-19367 GCF_000754665.1 Bison bison bison
ACCTCCGCACTCCAGATGGAGACTCAGCTGAAAATTGAGAAGAAAGAATGACATGGGGAGTACCAAGCTTTGGTGAGCAAGGCCCGTAGCTTTATTTTCAACAGGGGCTTTTATACCCTAAGTTACACATAGAGGATAATAGGGGGATGTGAAATCATGCAAAGTCAGCAGTCTTTGATCCTTATCAAAAACTAGGGTTTCTTTCCTGCAAATTTATCGTATACAAATGGTTTAGGTGATTTACATCACCTTCTGGCCAGAAGGCCTATTAACATTTTATGACTCTTCACAAAGGTTTGTCAACTGTAAGACTTATTTTCTCTAAGAGTAATTATTTTTAGGTTTGGTGCCATCTTCTCAAGGTGTTAGATAAAATTGCATTCCTATAGGGCAGAGGTGTAATGGGTTTACAACAAAGGAAAGAATTTATTACCTTAAGGGTCTAAAGTTGCTAACACCAAGGCCACTACTTATTTTTTCTACATACCAACTATATTAATTAATACACATTCAAGGATACAATACAGGGGATGTGGAAACGTGGCAGCAAGCATTGGCTCATCAATGAAATCTTTTACTAGTTTTATTCTGACAGTTTCTAACTCTCTGAGAGGCTCTAAGCTATTTGAATATCCTAAGCTTCCCGTGCCTCTCGAGGCTGGGAGACTGTAAACAATTGTATACATAGCTGTAGGAGTCCGGGTAAACTTGTCAGGAGAGTTAGAGAGCTATTTGAGGGGTTTGGATTTAAACACTCCTAATTGCCCAGGAACTTTATTAATTGGAGCTGTAAGTTAACTCTTTGTCAGAGAGAGCGAGATGGTGGTGGGAGACAGCCCCCAGTAAAGTCAGAGGTGAGAGCACAAAGCAATAAAGTAGGCAGACTCTGGTTTTTAGGGGGTAGATGCTCCAGAATATCCAGGGGGACTCCTGAGGCTCGATCCCACCTTTGCGTATGCCGAGCCTCCTTCCTCATGAACTTTGTCAAGAGTGGAGTGCCTCTTGCTGGCCCCCAGCAGTACTCAACGAGTCAAAATAAATTCTGGGCTCCCATCCATTTTTGACATACAGAGTCCAAGTTCAGCAGGCCCAGGGATGCCCCCAAAACATCTCACTTTCCTGGACATGTAGGCATCTGAGAACCCAATCCAAAATGCTCAAGCTATCAAGTGTATCCCAGT
>NW_011494543.1:19467-19795 GCF_000754665.1 Bison bison bison
ACAAATGAACTTATTTACAAGACAGAAACAGACTCACAGACTTTGAAAACAAACTTATGGTTACCAAAGGGGAAAGGTGAGGGGGAGGGATAAATGAGGAGTTTGGGACTAACATATACACATTTCTATAAAGTAGATAATCAACAAGGACCTACTGTATAGTGCTGGGAACTCTACTCAATATTCTGTAATCACCTATATGGGGAAAGAATCTGGAAAAGAATAGGTATATGTACACGTTTAACTAAACCACTGTGCTGTACGTCTGAAATACAATATTGTAAATCAACTCTACCCCAATGTAAAATACAAATAAAATTACAAAAAA
>NW_011494543.1:19895-20916 GCF_000754665.1 Bison bison bison
CCCCCTCACCCCCATACTCGAGGAGAGGAGCATTCCTTTCTCTGCAGATGGAGTGATGCTGGAGGGAATCTGAAGGAACTGTCCTTGCTGAGTTACCCCCGGTTGAAACTTCCCATGCCTTTCCACCCTTCATCAGACCTAGTATAGAAACACTCAGGGGTAACCATTTCTTTGAGTCTTCATTTCCTTATGAAGCCTCCCAGATTGGATAAAATTTATATTACAGAAATGTGTGTACTTTCTTCTTTTTTTTTCCTTTAATTTTTATTGGAGTATAGTCAATTTACAATGTTGTGTTAGTTCCAGGTGTACAGCAAAGTGGATCGATTATACATACGCATGTATCTACTCTTTTTTTAGATTCTTTTCCCATATAGGTCGTTACAGTCAATTGAGTAGAGTTCCCTGTGGTACACAGTAGGTCCTTGTTGGTTATCTATTTCATATACTGTGGTGTGCGTATGTCCATTCCAACGTCCCAATTTATCCTCCCCCACATCCCCTAACCACCCGGTAACCATAAGTTTGTTTTCTCCATCTGTAACTCAGTTTCTGTTTTGTAGATAAGTTAATTTGTATCTTTTTAAAAAATATATTCCACATAAAAGCAATATCACATATTTGTCTTTCCCTGTCTGACTAACTTCACTTAGTCTGACAATCTCCAGGTCCATCCATGATGCTGCAAATGGCATTATTGCATTCTTCTTATGACTAATACTCCTTTGTATATGTGTAGCACATCTTTATCCTTTCCTCTGCTGATGGCTATTTAGGTTGTTTCCATATCTTGGCTATTGTAAACAGTGCTATGAGTATAGTGGTTCATGTGTCTTTTCAAATTACGGTTTTCTCTGGATATATGCCCAGGATTGCTGGATCATATTCTAGCTCTGGTTTTTAGTTTTTTAAGGAACCTCCACGCTGTTTTCCATAGTGGCTGTCTGTACCCGTTTATATTCCCAGTAACAGTGTAGGAGGGTTCCCTTTTCTCCACATTCTCTCCAGCATTTATTGTTTG
>NW_011494543.1:21016-21994 GCF_000754665.1 Bison bison bison
TCCCTTTTAGAAGAAAAAAAAAAGCAAAACTAAAGGAATAATACTGTTTTCTTCTCAAAACCCAGGCTAGAAGAAATTTAATTATCGTTGTGAACCCTCCTCCTCCACTGGTGGGAATGCAAATTGGTACAGCCACTATGGAGATCTGTATGGTAGTTCCTTAAAAAACTAAACACAGAGCTACTGTATGATAGGCCAGTCCCACTCCTGGGTGCTGAGAAAACTGTAATTCAAAAAGACAGATGCATTCCAATGTTCATTGCAGAGCTATTTACAATAGCCAAGATATGGAAGCAACCTAGATGTCCATCCACAGATGAAGGGAAAAGAAGGTGTGGTGTAATGGAATATTAGTCAGCCATAAAAAAGAATGAAATAATGCCATTTGCAACAATATGGATGGATCTAGTTGGTCCTACTAAATGAAGTAAGACATAGAAAGACAAAAATGTGATATGATTTATATATGGAATGTAAAAAAAATAGTGGGAAAAAATAGTACATATAAATGTATTTACAAAACAGAGCCACAGACATAGAAAACAAACATGGTTACCAAAGGGGACAGGGGTAGGGAGGGATAAATTGGGAGACTGGGATTAATATACATACACTATCATATATAAGATAGTAACTGGGAATTCCCTAAAAGTCTTTTGGTTAGGACTGGGAGCTTGCACTCTCAGGGCCCAGGTTCAATCCCTGGTCCAGGAACTAACATGGATGGACCTAGAGAATATCACATTAAATGAAGTAAGTCAGACAGAGAAAGACCAACACCATATGATACCAGTCACATGTGGGATCTAAAATATGACACAAATGTGGACTTCCCTGGCAGTCCAGTGGTTAAGACTCTGCACTCCCAATGCAGGGGGCATGGGTTTGATCCCTAGTTGGGGAACTAAGATACTGCATGTGGCACATTGGGGCCAAAAAATAAATAAAATAAGATATGAGAAAAGTGAACCTATCTAC
>NW_011494543.1:22094-22519 GCF_000754665.1 Bison bison bison
AACCAAGATGGTTTTGCACAATCACAGGATCTTCATATTGACTGCTGGCAGGGCCTGGAAATCCTCCCCTTTCTGGTATGAATCCACCCCTGTCCCCAACCATGCCCCACACCATCCCAGCAGAGTAAGTGAAGGGGCTCCTTAGCCTGACAGTTCTCACTATGGGCTTAGTCGACTGCAGGAGCATTGCTCGAAAGTTCTGAGGTGCATTTCTGTCCTTTGGTACAATTTTGGGGGTACTAAGTTTTTTCTTTTAGTCCCTGTGTGATAGTCTTTACCACCTCCTATACCTTGTTCTGAACCCTCATCTTTAGTTTTTCAGGCAGTCTTCCACCAGATCATATCCCTTAAAACTATTCCTCACCTCCACTGTACAATTATAAGGAACTTGATTTAGGTCATATCAGAATGGCCTAGTGATTTTC
>NW_011494543.1:22619-23268 GCF_000754665.1 Bison bison bison
GCTTTCTAAGGCCCACTTGACTTCACATTCCAGGATATCTGCCTCTAGGTGAGTGATCACACCATCTGATTATCTTGGTTGTGAAGATCTTTTTTTGTACAGTTCTGTGTATTCTTGCCATCTCTTCTTAATATCTTCTGCTTCTGTTAGGTCCATAACATTTCTGTCCCTTATTGAACCCATCTTTGCATGAAATATTCCCTTGGTATCTCTAATTTTCTTGAAGAGTCTTTCCCAATCTGTTGTTTTTCTGTATTTCTTTGCATTGATCACTGAGAAAGGCTTTCTTATCTCTTCTTGCTCTTCTTTGGAATTCTGCATTCAGATGCTTATATCTTTCCTTGTCTCCTTTGCTTTTCGCTTCTCTTCTTTTCATAGCTATTTGTAAGGCCTCCCCAGACATCCATTTTGCTTTTTTGCATTTCTTTTCCATGGGGATGGTCTTGATCCCTGTCTCCAGTACAATGTCACGAACCTCTGTCCATAGTTCATCAGGCACTCTATCTATCAGATATAGTCCCTTAAATCTATTTCTCACTTCCACCATATAATCATAAGGGATTTGATTTAGGTCATACCTGAATGGTCTAGTAGTTTTCCCTAGAGTCTTCTCTTGTGTTGTTGGAAGAGGGTGTTTGCTATGACCAGT
>NW_011494543.1:23368-24538 GCF_000754665.1 Bison bison bison
CAGTACCTGCAGTTCGCACTCTTTTTGACTATGAGACTGCTCCATTTCTTCTAATGGATTTTTGCCCACTGATACAATGATAATCTCAATTAAATTCACCCATTCCTGTCCATGTTAGCTGTCTGATTTCTAAAATGTGGACGGTCACTCTTGCCATCTCCTGCTTGACCAATTTCCATTGATTCATGGACCTAACATTCAAGGTCCCTATGTAGTACTGTTCTTTACAGCATCGGACTTTACTTTTACCACCAGACACATCCACAGCTAAGCGTCGTTTTGACTTTGGCCCAGTCTCTTCATTCTTTCTGGAGCTATTTCTGGGTTCTTCCCCAATAGCATATTAGACACCTACTGACCTGGGGGGCTCAGGTATCTCCCCCTGGTATGATTTCCTGGTATCATATCTTTTTGACTTTTCATGATATTCATGGGGTTCTCGAGGAAAGGATACTGAAGTGGTTTGCTATTCTCCTCTCCAGTGGACCGCATTTTGTTAGAATTCTCCACCATGACCCATCCACCTTGGGTGGCCCTGCAAAGCCTGGCCTGTAGCTTTTGAGTTACACAAAGGTGTGATCCACGTGATCATTTAGGTTAGCTTAGTGTGATTGTGGTTTTCATTCCAGAGGATAGGGCATTGTAGTTCTTCTGTCTGCCCTCTGAAGAATGAGTTTAAGAGGTTTGTGGAAGCTTGCTGATGGGAGGGACTGGCTATGAGGAAACCTGGCTCTTGCTCTATTGGGCGGGGTAATGCTCAGTAAATAAATAAATAAAAATTAGAAAAGCATAAAGAAATATGTAATTATATCAATATGAGTAAAATCATCAATGACATTCGTAGCCGTTCGTTTGTTATTGAATACCTCATTAAGGATTTTGAACTCAGAGAGAAATATGTGAGATGTAGCTAATATAGAGGAGGATGAAACTTCCCTCTGTCCTTCTAGGTTTTTGTGGGTGGTCAAAGAATAAAACTGATGTGAGACAGATTAGTAGGATAAAATAAAAGTATAATAACACATAGCCATGAGAGAGACCCAGTAACTGAATAACTGAATAACTCATCAACATTGCCAAAGCCCAGAGCCAAAGAGAAAAGATAATTTTAATGGTAATTCTTTGGGACTTGAAAGGATAGGAAGGCAGTTCACATGGAAATGGGAAAGG
>NW_011494544.1:0-2059 GCF_000754665.1 Bison bison bison
TATTCAACAACTGGTATACAGATGAAAGAAAAACAAAAGAGTATACCTGTACAAAGGAATACTACACGATAGTAAAAAAAAAGTAACTAATGCATGTAAGAGCAAGGATGCATCTCAACTGTGCAAATGAGAGAAACCAGACACAGAAGGCTACATATTATATGATTTCATGTCAATGGATTTCTGGAAACGGCACAACTGTTGGTACAGAAATGTATCTGTGGTTGCCAGGGTACAGGAGTGGAGGAAGGAGTCAGATGGCAAATACCCCAAGGGAGCATTTTTGAACATTGAGATGTTTTATACATTTTTATTGTGGTAACATTTACACCACGGTATACATTTGTCAAACATCTACAAATGGTAATACGTTTAAGTGTTGGCTTTTATTGTATATAAATTTTACCACAATACTTTTTTTAAAGGAAAAGGAAATTTTAAGTATTTAAATACTGGTTATTGTATCCATATAGACCATGAGCTCAAAAACATAAAAATCTAATTTGGAATTCTTCCCAGACCTGGACAACTTCCAGAATTCACCATGACAGTTTTGTACTTTATGACAGGAAACTTGGTCTTAACCATGTTTACAATTCCCTCTCCCTCACCTCAAGTCCAAATTCTTGCTGAGTTCTGTCCATATTACTTCGTAAACGTCTAATGCATCTACTTTCTCTAAAACATCTACTTCTGTGTCATTGACTACGCTAAGACCTCTGACTGAGTGGAACACAACAAATAGAGAAAATTCTTAAACAGAGGGCAGTACCAGACTACTCGACCTGTCTACTCAGAAACCTGTATGGGGGCCAAGAAGCACCCGTTAGAACCAGAGTTGAAACAAATGACTGCTTCATAGTTGGGGAAGGAGAACGGGAAGGCTGTATATTGTCATGCTGCTTATTTAACTTATACGCAGAGTACATCATGCAAAACGCTGGACTCGATGACTCAAAAGCTGGAATGAAGATTGCTGGGAGAAATCTTGACAAGCTCAGATACACAGATGATACCACTCTAATGGCAGAAAGTGAAGAGTGACTAAAGAACCATTGGATACGGGTGAAAGAGGAGAGTGAAAAAACTGGCTTAAAACTCAACTATTAAAACACTAAGATCATGGCATCTGGTCCTATGACTTCATGGCAAATAGAAGGGGGGTAAGTGGAAGCAGTCCATCCTAAAGGAGATCAGTCCTGGGTGTTCATTGGAAGGGCTGATGTTGAAGCTGAAACTCCAATACTTTGGCCACCTGATGTGAAGAACTGACTCATTTGAAAAGACCTTAATGCTGGCAAAAATTGAGGGCAGGACAAGGGGATGACTGAGGATGAGATTGTTGGATGGCATCACCGACTCAATGGACATGAGTTTGGGTAGGCTCCGGGAGTTGGTGATGGACAGGGAGGCCTGGCATGCTCTGGTTCAAGGGGTCACAAAGAGTCGGACATGGCTGAGTGACTGAACTGAACTGAAGTGGAAGCAGTGACACATTTCATTTTCTTGGGCTCAAAAATCACTGCAAATGGTGATTGCAGCCATGAAATTAAAAGACGCTTGCTCCTTGGAAGGAAACTATGACAAACCTAGCTTACATGAATTCTCAGGCACTTTAGTAGTGTCTGGCTCTTTATGACCCCATGGACAGAGGCCCACCAGGCCCCAGGGGATTCTCCAGATGAGAATATTGGAATGGGTTGCCATGCCCACCACCAGGGGAACTTCCTGACCCAGGGATTGAACCCGTATCTCCTAAGTGTGCTGCATAACAGACAGATTCTTTACCGCTGAGCCCCCAGGGAAGACCATGACAAACCTAGACACCATATTAAAAAGCAGAGCCATCACTTTGCTGACAAAGGTCTGTAGAGTCAAAACTATGGTTTTTCCAGTAGTGATGTACAGATGTGTGAGTTGGATCATTAAGAAGGCTGAGTGCCAAAGAATTGATGCTTTTGAATTGTGGTGCTAGAGATGAGCCTTGAGAATCCCTTGGACAGCAAGGAGAACAAACCCACCAATCCTAAAGGAAATGAACTCTGAATATTCACTGGAA
>NW_011494544.1:2159-2476 GCF_000754665.1 Bison bison bison
AAATTCTTAAACAGAGGGGAGTACCAGACTACCTGACCTGTCTCCTGAGAAACCAGTATGTGGGTCAAGAAGCAACCATTAGAACCAGAGTCCGAACAAATGACTGTTTCATAATTGGGGAAGGAGTACGACAAGGCTGTATATTGTCATGCTGCTTATTTAACTTACATGCAGAGTACAGCCTGCAAAATGCCGGACTGGATGACTCACAAGCTGATATCAAGATTGCTGGGAGAAATATTGACAAGCTCAGACACACAGATGATACCACTCTAATAGCAGAAAGTGAAGAGCAACTAAAGAACCTTTTGATAAGG
>NW_011494544.1:4729-5121 GCF_000754665.1 Bison bison bison
TGACAGCAGTTCTTTTCCTGTCTCCCTACAACCTTTAACAATGGATTTGGCATTCCATTTCTCTATATATTAAGTTTTAAAAAATGTTTCTCTGTCCATGATTTCATCAGGGACACCGTATGAGATTTGGGTGGCACATTTTGTAAACACATTTATTCAAGAGAAGAGCAAAGGCTTTTATGAATTTTTTATGTGTGGGTATATATATGTATGTATATGCATGAACATGTAGATTACACCTAAAGAATATGTTATGACCCAATTTTTTTAACCCTAGAAGTGCAAGGGTGGTTTACATGTATAAGGTTGCCAATGCAATTCACCACATTAATAGAAAAATGGAGGGAAAACAATTCTATGATCATCACAATTGATGCAGTATAAGTGTTTGA
>NW_011494544.1:5221-6025 GCF_000754665.1 Bison bison bison
GATCTTCCCAACACAGGGATCAAACCCAGGTCTCCAGCACTGCAGGCGGATTCTTTACCGTCTGAGCCACCAGGGAAGCCCAGTTATGTCATGTCATAGCCAATAAGGAGACAGAGCAGATAAGACTGAAGTCATTTTGTCTCACGAAGTTCCCCTCATTCCTTTCCCTTTTCTTCTAGCTAGGATCTAATCTTGTCAGACAGCTCCATGACCTAGGGGCTTTGTCACATGCTTTTTGGTAAGTTGGGATACACTTATTTAAGTCTCATGGTAGATTTGAACCTCCCATTTTCAATCCTTTTGGACCTGGATTTTCATACCTCTGTAAGGGCACAACAGCTGCTATTTATAATCCCGTTATTTGCTAAGCAGAGTGAAGTCTGAATAGGTCCTTTGTTGCAGAAATATTTTTTTTGGTGCATGAGGATGCAGATGGGGGCACAGAGATGTAAGCGTTTTGTTATTATATTAATAAAAAGGATATAAGGGAGGAATCAGACACCTGGAGGACTTCCCTGTAGCTCAAACGGTAAAGAATCTGCAGGAGACCAGGTTTCGATACCTGGCCTGGGAAGATCCTCTGGAGAAGGGAATGGCAATCCACTCCAGTATTCTTGCCTGGAAAATTCCATGGACAGAGAAGCCTGGTGGGCTACAGTTCATGGGGTCACAAAGAGTTGGACACGACTAAGTGATTCACACATGCACACACACACACACACACACACTCACAGACAACTGGAGGGCTTCTGAGATCTGGTGACTATCAAGCCAATGGAGGACGTCATGGAGAAGAAAAGATGT
>NW_011494544.1:6125-7458 GCF_000754665.1 Bison bison bison
GTCTCCCTACAACCTTTAACAATGGCTTTGGCATTCCATTTCTCTATAGGGCAGTACAAACATATTACATTTTTAAAAATGTTTCTCTGTCAATGCTTTCATCAGGGACACCGTATGAGATTTGGGTGGCACATTTTGTAAACCCATTTATTCAAGAGAAGACCAAAGGCTTTTATGAATTTTTTATGTGTAGGTATATATATATGTATGTATATGCATTAACATGTAGATTACACCTAAAGAATATGTTATGACCCAATTTTTTTAACCCTAGAAGTGCAAGGGTGGTTTAAATGTATAAGGTTACCAGTGCAATACACCACATTAATAGAAAAATGGAGGGAAAACAATTCTATGATCATCATAATTGATGCAGTATAAGTGTTTGATGAAAATTAATCTATATTCAAGACAGCAAACTAGGAATAGAATGGAACTTACTCTGATAAAGTATATCTACAAAAAAGCAACGTAAACAGGTTGAAATGGAGACGATTTTTCATTTCCTATTTGGATAAATGCCGATTAGCACCTACTTTAGTCAAGAATATTCTGTCCAGATTTGTTCAATGCTGCAAAATGAGGAAAGGTTTAAGGTTTAAGCCAGTAGAAACTGTTGATATTCAAATATAATAGTATATTTTGAAAAGCAAAAATAATCTACATCTAAATTTGTGGAATTAACATGCATATTTAGAGGAATTGTTGGACAGAAAATCTATATGACATTCTATCTCTACATACATCCTCAACTAGACAATAAAAATCACAAACCATGAATTTTCAATAATATTAAATACCCGGGGATAAATTTAACAAAAAATGTGCAAGTAGAAAATGAAACTTTATTGACCAAACTTTAATAGTGAAATACACAACATAAGAACAGCATAGATGGTTTCAGTTTATCTTCTTTCAAGCAAATGGTTGCCCTTCACCTATAATATAAACATTAAAAAAGTCACTTAGCAGAACTTTATTTTGATGACAGGAGAGGTATACAAAGTTCACTGCAGTTGTAGTTTTATAAAATGGACTAAAACAGGAACACTAAGGGCGACCCTTTGGCTTACCTTCAGTTAATCCTCTATAGAGACTTTATAGACTTTCCAGGCACATTACCAGTATTTTTAAAAACACACTACTCTTCCTAGTTATACAAGAAAAGAAGGACACTGAGTTCAGAACAAATGAAATCAATGGAACCTATCAGAAGGTAGTTTTCAGTAGAAGGCAAAACTGTGTACACATTCAGTAAAATATGTAACAACAAAAAGCACCCTAAGGAGAACAAAATACACAAAAACTGAAACAAAAAATCCCAAAAAAGTAT
>NW_011494544.1:10048-10599 GCF_000754665.1 Bison bison bison
GGAAAGCAGAATTTTCCGAATGTTATTACCATTTTCCTTTTCCAGGGTTGTCCTCAGACAACTTAGTTGTCCCCTTCTCTTCGTCTTGAAAACAAGGGAAAATCTGAGCGACCACACTGACCTGCAAACTATACTCTCCTCAGTTTTTTAGGAACTGTCTGAAGTCCTTTTCTAATGTTTCCTTTCCTCTTCTTACTGGTTATGTCTTAAGGCATGACGCACAGATACACTTACCTTCAAAGGGATCCTTCTCCTCTTCTTCATCACGATTCACTGGATCCTCTCCATGTACTTCCTCCTTCCCAGGTGTGATATCCTGAATCTCAGCTGGCGGTTCCGCTTGTTGAGGTTGCTCAACACTGGGCTGCTGGTCCTAGTAGAGAGTGCATGCAAAGAAAAACTTTTGTTGTTAATACATCTAATAGCATAAATATACATAATACATAGATATATCTGAGCATAAGTAAACCTAACAACATTTTCCCAACACAATTCTATGTACTTACTTTTAATAAAGTTACTCTTCCCACAGAGAAGAGTTAGCTCCCATA
>NW_011494544.1:11591-12206 GCF_000754665.1 Bison bison bison
TCCTCTGCCCACTGCCCTTCCTCTCCCACCACCAGGGCAAGAACTATGGCGTCGCGACACTTGTGAGGAGAAAGATGACTACCTTGAGGGCCTTCCTCCTCAACGGCCCTAGATCGCACTGCCCAACCCACGCGAAACTCACTGGCTCCCCCTCACACGCACACGCACTTAAATGCCAGACAGGACAGACCTGTGAACCCACCTGGTGAGTCTCAAATAGTGAGAAAGAACCGGGACTGAATAAACAGACCCGTCTCAGTCCCAACGCTCCTCACAGAACGCTCAGGAAGGCGTATGCGCACCAAGGCGCATGCGCAGCAACGGATGCACACGCACACACTGCGCATGCTCACTGAGTTGGGCCTGTGCAGTGCAGGCTGCAGTTTTCCTGCTATTGAGGTAGAGTCCTGGAACCACAGGGTCTCTGGAGGATGAGAAAGGGGCTTGAAGGCTATATTTTTTTCCTTCCAGTGCAGTCTTTCTCATGCATCCACAACCTGTGGTGATAGGTAGTCCCAGGTTACCCTTAGTGGAGAATGTGTCTCAGAAAGACAGTCATGACAGAAATAGATATTACTTTTTTAATACCTATTTTTATACGTGCTCTGATGAACC
>NW_011494545.1:0-2051 GCF_000754665.1 Bison bison bison
CTTTTCACAGCAACATGGATGGACCTAGGGAATGTCATACTAAGTAAAGTAAGAGACAAATATCATATGATATCACTTATGTGTAGAATCTAATTTTTTAAAAAATGACACAAATAAACTTATTTACAAAAGAGAAACAGACTTCTGGATATCGAAAACAAGCTTATGGTTACCACTGGAGAAATGTTGGGGGAGGGATACATTAGGAGCTTGAGATAAACATACACAACTGTCGTGTCTGACTCTTTTTGATTCCATGGACTGTAGTCCAACAGGATCTTCTGTCCATGAAATTTTCCAGGCCAGAATACTGGAGTGAGTTGCCATTTCCCGCTCTAGGGGATCTTCCAAATCCAGGGATTGAACCCGCTTCTCTTGTGTCTCCACCATTGACAGTGGATTCTTTACCTCTGCACTACCTGGGAAGCCCACATACACAATTACCATGTATAACAGTGATAACAAAAAACAACCTACTGTATAGCACAGGGAACACTACTCAATATTCTGTAGTAACCTGAATCTAAAAATGAATGAATATATATGTATCTGTAACTGAATCACTTTATTATACACCTGAAACTAACACAACATTGTAAATCAATTATACTCCAATAAAATAAAACAGAAAAATAATATTACCATAATATCTAACAATTCCCTTCCTGGGAATATATCCAGAGAAAATTATAATTTGAAAAAATGTACAAGCACCCTAATGTTCATTGCAGCATTATTTACAATATCCAAGACATGAAAGCAACCTAAATGTCCATCAACAGAGGAAGAGATAAATATGTGGTCCAGAAATACAAAGGAATATTACTTAACCATAAAAAAGAATGAAAGAATGCCATTCCCAGCAACATGGATGGATCTAGGGATTGTCATACTAAGTGAAGTAAGTCAGACAAAGACAAATATATCCCTCATATGTGTAATCTAATTTTAAAAAGTGATAAAATGTACTTATTTACAAAACAGAAAGAGTTACAGATATTGAAAACAATCTTACAGTTACTAAAGGGGAAGTATAGTGAGGGAGGCATAAAACAGGAGCTTGGGATGAATTTACACACACCATTATGTATAAAATAGATAATCAATAAGGACCTCCTGCATAGCACAGGAAACTCTAATATTCTGTGACTACCTATATGAGAAAAGAAACTGAAAATTAATGAATGTATATATATGTATAACTGAATCACTTTGCTATACACCTGAAACTAACACAACATTGTAAAACAACTGTACTCCAGTAAATTTTCAAAAATACACTATCTGGGCATGCATCTAACAAAAACCATAATTTGAATAGGAACAAGCACCCCCATATTCCTTGCAGCACTGTTTACAATAGACAAGACATGGAAACAACCTACAGGTCCATCAACAGATGAAAAAGATGTGATACATAAATACAATGGAAGAATACTCAGCCATAGAAAAGAATGAAAGAATGCCATTTTCAGCAACATGGATGGACCTAGAGATTGTCAGACTAAGTCAGACAAAGACAAATACCGTAGTATATTGCTCATAGGTACAATCGAATTTTTTAAAATGACACAAATGGACTTATTTACAAAACAGAAACAGACTCACACAGTTTGAAAACAGACTGATGGTTACCAAAGGAGAACTTTGTGCGGAGGGATACATTAGAAGCTTAAGATGAACATACACACACAACCAATATAGAAAATAGATAACTGAACAGGACCTCCTATATTCAATATTCTGTAATAGCCTATATGGGAAAAGAATCTGGAAAAGATTGAATGTAAGTATAACTGAATCACTTTGCCATGCACCTGAAACAAACAAAAGACTCTAAATCAACAATCTCCAATAATTTTTCTTTTTTTTGAAAGGAATATACATCTGTAACAATACCTCTGGGCAATCACCTAAGGCATGGGTGAAAAACTGTCACCTCCATAAAGCAAGGTTTCTAGTCCAAGAGCAAGGTGTTTTATCTCCAGATTCAGAGAACCCTCACTAATATAAGATTTCATAAAGTTTTGCCGCAGTGATCCAATAGCCAA
>NW_011494545.1:4764-7293 GCF_000754665.1 Bison bison bison
TCTCACCTCCCTTAGGCCTGAGACAGGGGCTTCCCTGATGGCTCAGCAGGAAAGGATCTGCCTGTGATACAGGAGCTGCAGGAGACGCAGACTCAGTCTCTGGGTCAGGAAGATACCCTGGAGGAGGAAATGGCAACCCAGCCTAGAATTCTTCCTTGGAATATCCCATGGACAAAGGAGCCTGGCGGGGTACAGTCCATGGAGTCACAAAAGAGTCAGACATGATCTAGCAATTCAACAAGAAGAAGAAGACCTGGTAAAAAGAAGTGAGGGAGAGCCTTGCCTGGCAGTCTTCTCCTGAGCTTTCTAGAACTGACATCAAAAGGGAGGGCATGGCTCTCCTTTGTTCCCTCTATTCAGGGGTGAGTAGACCCCTCAGTCTCCACTTGGGCTTCACAATCTGACTTCTGGTGGGGCCTGGGGAATCCCCTCCTTCTTGACATGAGGCCTATCTCCTCATAGTAAGACTGATACCTCCCTGTGAACCTGGAGGAGGAAATAAGAATGGCCTTATCTAGCCACCCCTACCCATAGTCTCACAAGAATGAAAGCTGTGGCAAGCTTCTTGGGAATGACAGATGGTTCCTCTCAGGGTTCTAAATCGGTGTCCCAAATTTGACTCTCAGCCAAGTCCAAGATTCCCCCTTCTGTTGACATGGGAACACCACCATCAGACCGAACCCTGAATTTCCTGCTACTCCTCGGTCAGAGCTGAAGGGCCCCTTGGCCTGGTAAATCTAACTGAGGCCTTCTAGGCTGAGAGTAGGGAAAATACTGTGTGGCCATCCTGGTATTTGTGTTCCCACGTTCTTTGCTGTCCTCACCATCTTGGAAAGAACCTGGAAATATTCCCCAATTGGAAACATTCCCTGACTTGCCTTAAAGCTTCTCCACCCAGGCCAATAGTTCCCTGATCCCTGAGGAAGAAGAGGAGTTTGCCTCATAGGCCCACCACAAGCCATGGTCTTCTGAGGCTAACAGGAGTGGAAGGAATATGTTCTGCCCTCACTGTTTTGAGGCTAGTGGTCTTTTCAAGACTTCAGGGTCCTTACCTTGACTTCTGGCACAACATGGAAATCACCCTTCTGCTGAGCTTCGGCTGCTCCCTTTGATCAGGATGAGGTTCCTTACCTCCATGTGATCCTCTGGGAGGAAGTGAGTAGGACTCACCATGTCACCAGGCCTAAGTGGCACAGTCTCAGGCCTGACAACAGGGACAGTGCCCTCTGTAGCCCCCTTCTTTCTGGGAGGGATCCTTTGCTGTCGGTCAGTATCATCAGTTGACTCCTGTTAGGAACGGGGTACCCTTCCTCAGCTGATACAGCCTCCCTCCAATAGCAGAAGGACTTTAAGGCCCTGAAGCCATTCGCCTTCAGAAACTAAGGAATAAACCTAGTCTGAAAGCCCTGCCTGTTCCCTCCCAGGGCCCATTACATTTGCAGGACTTTCTAAGGATTTATCTGTAATGGGGTAGTTGGTTGCCACACTCTTCATACAGGACTGTACACACGTCATGCCTGGGATTTCCACTCTCTGATGAAGAGCCAGCCTATAAACCAAGGTCATCTTCTTGAAACCCTCCAGGCAGAAGTCACGGGGCCCTTGAGCTGGCCAGCACTTCCCTATGCCTCCCAGGGCTAACTGGAGAGGAGGGACTAAGTGTAGCCCTGTCAGCTGTGGATTGAGGGGCTTCATGTCCACACTCTGGGTCCTCACTTTGACTCTGCACCCTTCCTGGGGCTCTATTCTCTGCAGATTCCCAATGTCCCCACCTCCCCAGGACCTGAGTTGAAAGTGTTAACCACAGCAGCCCAGATAGTTCTGGACTTCATGGGCTTGCCAATGAGGACGGGTCTTAACAGGATCCTTCTGTTCTGGATGGGTCTTTCCATCACCCTCATTCAGGATAATCACCATCATTTCTGCAAGATTGATTCTCTTTACCAACCTCAGAACTCTGCGCTGAGACCAAGTTTCTTAGGTCTCTGAGAAGCCTGAAGAATAAGTGAGGCTATGCTAAGGCTAATAGGCTAAGCCTGCTGCTGCTGCTAAGTTGCTTCAGTCGTGTCCGACTCTGTGCGACCCCATAGACGGGAGTCCATAAGGCTTCCCCATCCCTAGGATTCTCCAGGCAAGAACACTGGAGTGGGTAAAGTAGTGTAGAGCAGGAGTCTATTGCCAGTTGTCATTTACCAGCCTTATGTATTTCAGCACAAGACCAAACTCTAACTCTATGAGCCTTGGGCTCTCCCCTGTGAAGTAAGTTTGATAAGCCCTTTCTTGTCAGATTGGTGGTATATAAGTATTTATGGAAAGCTTATGTCATGGCGTCTGTCTCTATTGAGACATTAGGAGCAATAGCAGTTATTACTATGATTATCTTGACCTCAGATGTTACATCAGCTGGATTTTTTTTCAATATATGAGATGTCAGAAACTATGCAGTGTTCCAAGTGGGGGAAAAAAAGACCCAACCTTCGAAATCAGCCAAAATTCCGCTTAGGAATGAAACCAAAGTAATATGTTCTC
>NW_011494545.1:9189-9561 GCF_000754665.1 Bison bison bison
CAGTGGTGGGTCGGGGAGGCTCAGAGTTGAAGGGGCCCTGGACCCTTGCACTCCCAAGGAATACCCATGAAGAACAGGTGGGATCTGAACCGGGGCTGAGTGTGCCCTCAAATGATGCGGCAAAGCGTGGAGGATATGCTGTCCAGTTAAGGTGGTCGTCCCCCTACCAGCCCAGGGACCTACCCTCTCCCTGCAGGTGAAAAGTAGCTCTTCAGGATCACAGAAAGGCATCCCCAGGGGAGAAAGGCACAGAAGGAATGGATTTTATGTATTTGTTTTTTAAAAACAAAAAAAGGTTTAAAAAGTCCTTCATTTCCAACCCTGCCTGGGGGTGTGAGTGGGGAATAGAACGAACTGAGAAGGGCACCCACC
>NW_011494545.1:9661-14139 GCF_000754665.1 Bison bison bison
GTAAGGGAAGGGATGCCTCAGTCGACCTCCCTGCCAGGAGATAGATATCCAGTGCTGAGAGCTCATTAGGGTCTTTTCTGTCCTGAGTTCACTGGGATCATCATTCAAGGTCCTTACCTTGGCTCCTTAAAACGTTGGGCACCATTATCCATTTGCAGACTGGTGTCTGCACCTTCAGACTAGACATTTCCCCTCCTGTAGACTTCGTATAAAACAATAAAGAAGGGGCTCAGCCTCACAGCCCTTCCCTGAGATTTCCTGGGCTGAAATCCAAGGGTGGGATGGATGCACTGAGTCCTCACTCAGGTTCCTCTATTGGGCTCCTGGTAGAGGAGCTCAACTTTCTCCTGAAGTAAAGACTGCTTGATAGTAAAAGCCAATGACTCTGTGTCGCAAAATCAGGAAGTGAAGATGACCTTATCTTACCAAACACGGTCTCCTGAGAACAAAATCTGGTGCAGGCAGGTTGATATCCCTGTGGACCCTCACAAGATCCCAATTCAAGGGCTAAAATATTTTTTTGCTTCTGGTTTCTCCTATATGTCTTTTTGAAAATAAATTTATTTTTTACAATATTAACTTATAATAGTGTACCAGTTTCTGCCACAAAGCAATATGAATCAGCCATAGATATAGCTATGTCTCTTCCATCTTGAAACTCCCTCCCACGTCAAACCCCTCTTAAGCTGTCAGAGCACTGGCTTTGAGCTCCCTGGTCATAAAACTAATTCCCACTGATTATCTATTTTCCATATGGTAATGTGTACGTTTTCAATGTTACTCTCTCAATCTGCCCCTCCCTCTCCTTCCCCCACTGTGTCCACGAGTCTGTTCTCTATGTCGGCATCTCCAGGCTGCCCTGCAAATAGGTTCATTAGTACTATCTTTCTGGATTCCATACATATGCATTAATATATGATATTGGCTCTCCACTTTATGAATTAATTCACTCTGCTTAAAAAAACTAGGAATAAAACTACCACATGAGCCAACAATCCCACTAGTGGGCGTATATCCTGAGGAAATGGTAATGGAAAAAGACACTTGTACTCGTCTTCACTGCAGCACTATTTACAACAGACAGAACACAGAAGAAACCAAGCTCTACATTTGACTCATGACAGGGTCTAAGGTCTCTCCCTCTGCTGACCACTCCATTCAGACCAAGACCCTTACTTCCCCATTAGCCCGTAGTGGGGACCGACATTATCCTTGAGGTCTCCCAGGAATGACGACAGGGAGATGTGGTCCGAATGACGTGGTGTGGAACATCCACAGCCCCCAAGGTTCTCACCATCCACCAGGACACCTGAAACCCTCCCTTGCCAACCTGAGGCTGCCCCCACTGACCTGGTCTCTCACTTCCCTGAGATGTCCCAGGAAGTGTCATGTCAAAACACCCAATTCTCCCAGCCCTCAAAATAGGACTGGCACTTTCTGTGACTCTATTTCTTATGGGAGGAGCCCCCATCCTCACTCAGCATCACAGCCATTAATACTGTTGTGGACTAGGTCCCTTTTGTTGAACTAGGTTTATTCCATTACAGCAGGGCTCTCACTTCCCCAAAACCACCTCCAGTGGACACCAGGGGGCACCACAGTTGGGCAGCTCTACCCGGGGCCTCCTAGAGCCCAGTACACGGGGGCCGCTCAGTGTGGTCCCCTTGGCGGTGTTGAAGTCTGCTCATCAACCCTCAGGGCCCTCATCTAGGTCCTAGAGCTCCTCCAGGGGTAGAATCCGGACCTACCCCTGCAGACCAATGCCATAGCTTTCGACACTCTAAACACATTCGGCCAATAGCTCTGAGGGACTCATAAGAGCCATATCACAGGGGTGGGATGTGGATGGGTCACTTTTATTACTGGGAGGGTTGGGAAAGTCCCTTCAGCTACATTCAGGTCCTCACCTTGGTTCCAGACGAGTACTGGACACTAAGTCTCTGCCATACGGTCGCCGTGGCTACCGGTTGAACCGCTGGCTTTCAAAGCGGAAGTGGAGGGAGCTGCGTAAGGTCCTACGTGGGATCTCCCAGGGATGACAGCAGGGGCAGTATGCTACGGGAACCCCAGTAGCTCAATATTCATCCGTCCTTGGGTCCTCCTTGTGCAGTGTATCAAAGCCCAAGATGCCCGCTCCTATGAACTCGTGTCTTCCAGCTCCCAAACAGAGCCCTCGCCTTCCCAAGTCCCTAGTGGTGGGAGGCCAGCTCTGCTCTGAGCATCTCTGCTTGTCAGGTGGGTTGCCACTCTGTGAGCCTCCTTCGTTGGGGGAGAGATCCTCTCACTAGCACTGATGGTCCTCACCTTAAGTCTGGTTATGGTCAAGACACTCCGATCTACAGATCTGGGTTCTGATCTGGCTAGAGGAGACTCAGCCCTCCCTAAGATCACACAGGTTGAATGAGTGGCTCCCTCTGCAGGGGTCCTCAGTAACACTCAGCATTGCATGTGAGGTCCTCTTTGGATTCAGGTCCCTCGCTCTGCGAAACTGCAGCTGACTATATTAGACAGAGGTCTCACCTCGCTAAGACTTTCGAGGTAGAAATCAACCTGACATCTGTGCCCAGAGCTTCCTGGGGACCACAGCATCAGTGATTTTCCAGGGCCTCCTTTTATAGGGTGTGCTACTGTGAGTCCACTTTCAGGTCCTCACATTGACACATGACGAATCCTGTAACTCCACTCTCTGTTTTATGAAGCTTCTTGTCTTACATCACAGTCCTAGTCTCCTGAGAATTCCAAGTTGGAAGTCAGGATGATATTCAGGTGATCCTAGTCCATCAGGGCCTCTGAGAATAGACAGTGGGGATGCAATCTGAGTCCTTCTGATTCCTCTTGCTTAGCATCCTCACTACATCTACCACAGCCTGGGACTGCTCCTTCTACTGATCTAAGATTCCTCTTAGTCTTTGGGTGACCACTATATCAAGGGGTGATTGTCTCCTTAGTCCTCCTTCATGGAGGTTCCCATATCAGCTTCTGTCCCTCGATTAAAGGCTTCCTGGGGAATGCATATTCCTACAAACAGTGAGCAGTTACCCTCTAGCAAATCTTGGAGAAAATGGGTCTCAGCCCCAAAAGTGATATAAGATTAGGAAAATGCAGCAGAATTAAGGAACTCAGGACAGATGTTATGATGTCAAAGAGATAGAGGTGATATATTCCTGCTCTTCAGCCAGATTTAGGGTGTGTGCTTAATCACTCAGTCATGTCTCACTCTTTGTGACCCCATGTACTGTAGCTCACCAGGCTCCTCTGTCCATGCAGATTCTCCAGGCAAGAATACTGAAGTGTGTTACATGCCCTCCACAGGGATTGTGCCCAACCCAGAGATCGAACCCAGGTCTCCCGCATTGCAGGCGCATTCGGTACCGTATGAGTCACCAGATTTAGGGTTAGTTCTAAAATATTTATTCTCGGCACCTCCCTGTTGGTCCAGTGGTTATGCGCTCCCAATGCAGGGGTCCTTGGTTTGATTCCTAGTCATGTAACTTGATCCCACATGCCACAACTAAAAATCTCACATCCAACAACTAAGAGTTCTCGTGCCACACTTAAAATCTCACATTCCACAACTAAAGAGACTGCACGTGGCAACAAAGATTCCAAGTGCCACAACTAAGACCCAGAGCAGTCAAAAAATCAATAGAAATAACTATTTTTAATTAAAACAAATAAAATTACCTTCTACATAGAAGGATAGCGCCAGATAATCTTGTAAGCCCTCGATCACTTGAGGGTGTCTGAATTTCCACATGCAGTTGATCATTTGATAACTGAGCATTATCTCCTTCTCTCCTTTATTCACACCTCTTAATTATTTTGGTGTTTGTATTGCCTTGGCTATGTATTCCACCCCAGTGTTTTCGTCACAGAGTCCTTTCTGTCACTCAAGATACATGTTTGAGTGTTAAAAGACAGTGAATTAACTGACTCATGAGCACCTCAGGCCAGGACAAGTGGAAGGGTACATGCTGTGGACAAATTCAGACCAGCGCTCTAGTCCCAGCTCTGTCTCTTATCAGTTGTGTGGACTTGGGTCCATCCCCAAACTCGGGGAGCCTCAGGTGAAGTGGCTTTTGTAGGGCTAGTGGCATGTAGCTAAAGCACCTGGCACACGGCCTGGACCACACTGAGACTTTACACAATATCTGTTTTTACTATGAGTATGTTACTATGAGTATGTTACTATGAGTATGAGTAGTTTCATCCTGGAGGATACCACCGACCCTGAGGAATCTTTTAAATCCAGGAGATGTCAGAGAATCTGTGGCATTCTTGGACATGAAACACCAAATCAGTCCAAAATGCTGTTTAGAAAGAATCTTTCATTTCCACTACTAGATCGTATTTTGAGTGAGGGGGTAGTTTTTTAACTGGAAAAAATTCAAAGAATCTAAATTTGATTCTGAGACTAATTCTGTCTTCCTTCCCGGCTGCTCTTTCATCTGAACAACTCCTAGAGACTTCCTTAGTGG
>NW_011494545.1:14484-15233 GCF_000754665.1 Bison bison bison
AAGGCCCACTCTGCAGGTTTCCATGTGGGCACTGCTCTACAAACCCAGAGCCTGGGACACTGGTGTCTGCTGCCCTGGTGTACCTCCTGTCAGACAAAGGCTCTCACCAATCCCATACCATCAGAAAGAAGGAGAGTTCAGATACACCTGACTTCCATGACTGGGCTTCTCAGTGCTGTGTGGTGGGTGGGGGTGGGGGATGGTGCTCTCTATTGTTTTCCCTGTTGTAGGGTGAGAGTGATCAACATTGTTCTTTCAGGGTCGTCATGCTGACTCCTCTGAAGCCCTGGGCCTCCTCCCTTGGCATAATTGACGCCATTCACATATTCCAACATCCTCATATCTCTGAACTCTCCAGACAAAAGTGAGAAGACTCACTCAGCTTCATAGATACGGTAGATTTCCACTTGGAAAAGAGCCAAAATTTATGACAACTTACATTTAGAGTTGGTGTTCACCTTAGACTTCGTTCTGGTCTGGGTAGAACTCAGGACTCCTCCCACCAATAACCTGGGTAATTCAGCCTCAGAGCAAAGTCCTGAATTCCCCGAGTTCCTGGAGGGGCAAAGTCAGGATAAGACATACATGACTACCCTTCACTCGAGCCCCCTAGATACGTAGGCGCTCTGCTTTGTGATACCACCCCTAAATGGGAAAGCCCCCCAGTCAGTACTTAGGGTTCTCAATTCACTGCAGTTAGGACAGAGGTATCCTCCATCTGCAAGCAGGGGCTACTCCTGACCAAAGCC
>NW_011494545.1:15333-16012 GCF_000754665.1 Bison bison bison
GGGGGATGGTATGGGGAGGGAGGAGGGAGGAGGGTTCAGGATGGGGAATGCATGTATACGTGTGGCAGATTCATTTTGATATTTGGCAAAACTAATACAATTATGTAAAGTTTAAAAACAAAATAAAATTAAAAAAATAAATAAAATTAGAAGAGTAAAAAAAAAAAAGAAAATCAAGTAAAAGATGGGCAGAAGACTTAAATACACATTTTTCTAAAGAAGACATACAGCTGGTAAGAGGCACATGAAAAGATGTTCAACATCATTGTTAATCGTCATATGAATGCAAATTTAAACCACAATGAGTTATTATCTTATGCCTATCAGAAGGGCTATCATCCAAAAGGAACAGAAGTAACAAATGTTGGTGAGCATGTGGACAAGATCTGTACACTGTTGGTGGGAATGTCAATTGGTGCAGCCACCATGGATAACAGTAAGGAGGATCCTCAAAATCTAAAAACATAACTAACACATGACCCAGCATTCCCACTCCAGGGTGTATATCAGAAAAAAAAAAAAAAAGAACCCACTAATTTGGATGGTCTCCATCAGGTACTCGATGCTTGCCTGAGTCTAAGGGTTTCCACTGCTCGTCTCCCCTTCCCTTCCAGCCTCATCTACTCTCTGCCAGTGACCCCACTCCAGTCCAACCTCCGTGTTTATTAAGAAGGCACCT
>NW_011494545.1:16112-24967 GCF_000754665.1 Bison bison bison
CCCCATCTTCATCAATTTCACCATCACCTAAAATAGACTCACCTCACAGACTTTGGTGGAATTATCAACGTAGCCAAAAACACTGAATGGAATGCCCTTTCAGTAAAATGAGCTCTGTTTCCATGAGTCACAGAAAAGAGTGTCAGCCCACTGGCTTCTGAGTTTCCGGGTTCATTCTACTACTTTTATTTCACAGAATCTCCTTGGAGATGATGTGCATGAGACATCTAGGTTGTGCACTGTGTTCACGGGCACTGGCACAGGAGCACAGGGCACATTTCATCCCCACCCCAGGGGGGATTTCTCTCTGGTCTACTCGTGTTGCTGTTTAGTCACTCTGTTGTGGCTGACCCTTTTCTACCCCATGGACTAAACAGATTGCTCTGTCCATGGGATTCTCCAGGCAAAAGTACTGGATTGGGTAGCCATTTCCTCCTCCAGGGGCAGCTTCCTGACCCAGGGATTGAACCCATGTCTCCTGCATTGGTGGGCGGGTTCTTTACCACTCAGCCACCTGGGAAGCCCCATAATTCCAAAGCAATTGTTCAGGGTAGTTTTCCATTCCAGGCTTAAGTCTCTCAACTTTGAGACCCGCCATCTGAGGGTCTGACCCCTATTCAGTGTTTCCACAGCCTCCCTGGTGGGCTAGCCCTGTAGCCTAACTTAAAACTACCTTCCACTGCCAGACTTTTATTGTCCTAAAGTCTCCAAGTGCCTTGCCTCAGTGTATTTACACTAGACTCCTCATGAGGAAGCCCTCAATCCCCTCACCTCCTTACACCTCATTTTTATTGGGCCCCTAGATCTCAGTTCACCAGCTACTTTATATGAATGCTGCTCTTAGACTCTAGAATTCTATAAGAAGGGGTTGAGTTTATTTTTCTTAGCATCCCCAAAACCACCCAGAAGCCTTCCAAAGAGCAGATGCTAAATTGATATTTGAACAATTACAGTGCAAGTGTGCAAGAAAGCAATTTACTGGGATTTCACTTCTCCCACATTCTTAAATAAGTGAAGCCAATCCAGGTAAATAAACTTCAATATTACAAAGAAAGACTAAAACAAATAAAACAAATGAAGAAGTGAATACCTCTTAAGATTTTTTTCTGTATCTGATAATCACACAGACTTCACTGTGGAAAAATTTCCATTTTCACAAAAAAAACCATATTGCAATATCATGTTATCTTGTTCCGAATGACAAGAAATGATTCAAGGATTTCAGTCTGTGCTATGTAATACGAAATTTCTTAGTTTTCGACTTGATAATCTGCAGCACGTGTGGGAGCTCTGCCATTAGTATACTTGGACTCTGAAGCTAAACACATCTTTAATTAAAGGGAACAACATTTAAAAACAGAGAAAAGAAAAACCTCCAATTTGTGCATATTGTATAGGAACACAAATACGTTATATGCTGAATTTCCATGAGCCCCACCGTGGCCCTCCGCTAGTGGGAAGTTTGCCTGCTTTCTTGAAATGCAATGTGAAGTATCTGCTCAGACTTCACTAGGGGTGGGAGGAAATTTGGACATGCTCTGGAAAGTGCACTGGCCTTGGCACCATAGGAGCCCTGGCTGCAGCTCTGGCTCTGGCTCTCTCTTCTACAGCTCTCAAAGCCTCTTCATACCAGAATGGGAAGGCACTGCACTTGGTATCATCGACATTAGCCCCAGACTCCCACATTCTTTTATATATCTATATCTATCATGGAAGCACTCCATATTAGTTTACAAAATTGTACTCATTCCTTTTTATAGCTTCATAGTACTCCACTCTGTGGATATATCATGTTCCCTCAATTAACATGAGCATAGGCATTTACGTATTTTCATATGGTTGTGGATGTCTCTTCAGAGTTAATTTCTGAAAACACTGAATTACTGGCTCAAATGTAAAAGCACATTTAATTTTCTGACATTACCAAATTGTATTTACACTCTAATCTCATTCTTTGACATGTAGCTCTCAAAGAATGAGGTCAGTATATTCTCTAACACTATATACAAAAGTAAACTGAAAAGGGATTAAAGACCTAGCTATAAGAGTGGAAACCATAAAACTCTTAGAAGATAATATGAGCAGAACACTCTTTGACATAAATCATAACAATATTTTTTTGGATCTGTCTCCTAAAGCTAGGGAAATATAAGCAAATTAAAGTTAAAAGCTTTTGCACAGCAAAGGAAACCATCAACAATATGAAAAGCCAACCTACTATATGGGAGAAAATATTTGCCAATGATATAACCAATAAGGGGTTAATATCCGAAATATATAAACAGTTGATATAACAGTTTAAAAAAAATCAAGAAAAAGATGGGCAGAAGACTTAAATACACATTTTTCTAAAGAAGACATACAGCTGGCTGAGAGGCACATGAAAAGATGTTCAACATCGTTAATCATCATATGAATGCAAATTTAAACCACAATGAGGTATTATCTTATACCTATCAGAAGGGCTATCATCCAAAAAGAACAGGAGTAACAAATGTTGGTGAGCATGTGGACACGATCTGTACACTGTTGGTGGGAATGTCAATTGGTGCAGCCACCATGGATAACAGTAAGGAGGGTCCTCAAAATCTAAAAACAGAACTAACCCATTACCCAGAAAACCCACTCCCGGGTGTATATCTGAAAGAAAAAAAAAAAGAACCCACTAATTTGGATGGTCTCCATCAGGTACTCGATGCTTGTCTGAGTCTAAGGGTTTGCACTGCTTGTTTCCCCTTCCCCTCCAGCCTCATCTACTCTCTGCCAGTGACCCCACCCAGGTCCAACCTCCCTGTTTATTAAGAAGGCACCTTTGTCTGGCAGAGCCAGTGTGAGATGAAGAGATAGTCCTTCCCAGCCACCAGATAATCAGGAGTTTTGGCTGGACCTTTGAGCACACACTGAGACAGTGAGGAGTCAGACAAAAAGCACAGACTGTGGCGCTGAAATGGATTAATAAGGAACTTAGTGAGGTGGGCAGGGACCCTCCAGCACAATATTCTACAGGTCCAGTTGGGGATGATACATTTCATTGGCAAACCACAACTATGAAAAAGAACGGCAGCCCATATTGAGGCAGTGTATTCTCTCTGACAATTCATTTCCCTAAAAACTACCCCTTCACACTACCTAAGGGTGCATTTGCAACAGAATTTATCATCCAGACATGAACACTAATGGCAACACTCAGTTCACTACTCTAAGATCACTGTGGTCTCTTGCTTTAATGATTTCTAAAGTTCTGATATCCATTTGTTCACTGCTATGTGATCTGAACCCAGATGATAGCCTCCACAGTGCCAGAGGTTGCATAGATCTATAAAACAGAAATAAGTACAAAAGAATTTTTCAGGAATGTACTCAGAAGTATGCCATGTGATGCTACCTTAAAGTCAGAATAATCTGCATTAAAGCTTGAATAAAGTTTCAGTTCAGTTTAGTCGCTCAGTCGTGTCCAACTCTTTGTGACCCCATGAATTGCACACGCCAGGCCTCCCACTCCATCACCAACTCCCGCAGTTCACTCAAACTCACATCCATCGAGTCGGTGATGCCATCCAGCCATCTCATCCTCTGTCCTCCCCTTCTCCTCCTGCTCCCAATCCCTCCCAGCATCAGAGTCTTTTCCAATGAGTCAACTCTTCACATGAGGTGTCCAAAGTATTGGAGTTTCAGCTTTAGCATCACTACTTCCAAAGAAATCCCAGGGCTGATCTTTAGAATGGACTGGTTGGATCTTCTTGTAGTCCAAGGGACTCTCAAGAGTCTTCTCCAACAGCACAGTTCAAAAGCATCAATTCTTCGGCACTCAACTTACTTTAAATTACTGCTAAAAATGAAAAAAAAAAAAAAAACCCACTAATTTGAAAAGATCCACACACACACAATGGAATATTACTCAGTCATAAAAAAGAATGAACTTTTGCCATTTTCAAGAACATGGATTGATTGGAAGGCATTATGTTAAGTGAAATAGGTGAGATAGAGGAAGACAAATGCTGTACAATACCATTTATTTGGAGAATTAAAAAAAACAGACTAGGGAGATGCAGCAGACTCACAGATACAGAGAACAAGCTAGCAGTGGTTACCAGGGGAGAGCAGCAAGGGGGAGGGTAAGGGCAGGGATAGAAGATTAAGAGGTGCAAACTAATATGTATAAAATAGATAAGCTACAAGGATATATTGCAAAACAAGGGGGATATAGCCAATATTTTATAACAAGTATAAATGGAACATAACATTTACAAATTGTGAATCACTTTGTTGTGTCCCTGAAACATAAAATATTGTACATCAACTATGAAAATGAAGAGAAAGTGTTAGTTGCTCAGTCTTGTTCAACTCTTTTTGACCCTAAGGACGGTAGCCCGCCAGGCTCCTCTAGCGATGGAATTCTCCAAGTAAGAATTACCCACTGGAGTGGGTAACCATTCCCTTCTCCAGGGGATCTTCCTGACTAAGTGATCAAACCCAGGTCTCCTACATTGCAGGCAGATTTTTTGCCATCTGAGCCACCAGGAAAGCCCACAATAACTATAGCTCGCTTTAAAAACATATATATTCTCTCATGAACTTTCACATATACAATACAGTATTATTAACTATGTGCTTCCCTGGTGACTCAGTGGTAAAGAATCTGCCTGTAGACGCAGGAGATGCGGGTTCAATTGCTGGGTCGGGAAGATGCCCTGGAGGAGGACACGGCAACCCAATCCAGTATTCTTGCATGGAAAATTCCAAAGACAGAGGAGGCTGGCAAGCTACAATCCATGGGGTTGCAGAGAGTAGGAAACCACTTGGCGACTTAACAACAACAATTAACTACAGTCACCATGCTGTACATTATATCCCTGCTGCTGCTGCTGCTGCTACATCGCTTCAGTTGTGTCCGACTCTGTGCAACCCCATAGACAGCAGCCCACCAGGCTCCCCTGTCCCTGGGATTCTCCAGGCAAGAACACTAGGGCTTCTTTATTTTGTAAGTGAAAGTTGTGAATGTTTATGCTATTTGGTCATTTATACCCATTTCATCCATCCTCCAACCCCCTCTTGTGGCAACCGCCAATCTGCAACATGATGGACCTAGAGATCATCATACTGACTGAAGTGAGACAGACAGAGGAGGAGAAATATTATATGACATATCTTAGATGTATAATTTAAGAAGAGATGATACAAATGAATTTAACTACAAAATAGAAAGACTTACAGTCTCAGAGAACAAATTTATGGTTGCCGCTGGGGAACGATGTGGGACAGGGATAGTTAGGGGATTTCTGATGGACATGTACACACTGCTATATTTAAAATGGATAAGCAACAAGGATGTACTGTATAACACAGGGAACTCTGCTTAATATTATGTGGCAGTACTGATGGAAGTTTGGGGGAGAGTGGATACGTGTATATGTATGGCTGAGTCCCTTCACTGTTCACCTGAAAACTGTCACAATAGTGTTAATTTGCTATACCCCAACACAAAATAAAAAAGCTAAAATTTTACAAACACTGTGCCTCCAGTGCAAGGGCTGTGAGCTCAAACCCTGGTTGAAGATCCTATGTGCCACATAGCAAACCAATCAACAAAATATCATCACAGAAAAAAGTGATGGGGATGCATGAAAGAAATAATTGATAAGCTAGATTTCAGTGCCTTTAAACTGCTGCTCTATAAAAATACACCAAGAGAACAAGAAGATGAGCCATAGTCTGGGAGAAAATATTTGCAAAAAACATATCTGATGAAGGCTCTAATCTAAAATATACAAAGAACTCTTAATATTAATAAGAAGAAAACTAACATCTAATAAAAAATGAACAAAAGATAGGAATAGATACCTTGCCCAGGAAGATACCGAGATGCCAAACAAGCATATGGAAAGATGCTCCACATCATATACCATTAGGGAACTGCAAATTAAAAAAAACAAGCAGATACCACGACATGCCTTTCAGAATGGCCAGCATTCAAAGGACTGACAACACCAAATGCTGGTAAGGACGTGAATCAACAAGAACTCTCATTCCTCGGTGGTGGTGATGCAAAATGGTAGAGCCACTTTGGAAGACAGTTTGCAAGTTTCTTAGTAAACTGTACATATTCAACACTGCTGGTAGGAATATAAATTGGTACAGCCAATTTACAGGGAAAACAGTGTAGCAGTTCCTCAAAAAATCAAAAATAACTCATAATACTTTCCGCAATTCCACTACTATCCAAAGGAACTGAAATCAGGACCTCGAAGAGAGCTCTGCACTCCCATGTTCATTGCAGCACTACTCACAATGGCCAAGAAAGGGAAGCATCCTAGGTGTCCAGTGACAGATGAATGGATAAAGAAGGTGCAAAATATACACATAATGGAACACCATTCAGCCTTAAAAAGAAGCTAACCTCCCCAGTTATGACAGCATGGATAAACCTAGAGAACCTGCTGCTACAGTGAAATAAGCCAGACACAGAAGGACAAATACTGCATGTCATTTATATGAAGAATCTAAAATGGTCAAAGTCACAAAAACAGAGTAGAGTGGTGGTTGCCATGGTCTATGGGAGGGTGAATGCAAAGGAATTGTAGACTTAAAAAACATTCACAACCTATGCATGAGACAGGGTGCTCAGGGCTGGTGCACTGGGATGACCCTGAGAGATGGGATGGGGAGGGAGGTGGGAGGTGGGGTCAGGAAAGGGAACAATGTACACCCATGGCTGATTCATGTCAATGTATGGCAAAAGCCACTACAATATTGTAAAGTAATTAGCCTCCAATTAAAATAAATAAATTAAAAGAAAAAAAAATCACAGCAAAAGCTGACAGGTATGTTCTCTTTGGTACAAACATTTAGGACTTCAACCCAGGAGGCAGCATCTCGAGTAACCCTGAGAGAACTCCTCCAAAGAAGGGAGGGGAGGAGCCAGGTTACATAGAAGTTTTGCAACAAAGGGCAGGTAGTCTGAATATCAAAAGATTAAGATAAATGAAGGAAAACCAGATAACCCTGGTTAAGGAATTTAGCACTTTTCCATATATGGAAAGATGCAAGAATCGGGGCTCACTGAAATCATTCCTTTGATATGAACTTCACATATCTGGGGCCCGTATCCTGTATTTTTACATGCTGTGTTCCCTCAGGGTTCACCATCCGTGGTGGCTGCAACTGTCGATAACTGACAGTATTTATTCACTGATACAGCAGGCAGTATTCCAATTCTCAGTATTAATGAAAAGTTACAAAGTTTAATTTTACAAAATGAATAAGTTCTAGGGATCTAATATATAATATAGAGCTTATAGTTAAGAATACTATACTGTACACTAAGAGGTCAAATCTTATGGCAAGTGTTCTTATCCCAGATACAAAACATAAAGGGTGAGATGGCATCTGTCAAAATGGCCATCATCAAAAAGTCTATAAACAATAAATGCTGGAGAGGGTGTGGAGAAAAGGGAACTCTCTTGCATTGTTGGTGGGAATGTAAATTGATACAGCCTCTATGGAGAAGAGTATGAAGTTTCCTAAAAACTTGGACTTAACTACCACATGACTCAACCATCCCACTAGTGCGCATAAACCCTTAGGAAACCATAACTGAGTAAGACACATGTACTCCAATGTTCATTGCCACACTGTTTACAATAGATAGGCCACAGAACCAACCTAGATGTCCATCACCGAATGGATAAAGAAGCTCTGGTTTCTGTATACAATGAAGTACTACTCAGACATAAAAAAGACCATATTTCAGTGAG
The DNA here is from genome assembly GCF_000754665.1 of Bison bison bison. Taxonomy (NCBI): domain Eukaryota; kingdom Metazoa; phylum Chordata; class Mammalia; order Artiodactyla; family Bovidae; genus Bison; species Bison bison. The sequence goes on from NW_011494545.1 coordinate 23,867, forward strand.
TTCCAATGTAGTGGGTGAACATAGGGCCTATTATACAGAGTGAAGAAAGTCAGAAAGAGAAATATAAACATCGTATCCTGACACATATACATGGAATCTAGGAGACAGCATTGATGAATGTATTTGCAGGGCAGGATGGAGATGCAGACATAGAGGACAGACTTGGTGACAAGGCTGGACTAGAGGGAAGGACAAACCGAGAGTAATACTGAAACATACACATTACCATATGGAACATCGACAGCCAATGGGGATTTGCTGTGTGATGCAGGGAGCTCAAACTGGTGCTCTGTGATAACCTAGACTAGTGGGAAGGAGTGGGAGGTGGGGGGATATTCAAGGGGGAGGGGATATATGTATACCTATGGCCGATTCATGTTGATGCATGGCAGAAACCAACAAAATATTGTAAAGCAACTATACTCCAATTAAAAATAACCTTAAAAAGGATGAGAGCGAAATTTTGGAGGTAATGGATATGCTTATGGCATAAACTGTGGTGGTCATTTCACAGGAGTAGACTTATCTCCAAACTCATCAATAAATAAATCAGAAAAATACTGGTTAGCAAGGAAAACTAGCATATCCCGGTTAAGAGTATGCCACTGAAGGTCACCATGAGGTAGACACCCTCAGTGGATGTAACACAAAGCTCCAAAATGTTTCAAGGGCCCCAAACTTACCTATCTCTCACTTGCCCTTTTTCATAAACCACTCCCACTTTCATTCATTTAACCACGCACAAGTGTCTATTCCTTCCCTATTGTTTGCCAAACTACAGTCAAGATAACTTGATTTCAATTATTATTATTTTTTAGTGGCGTGGGCTCTGGCTCCCCCACCGAGGGCAGAGAGCGCCAGTCCAGTGGCTTCAAGGCATCATCCCACCTCAGGGGAGTGCCACCCTGATTTCTGAAAAACTCCATAGATAGAAGACAAGATGATTAAAGCATCTAATCTCCACAGGGTTTCCCTGTACTGGAATAAGAGCACAGGACACATTCCATGTCAGCTTTACATGATTTGTCTCAAATTTACTCACAATCCCAAAAGCACAGGCAGACTCAGAAAATACTGCAGGTTTGGGTCTCAACCCCCAAA
>NW_011494545.1:25701-26885 GCF_000754665.1 Bison bison bison
GCTGAGTCCATCATTTTTGCTGCTGAGGGTGTGAACATTGCAAGAGGTATCAAAACGTGACAGAAAGACATGAAGTGAGCAAACGGTGTTGGCAACATGGAGCCGAAAGACTTGCTGGAAGCAAGGTTGACTAACACAAACTTTTAATTTGGTAAAGAAAAAGAACAAAGAAAAGAAAAGCAGTACCTGTGAAATACAATAACACAACATGCAACAGAGTGAAGTGTGCCTGTAACTGTTAAGGGCAGTTTCCCATCCAAGGCTTTGTCTTTAAACTATGCATCCCACCATGTGAGAACCTGGTCCCTGGTCACGATTACCACAGCCTCATCCAGCCCGCCATGCACTCAACTTATAATTACTTCCCACCGGAAGACTTATACTTTCCCAAGGCCCACCACTCCCTTGCATGAGGGAATTCACATTTGACTGCTGTCATGTCACCATTTCCTTTACATGAGAGCTGCTTCTCGACTCTATAATTTTACGGTCAGTGGCTAGATCTTTTTCTCAGCTCTCCAAGTATTAGCATGGAGTCTTCTATGAGCAGAGGTTAAATTACTGTTTAGGGAATAAATGAGCCTGTGAGCACGAGGATGAATTTCTTAGAATTTAATTTTACATTTTTGAATTAATGAAGCATACAGTCACTTATAATTTTGTAAAACACAGACTATAAAACATGGGGAAACAAAATACCATCCATCTTACTTTCCCTCTATTTCTTGATGCCACATATTGCCCTGCTTAATTTTTTCATATTGTCAAGGAAATAACATATTGTAATGCCATGCTATCTTGCACCAGCTTATTAAATAAGATGGAAGCTTTCCCATTTGTTTTTTTATTTTATTTTATTTTATTTTTAAACCTTACATAATTGTATTAGTTCTGCCAAATATCAAAATGAATCCACCACAGGTATACATGTGTTCCCCATACTGAACCCTCCTCCCTCCTCCCTCCCCATACCATCCCTCTGGGTCGTCCCAGTGCACCAGCCCCAAGCATCCAGCATCGTGCATTGAACCTGGACTGGCATCTCGTTTCATACATGACATTTCACATGTTTCAATGCCATTCTCCCAAATCTTCCCACCCTCTCCCTCTCCCACAGAGTCCATAAGCCTGTTCTATACATCAGTGTCTCTTTTGCTGTCTCGTACACAGGGTTATCGTTACCA
>NW_011494546.1:0-40286 GCF_000754665.1 Bison bison bison
CCCAATCTCCATGAACCATGATCTCTGACCAACGCAGAGACCTGACTGCCCAGGGTCACCTTTGCGGAGAATCTGTGTGAATGCCACATACCCTGAGACTACGTGAGCTACTACTATAGCTCAGGGGTCCTTGTCACAAGTCCCACCTCCTACCCTAACAAGAAAATTTTCCCAGACAACTGCACAGTAAGGAGAACTTGGCACTAGGGCAGATATGGCCCACTGCACCCTCCAAAAGGCAAAGAATTCAGGGCATGCGTATCTTCCTGCCAGTCAGCCCCAATCAAAGTCCAGCCTCCCCTGGAAACTGCAAGATGGAACCTGGTCATCCTCAGGTACCAGGAACCAGGGGTCACTCCCACAGAAACGGGATTCCTTTCCTGGCCAGATTATCCTCAAATCTACAGCCTGCAGGGCCCTGGGTACTGACCACACCCTAGAGAAAGCTCTCATAATGCAGGGCTTGGTCCAAATTGAATTCATTATGCAACAAAGGGCGACTCACCTAAATCTGAAGCCTCCAGGGCCTCGGCTCACAGGGACAATGAGCATCCAGCAAGACCCACCGGAAGAAGGCGGGCAACACGACCAAGGGCTCACAGATCACCAGGGATGCTTTCAGGAAGACTTCAGAAGACCTGCCAGGGAAGACCGTGGATGTGCCAGGTCTCTGCCCTAGTGCCATGGGAGCTGTTGTCTCCTACACTGAGGCATCCTTGGTATGCCAACCAATGAGCAATGTCTATCACAACTGTGGTGGTCCTCAAAGGTTGATGCGTCACTGCCAGGGGGGCAAACACATGGGTGCCATCAGGGCTGGCCGGCTGGCCCCAACCTTAGGGAATCTTGATAATTCCAGGCCGAAGGGACAAATGGCGGCCAAGGGGCATGTGTGTACACCACGTAACTACCCACTGGGCTGGTTCCTTGGCCTCTTTATTGCAACTCTTCAAGGCACCAAAGATGCCCTTTGAGAGTCCTTCTACTGGCAGTGGGACAACAAGGCCACAAAGGTCACCTTTCACCGAGCCTCCTAAGGACAAGCAATGCCCTGTCCTCTGTACCCAGCTGATGGCAGCTCCAAAAGGACCCCACTGTATTACTGAAAACAGAACAACAGCGCCTGCAAGCCTCAGCGGACATCCTGTCCCAGTAAATCACACTGCATTTTTCCTCACCTGCACAAACATTCTTCTCTGGGCCTCTGGCCAACCTGCAGGAGGAATGCAGGCCTAGGACCACAGCATAGTCCATGGCGACCTCCAAGACTCAAGCATGTGACAGGAGTTGCAATTCAGGCACTGCCAAGGGCAGAAATGGGCTTATTATCTTTCACAACTGCCACCATTCCCCCAGGTCTCTGCAGCCACTGCAGCCCACATGGCACTCAGGAATCTCAGCAACCCAAAGGGATGCAACGGCGAGGGCCTCAGATCTGACCTGGGGCTCCAATCACAAACCACAGAAGCTTCATTGCTTTAGAATCGACATCACCAGAGCCCCAGTTAGTGCATCTGCAGCAGGAATCAGGACAAAATGCACCTTTCCAAGCTAAGACATTAACTGTCTGAGGCTAGGATCTACTGCGACACCTACCACCACTGGACAAGCCAGATGGCTCTATGCTCCTCAGTGCCTTTACATGGACCTTGTATTCCAAGAGGGCCGCTAGAATATCTGTACATGGCCCCACCCTCAGACGGGAGCCTTGCAAATTTTGGTGACCTGGCTCCTCCATGCGTGTGTGTGACACAGTCGGAGACGCCCTCACTGCTAACCAGTCCCACCCTCAACCCCAAGGGAGGCAACGTGCTGGACCTCAGTTTCGATGAGGAGACGGTAGTGAGTTCTCACTCATTTTGTTCAGATTTTCCAAGGAATGCATGTGAGGGTGTCATCATCGATCCGAGCACGTGCTGGCTTGCTGCCCACCTCCTCACGGCAGGAAGGGCTGCTCCCAGGAGGAGCCAGTGACCCGGGAGTCCTCCAGCAGCCAGGGGAACTCAGAGCCCTCAGGCTTCTCAGCAAGAGGAACGGTCCCTCTATACGTACAGCCACTCAGGCAGTCCCAGGAAACCTGAAATTCACAACATGTCTTGGGTCAGGGGAAGGCATACCGTGCTGGCTGATCCAAAAAGCAGTAGCAGCATCCTGTGCCCGCCACATTTCTCGCCGGACTCCTCTGAACCTCAAGTAACTGCCTCACTGGCACGGCTTCATCTCCTGGGTGATGGGCAGTCATATTAGGCAACTTCACCTGACAAGGGGACAGAAAGCACAGGCAGGCTTCAGATATGTACCCACCTTCTCGCTAAGCAGTACCAATGCCCATGGTTCCGTGAGGTAAGGGCTTTTCTGCTTCCCAACCATAGTATCACTTATGTACGACTGGACACCTATGTGTTGGCACGAGTGCAGAAAGTTAGGTTCATGTGATCGTGGATGTCTGTCTGACTGAGTGTGGAAGTATGTAGGGAAACTTGATGTCGGTCTGAGTACTTGCGTTCTAGTGTACCAATAAGAATGTGCTCTCAGGATTCTCAGTGTGCCTCTGGAACTCTTTTCGTGTATTTCCGTGTCTCAGAATCCCTGTGCAAAGGCCTTGGTGTCTGAACACGCACGTCGTATCCATGGAGACCTGAACTCCCATCCTCCCACAAAATGGGGGATGACTCCTGTGACCTTCCTCCAACACCATGCAAAATTACACCAAGGGGTTGACATAGGCTCTGGGCTCTTGATCTACATGACCCATGCCGTCTGACCAAAGCACAAGAACCTGACCGCCCAACTTTCCCTTTCGGAGCAGCTGTGTGAATGTCCCTTATGCTGAGACTACCCCAGCTACTATTACAGCTCAGGTCTCCTTGCCACAAGTCCTACCTCCTTCTGAACAAGGAGACTTTTCCAGAAAAGGCCTACAGTGTGGTTAACTTGGCCTTGGGCCAGATACAGCCCACAATACCCTCACAGAGCAAAAGAATACAGGGCATGCACCTCTTCCTGTCCAATCAGTCTGGGCTCTGCTGGAAACTGCAAGACAAGAGGTGGTCATCCTAAGGTGCTAGGATCGAGGGGTCACTCCCACAGAAACAGGGCCCCTTTCCTGGCCAGATTATCCTCATCCACAGCCTGCAGGTTCCTGGGTACCAACCACAACCTAGAGAAAAATCCAATAAAGCAAGTTCATTTCAGTTTAGTCGCTCAGTCATGACTCTTTGCAACCCCATGAACCGCAGCATGCCACAACTCGCTTTCCATCACCAACTCCCAGAGTCCACCCAAACCTATGTCCATTGAATCAGTGATGCCATCCAACTATCTCATCCTCTGTCATCTCCTTCTCCTCCAGCCCTCAATCTTTCCCAGCATCAGGGTCATTTTCAATAAGTCAGCTCTTCACATCAGGTGGCAAAAGGATTGGAGTTTAAGCTTCACATCAGCCCTTCCAATGAACACCCTGGACTGATCTCCTTTATGATGGACTGGTTAGATCTCCTTGCAGTCCAAGGGACTCTCAAGGGTCTTCTCCAACACCAAAGTTCAAAAGCATCAATTTTCAGCACTCAGATTTCTTTATAATCCAACTCTGACATACATACATGACCACCGGAAAAACCATAGCCTTGACAAGATGGACCTTTGTTGGTAAAGTAATGTCTCTGCTTTTTAATATGCTGTCTAGGTTGGTAATAACTTTCCTTCTAAGGAGTAAGCGTCTTTTAATTTCATGGCTGCAATTACTATCTGCTGTGATTTTGGAGCCCCCAAAAATAAAGTCTGACACTGTTTCCACTGTTTCCCCATCTACTTGCTATGAAGTGATGGTACTGGATGCCATGATCTTAGTTTTCTCAATGTTGAGCTTTAAGCAAACTTTTTCACTCGCCTCTTTCACTTTCATCAAGAGGCTTTTTAGTTCTTTTTCACTTTCTGCCATAAGGGTGGTGTCATCTGCATATCTGAGGTTATTGATATTTCTCCCGGCAATCTTGATTCCAGCTTGTGTTTCCTCCAGCCCAGTGTTTCTCATGATGTACTCTTTATAAGTTAAATAAGTGGGTGACAATATACAGCCTTGATGTACTCCTTTCTTATTTGGAACCAGTCTGTTGCTCCATGACCAGTTCGAACTGTTGCTTCCTGACCTGCATACAGATTTCTCAAGAGGCAGGTCAGGTGGTCTGGTATTCCCATCTCTTTCAGAATTTTCCCATAGTTTATTGTGATCCACACAGTCAAACGATTTGGCATAGTCAATAAAGCAGAAACAGATGTTTTTCTGGAACTCTCTTGCTTTTTCCATGATCCAGCAGATGTTGCCAATATGATCTCTGGTTCCTCTGCCTTTTCTAAAAACAGCTTGAACATCTGGAAGTTCACGGTTCACGTATTGCTGAAGCCTGGCTTGGAGAATTTTGAGCATTACTTTACTAGTGTGTGAGATGAGTGCAACTGTGCGGTAGTCTGAGCATTCTTTGGCATTGCCTTTCTTTGGGACTGGAATGAAAACTGACCTTTTCCAGTCCTGTGGCCACTGCTCAGTTTTCCAAATTTGCTGGCATATTGAGTGAAGCACTTTCACAGCATCACCTTTCAGGATTTGAAATAACTCAACTGGAATTCCATCACCTCCACAAAGCAAGACTTGGTCCAAATTGAACTCCTCCTGCCCCCAAGGGTGACTCACCCACATCAGAAGCCTCCAGGGGCTTTACTCACACAGGGACAATCAGCACTCAGCAAGATCCACAGGAAGAAGGTGGCTTGGATTATGGTAACACCATGCCATTCCGCCTGGCAGCTCATCTCCACTACCCAAGACCACCAAGCGCTCACAGATCACTAAGGCTGCTTCCAGGAAGACTCCAGAAAAACAGGCAGGGGAAGATCTTGGATTTGCCAGGTTTCCCACCATCATGTTTGGGGAGCCAATGGCTACTACATTGAAGCAGCTTGGTATGCCAACCAATGCCGGATCTCTACCACAACCATGGTCTTCCAAGGGTGATATGTCACTGCCAGGGTCGTGAACACCTGGGTGGGATCCGGGCCATCTTGTTGGCCCCATTCTTCAGGAACTCACACACCTTGAAAATTCCAGTCCCAAGGGCTAAAGAGGGGGGGGCGCCAATGGGCATGTGCACATACCTTATTACCACCCAGAGTGCTGGCTCCTAGGCTTAGTTATTGCAACTCTTCAAGGTACCAAAGATACAATTTGAAAGACCTTTTTCTGGCATCAGGCCACCAAGGCCACAAAGGTCACTATCATCGACGCTCCCAAGCACCAGCAATGCCCTGTCCTCTGTACCCCGCCACGATCAGCTCCAAAAGGACCACACTGTATCACTGAAAACAGAACAACAGTGCCTGCAAGCCTCAGCGGACATATCCTAGGAAATCACACTGCACTTTTCCTCACCTGCACAAACATTCTTCTCTGGGCCTCTGGCCAACCTGCAGGAGAAATGCAGGCCTAAGACCACAGCATAGTCCATGGTGATCTCCAAGACTCAAGCATGTGACAGGAGTTGCAATTCAGGCACTGCTAAGGGCAGAAATGGGGCCTATTAACTTTCACAAGTGCCACCTTTTCCCTAGGTCTCTGCAGCCTCTGCAGCCCACACGGCACTCGGGAATCTCAGCAACCCAAAGGGCCACAATGGCAAGGGCCTCAGATCTGACCTGGGGCTCCAATCACAAACCACAGAAACTTCCTTGCTTCAGAATTGACATCACCAGAGCCCCAGTTAGTGCACTTGCTGCATGAACTGGGAGGAAACACACATTTCTGAGTCAAGAGCTCAAGAGCTCAGCCAGGATCTACTGTGACTCCTGCCACCACTGGACAAGCTGGATGCCTCTATGATCCTCAGTGCCCTGCACCACGGACCTCGCATTCCAAGAGCCACTCCAACATCTGTACATGACCCACCCTCAGACGGGGGCCTCGCAAATGGTGGTTACCTGGCTTCTCCATGCGTGTGTGTGACACAGTCAGAGATGCCCTCACTGTTAACCAGTCCCACCCTTAACCCCAAGGGAGGCAACGTGCTGGACCTCAGTTTCGATGAGGAGACGGTAGTGAGTTCTCACTCATTTTGTTCAGATTTTCCAAGGAATGCATGTGAGGGTGTCATCATCGATCCGAGCACGTGCTGGCTTGCTGCCTACCTCTGCAGGGCAGGCAGGGCCGCTCCCAGGAGGAGCCAGTGACCTGGGAGTCCTCCAGCAGCCAGGGGACTCAGATCCCCCAGGCTTCTCAGCAAGAGGAACTGTCCCTCCATATGTACAGTCACTCAGGCAGTCCCAGGAAACCTGAAATCCATGACATGTCTTGAGGTAGGGGAAGGCATACCATGTGCTTGGTGATTCCAAAAGAACTGGCAGCAACCTGGGCCCACCACATTTCTCGTCAGACTCCCCTGCACCTCGATTCACCACCTCATTGGCAGGGCTTCGTCTCCTGGGTGACGGACAGTCATGCCTGGCAACTTCACCTGACAAGGAGACAGAAAGGATAGGCAGGCTTCAGATGTGTACACCGTCTCTCACTGAGCAAGATCAATGCTCATGCTTCATGGGGGAAGGCCTGTATCTCCAAGCCAAGTGTGTTGATCCTGTATAGACAACTGGATACCTATCTGTCAAAAGAGTGCAGTTATTAGGTTCTAGTGCCTGTGGGTGTATGTCCAACCGATCAGGGGGGCGTGGAATTTGATGTGGACCTGAGTGCCTGTGCTCTGGCATACCAAAAAGGATGCACTCTCGGCACTTTAGGGCTGCCTCGGAAACTCCTTCTGGGTGTCTCCAGGTCTCAGAGCCTGCATGCAAAGGCCTTGGTGTCTGAACACACGTCCTGTCTCAATGAAGCCCTGACCTCCCACCCACAAAATGGGGGATGACGCTTGGCACCCTCCTCCAGCCCCATACAAAATTTCACTGAGGAGCTATATACATAGGTTCTGGGCTCCGAATCTCCATGCCCCATGCATTCTGGCGAAAGCACAGCGACCTAACCACCCAAGGTCGCCTTGCCAAGCAACTGTGTGAATGCCACGCACCCTGAGACTACCCCAGCTACTACTACAGCTCAGGGGTCCTTGTCACAAGTCCTACCTCCTACCCTAATAAGGAAACTTTCCCATAAAACCACATAGTATGGTGAACTTGCTGGGGCAGATATGGCCCACCACACCCTTGAAGAACAAAATAATTTAGGGCATGCATCTCTTCCTGCACAGTCAGTTCAATCACTGTCCGGCCTCTGCCGGAAAGTGCAAGATGGGCTCTGGTCTTCCTCAGGTACCAGGATTCAAGGGTCACTCCCACAGAAATGGGACCCCTTTCCTGGCCAGATTATCCTCAGATCCACAACGTGCAGGGCCCTGGGTACTGACCGCACCCTAGAGAAAGCTTCCAAAATGCAGGGCTTGGTCCAAATTGAACTCCTCCTGACCCAAAAGATGACTCACCCATATCAGAAGCCTCCGGGGCCTCAGCACACACAGGGACAATGAGCACCCAACAAGACCCACAGGAAGAAGGTGGGCTTTGACTAGGGCGACATCACGCCTTTCTGCCATGTCTCAGCTATGCAACATGACCGAGGGCTCATAGATCACCAAGGTGGCTTCCAGGAAGACTTCAGAAGACCTGCCAGGGGAAGGCCTTGGATGTGCCAGGTTTCTGCCATAGTGCCAGGGGAGCTGCTGGCTCCTACACTGAGGCAGCGCTGGTATGCCAACCAATGACCAATCTCTACCACAACCATGGACCTCCAAGGTTGATGCCTCATTGCCAGGGTGGAGAATACCTGGGTGTCATCAGGGCTGTCTGCTTGACCCCAACCTTTAAGAACTCACACACCTTGTTAATTCCAGGGTCAGGGCCCAAATGGCAGCCAAGGGGCATGTGCACACACTGCATTACCACCCACAGGGCTGGCTCCTTGGCTTCTGTTACTGCAACACTTCAAGGCACCAAAGATACGTTTGGAGAGTCCTTCTACTGGCAGCTGGTCACCAAGGCCACAGAGGTCACCTATCACCGAGCATCCCAAGCACCAGCAACGCCCTCTCCTTTGTACCAGCCAAAGACAGCTCCAAAAGGACCACAGTATGTATCACTGAAAAAACAACAGTGCCTGCAGCCTCAGCAGACATATTGTCCCAGGAAATCATACTGCACTTTTCCTCACCTGCACAACCATTCTGCTCTAGGCCTCTGCCAACCTGCAGGAGAAATGCAGGCCTGGGATCACTTCACAGTCCACGGCGGCCTCCAAGACTCAAACACTGTGACACCAGTTGCAATTCAGGAACTTCCAAGGGCAGAAACAAGGCCTATTGCCTTGCACAACTGCCACCGTTCCCATAGGAACCTGCAACTGCTGCAGGACAGAGGGCACACAGGAATCTAACCAACTCAAAGGGCCCCAACAGCAAGTGCCTCAGATCTGACCTGGGGCGCCAATCAGAAGCCACAGAAGCATCCTTGTTTCAGATTCCACATCGTCACTGACCCAACAAGCACACTTGCAGCAGTAACCAGGAAGAAATGAACATTTTCAAGCCAAAAGCTCAATTGTCCGAGACCAGGATCTACTGCGACTCCTGCCACCACTGGACAAGCCAGATGCCTCTATGCTCCTCAGTGCCCTTCACCATAGACCTCGCATTCCAAGAACCACTCCAACATCTGTACACAGCCCACCCTCAGACAGGAGCCTCGCAAATGGTGGTGACCTGGTTCCTCCATGCGTGTGTGTGACATAGTCAGAGATGCCTTCACTGCTAACCAGTCCCGCCCTTAACCCCAAGGGAGGTAACATGCTGGACCTCAGTTTCGATGAGGAGACGGTAGTGAGTTCTCACTCATTTTGTTCAGATTTTCCAAGGAATGCATGTGAGGGTGTCATCATCGATCCGAGCACGTGCTGGCTTACTGCCCACCTCCGCAGGGCAGGCAGGGCCGCTCCCAGGAAGAGCCAGTGACGTGGAAGTACTCCAGCAGCCAGGGGAACTCAGAGCCCTCAGGCTTCTCAGCAAGAGGAACGGTCCCTCCATATGTACAGCCACTCAGGCAGTCCCAGGAAAGCTGAAATTCATGACACGTCTTGGGGCAGGGGAAGGCGTACCGTGCTCGATGATCCAAACAGCAGTGGCAGCAACCTGGGCCCGCCACACTTCTCACCGGACTCCTTAGCACCTCGAGTCACCACCTCACGAGTGGGGCTCTGTTTCTTGTGTGACGGACACTCATACTTGGGAACTTCACCTGACAAGGGGACAGAAAGCACAGGCAGGCTTCAGATGTGTACCCAGCTTCTCGCTAAGCAGTATCGATGCCCATGGTTCCCTGAAGGAAGGCCTGTATCTGCAACCCAACTGTATCGATCGTACGGACGACTGGATATATATCTATCAAAAGAGTTCAGTTTTTAGGTTCAAGTGCCTGTGGGTGTCTGTCTGCCTGAGTGTGCAAGGGTGCAGGCCATTTGATGTGCTGCTGAGTGCCTTGTTCTGGTGTACCAACAAAGATGTGCTCTCAGCATTATAGGTGTGCCAGGGGAACTCATTCCAGGTATTTCCGTGTCTCAGAGCCCAAGTGCAAAGACCTTGGTGTCTGAACATGCCTGCCATCTCCACAAAGCCCTGACCTCCCACCCTCCCACAAAATGGGGGATGACGCCTGGCACCTTCCTCCAGCCCCATGCAAAATTTCACCGAAGGGCTGTTGACAGAAGTTCTGGGCTCCCAATCTCCATGCCCTTTGACCAAAGCGCAGGGACCTGACCACCCAAGTTCGCCTTGCTGAGCATCTGTGTGAATTCCACGTACCCTGAGACTATGCCAGCTACTACTACAGCTCAGAGGTCCTTGTCACAAGTCTCATATCTTCCCTGAACAAGGAAACTTTCCCAGATAACCACCAAGGAGCAGTGGCCGAGGGCCGAGAGGAGCTACTCCACATTCAAGGTCAGGGGGGCGGCCTTGAGGAGACACCCCTAGTCCAAGGTAAGGGCAGCAGCTACACTGTGCTGGAGCAGCCGTGAAGAGATACCCCACGTCCAAAGTGACTGTTTAAACTTCTTGCATTATGGGAGTGGAACAGAAGCGCGGCGGCTTCCTTTAACCAACAGAAGAATGGCGGCTGTGATGGACTGCGCAGAAGTGTGGCCGAGAGGACCTACCCCATGCCCAAGGTCAGGGGCGGCGACTGAGAGCACCAGGCTGTGATGGTGCAGGAGCGGCCTAGAGGAGCTACCCCATGTCTGAGGTCAGGGGTGGCATCCGGGAGGAGCTACCACACATCCGAGGAGCAGCGGCTGCATGGGCAGGAGGGCGGACAGGAGCTACTCCACATTCAAGGTCAGGAGGGGCAACCTCATCCAAGGTAAGGAGCAGCCATGAAGAGATAACCCACGTCCAAGGTAAAAGAAAGCCAAGTAAGATGGTAGGTGTTGTGAGAGGGCATCAGAGGGCAGACACACTGAAACCTTAATCACAGAAAACTAGCCAATCTGATCACACAGACCACAGCTTTGTCTAACTCAATGAAACTAAGCCATGCTATGTGGGGCCACCCAAGATGGATGGGTCATGGTGGAGAGGTCTGACAGAATGTGGTCCACTGGAGAAGGGAATGGCAAACCACTTCAGTATTCTTGCCTTGAGAACCCCGTGAACAGTATGAAAAGGTGAAAAGATAGGATACTGAAAGAGGAACTTCCCAGGTTGGTAGGTGCCCAATATGTTACAGGAGATCAGTGGAGAAATAACTCCAGAAAGAATGAAGGGATGGAGCCAAAGCAAAAACAATACCCAGTTGTGGATGTGACTGGTGACAGAAGCAAGGTACAATCTGTAAAGAGCAATATTGCATAGGAACCTGGAATGATAGGTCCATGAATCAAGGCAAATTGGAAGTCATCAAACAGGAGATGTTAAGAGTGAACATCGACATTCTAGGAATCAGCAAACTAAAATGGACTGGAATGAGTGAATTTAACTCAGATGACCATTATATCTACTACTGTGGGCAGGAACCCCTTAGAAGAAATGGAGTAGCCATCATGGTCAACAAGAGAGTCCAAAATGCAGTACTTGGATACAATCTCAAAAACAACAGAACGATCTCTTTTCATTTCCAAGGCAAACCATTTAATATCACAGTAATCCAAGCCTATGCCCTGACCAGTAACAATGAAGAAGCTAAAGTTGAACAGTTCTATTAAGACCTACAAGACCTTTTAGAACTAACACCCAAAAAGATGTCCTTTTCATTTTAGGAGACTGGAATGCAAAAGTAGGAAGTCAAGGAGGTTCGTGACATTGTACAGGAGACAGGGATCAGGATGATCCCCATGGAAAATAAATGCAAAAAAGCAAAATGGCTGTCTGAGGAGGCCTTACAAATAGCTGTGAAAAGAAGAGAAGTGAAAAGCAAAGGAGAAAAGGAAAGATATTCCCATTTGAATGCAGAGTTCCGAAGAATAGCAAGGAGAGATAAGAAAGCCTTCCTCGCTGAACAATGCAAAGAAACAGAGGAAACTACTAGAATGGGAAAGATTAGAGATCTCTTCAAGAAAATTAGAGATACCAAGGGAACAATTTCATGCAAAGATGGGCTTGATAAAGGACAGAAATGGTATGGAGTTAACAGAAGCAGAAGATATTAAGAAGAGGTGGCAAGAATACATAGAAGAACTGTACAAAAAAGATCTTCATGACCAAGATAATCACGATGGTATGATCACTCACCTAGAGCCAGACATCATGGAATGTGAAGTCAAGTGGGCCTTAGGAAGCATCACTATAAACAAAGCTAGTGGAGGTGATGGAAGTCCAGCTGAGCTATTTCAAATCCTGAAAGATGATGCTGTGAAAGTGCTACACTCAACATGCCAGCAAATCTGGACAACTCAGCAGTGGCCACAGGACTGGAAAAGGTCAGTTTTCATTCCAATTCCAAAGAAAGGCAATGTCAAAGAAGGCTCAAACTACCACACAATTGAACTCATCTCATACGCGAGTAAAGTAATGCTTAAAATTCTCCAAGCCAGGCTTTAGCAATATGTGAACCATGAACTTCCAGGTATTCAAGCTGGTTTTAGAAAAGGCAGAGGAACCAGAGATCAAATTGCCAACAGTCATTGGATCATGGAAAAAGTAAGAGAGTTCCAGAAAAACATCTATTTCTGCTTTACTGACTATGCCAAAGCGTTTGACTGTGTGGATCACAATAAACTGTGGGAAAATTCTGAAAGAGATGGGAATACCAGACTACCTGACCTGCCTCTTGAGAACCCTGTATGCAGGTCAGGAAGCAACAGTTAGAACTGGACATGGAACAACAGACTGGTTCCAAATAGAACAGGAATACCTTAAGGCTGTATATTGTCACCCTGCTTATTTAACTTATATGCAGAGTACATCATGAGAAACAGTGGCTGGATGAAGCACAAGCTGGAATCAAGACTGTTGGGAGAAATATCAATAACCTCAGATATGCAGATGACACCACTGTTATGGCAGAAAGTGAAGAAAAACTAAAAAGATTCTTGATGAAAGTGAAAGAGGAGAGTGAAAAAGATGGCTTAAAGCTCAACCTTCAGAAAACTAAGATCATGGAATCTGGTCCCATCACTTCATGGGAAATAGATGGGGAAACAGTGGAAACAGTGTCAGAGTTTATTTTGGGGGGCTCCAAAATCACTGCAGATGGTGACTGCAGCCATGAAATTAAAAGATGCTTACTCCTTGGAAGGAAAGTTATGGCCAACCTTGACAGCATATTCAAAAGCACAGACATTACTTTGCCAACAAGGGTCCGTCTAGTCAAGGCTATGGTTTTTCCCGTGGTCATGTATGGATGTGAGAGTTGGACTGTGAAGAAAGCTGAGCACTGAAGAATTGATGCTTTTGAACTATGGTGTTGGAGAAGACTCTTGAGAGTCCCTTGGACTGCAAGGTGATCCAATCAGACCATTAAAGGAAATCAGTCCTGGGTGTTCATTGGAAGGACTGATATTGAAGCTGAAACTCCAATAGTATGGCCACCTCATGCGAAGAATTGACTGATTGTAAAGACCCTGACGCTGCGAGGGATTGGTTGCAGGAGGAGAAGGGGACGACAGAGGATGAGATAGCTGTATGGCATCACCAACTCGATGAATATGAGTTTGTGTTATTCCAAGAGTTTATGATGGACAGGGAGGCCTGGCATGCTGCAATTCATGGGGTCGAAAAGAGTCGAACTCAACTGAGCGACTGAACTGAACTGATGGTGAAGTTGGCCCTGGGGCAGATACGGCCCATCGCACCATTGAAGAACAAAATCAGGGCACGCATCTCTTCATGCACAGTCAGTCCAATCATTGTCTGGGCCTCCACCGAAAAGTGCAAGATGGGACCTGGTCTTCTTCAGGTACCAGTATCCAGTAGTTGCTCTCACAGAAACGGGACCCATTTCCGGGCCAGATTATCCTCAGATCCACTACCTGCAGGGCTCTGGTTGCCTACCACACCCTATGGGAAAAGCTCGCAAAATGCAGGGCTTGGTCCAAATTGAACTCCTCCTGCCCCAAAGGGCGACTCACGCACATCTGAAGCCTCAACGGCTCTGCTCACACAGGGCCAATCAGCACCCAGGAAGACCCACAGGAAGAAGGCAGGCTTTATTTATGGCAACATCACTCTATTCGGCTGTGCACCTCTTTTCTGCCATGGTAAAACCACTGAGTGCTCACAGATCACCAGGGAGAATTTATAAAAGCCAGGGGATAACCTTGAATGTTCCAGATCCTCTGCTCTAGTGTGATGGGAGCCACTGGCTACTACACTGAGGAAGCCTTGTTATGCCAACCGATTCCAAATTTCTACCACAACCACGGGCCTCCAAGGTCAATACTTCACTACGAGTGTGGTGAACACCTGGATGCCACGTGTGCTGTCTGGCTGGCCCCATCATTTAGGAACTCATACATCTTGCAAATTCCAGCTCTAGCAGCCAAATGGGGGCCAAGCGGCATGGGCACACACTGCATTACCACCCACAGGGCTGGCTCCTTGGCCTCATTTGGTTCAACTCTTCAAGGTATCAAAGATATGCTGGAAGAGTCCTTCTTGCATTGCACCACCAAGGCCTCAAGCGTTACCTGTAACTGAGCCCACCAAACAGCAGTAATGCCCTCTCCTCTGTACCCAGCTGACGGCAGCTACAAAAGGACCACAGTACATATCGTAAGAACCACAATGACAGTGCCTGCAGCCTCAGGGGACAGATTGTCCCATGCAATCATACTGCACCATTCCTCACCTGCACAACCATTCTGCTCTAGGCCTCTGGCCATCCTGCAGGAGAAATACATGGCTAGGGCCACTGCACAGTCCACAGTGGCCTTCAGGACTCATGCACTATGACAGGAGTTGCAATACAGCAACTGCCAAGGGCAGAAAGGAGGCCTATTGCTTTTCGCCACTGCCACTGTTCCACTAGGTCCCGCTACTGCTGCAGCCCACAGGCACTCAGGAATATTACTAAACCAAAGGACCTCAACAGTGAGGGCCTCATATCTGACCTGGGTCTCCAATCAGAAACCACAGAATATTCCACGCTTCAGCTTCCGCATCAGCACAGCCCCAACTAGCTCACTTGCAGATGAAACTGGGATGAAACACACCTTTTCAAGCCAAGAGCTCACTGGGCTGAATGGGCCTAGGCCTGGTCTACTGAACAGGATCTAGTATATGATCTCCTGTGAGGGTAATCAGCTGGCTGACTGTCAAGCCATAAAGGTGGCACTTTATGAAACCCCTGCAGATGCCTTTGATCTGGACACATTCAACATTTGTTGAATAGGCAAAACCACAATATTCTGAGAAAGGATTAGAAAGATATAAAAAAGAGAAGTATATAAAAAAGAGAAGTAAAGATTACTGATAAAGCATGGTTACAGTCCAAGGATGGACAATTAATAATTCCTAAAATTGCTAAATGGAAAATTCTTAAGGGTTTACACTAGAGTTTTCCTAAAGCCTTGGAATTGACCAACTATGTAACTCAGCTCTCAGCTTTTCAACAGACGTTTAAAAAATATTGGGAGGTGACTCCTGACCCAGCCTCTGCGTCAAGCACACCATTGTTCCAGCCAGGAACCAAGGTCCTGATAAAGACTTTGGGATCGGGGCGGGGGTTGGGGTAGGGCGCGGATCCCTCAAGCCCCTCTGGGAAGGCCTTTACCAGGTTATTCTTTATTCTCTCACAGCTGTCAAAGTGCCTAGAATTGATTTGTGGATGCGCCAAACTAGAGTTAAGAGGTGGCACCCATACCAGAACTAAGTGATGTCATTTTATGCCTTTACTTTCTATGCTCTTTCTTAGTACTCTTCGGATGGGCCTGATAATCTATGTGTGCCTGCTTATGCTGACCCCGAAAGTCCTGAGTCTGCCATTTGGTCCTCAAGATAATGCCTTCCTTTCCTGGGCTCACTCTACATTGCATTCCACAATAGGTCTAGCTGCTGGGTCTTCAGAGTGCTCCCCTCTTCATCAGTGGAAGGCTTCCCATGGTAGGCATCTCCACCTGTGAATACCTTCGACAACAACAACCATATGTGATGCCTGTTCTTAATCTGATGACATCAAACAATCATAAGATGGACTAGTGCAACACTTTGTACCTCATCTACGGACATAATGTGACTTTTAACTTTGCTGATTGTTCTGTTTTTGCTGTTTGCTCCCTGCATCTGTAACTGTGTAATGGGATTTGTTTCTAGCTGCATGAAGGCTGTTAAGTTACAAACGGTTGCTCAAACTCCTGCAACTGCAGCAGCTTCCTGCAACTACTACTTGGGGCCCCTGGATCACAAACCCTCAATATGAGGGTTAGCAGAATATGTTGACTCTCCAATTTAGGGATGACGCTTCTTATCAGCTTGGAAGCAGTTATGTAATGAAAACAATGCCCCTTTCCCTAAGCAAGAAAAGACAGGAAGGCTAGGGGTCCCCAAATGGAGGAAATAGGCTGCAAGTGTCAGACACTTTTTATCTGTCTACTAAGTACCAGGAGGAAACAAACTACAGATGTCATATTTTTTTCCCTTCTCTACACAAAATTAAAAGGTTTCTTTTGAAATTCTATGTTGCCATGACAATAACTGGTTCCACATGAACTTAACTTTCCTCAAACTTTGAGCTAACTAAAGGGCATTACTCGTGGAAACATTTTTCTTAAGCTATGTTAATGAACTATGTATTTATTCTCCATTCTGTCTTCACATGGCCATCACCAGATGGTCAATACTGAAATTAGATTGATTATATTTTTTGCAGCCAAAGATGGAGAATCTCTATATAGTCAGCAAAATCAAGAGTGGGAGCTGACTGTGGCTCAAATCATGAACTCCTTATTGCCAAATTCAGACTTAAATTGAATAAAGTATGGAAAACAACTAGACCACTCAGGTATGACCTAAATCAAATCCCTTACAACTATACAGTAGAAGTAACAAATAGATTCAAGGGATTAAATCTGATAGACAGAGTGCCTGAAGAACTATGGACAGAGGTTCATTTCATTGTACAGGAGGCAGTGATCAAGATCATCCCCAAGAAAAAGAAATGCAAAAAGGCAAAATGGTTGTCTGAGAAGGTCTTACAAATAGCTGTGGAAAGAACAGAAGTGAAAGGCAAAGGAGAAAAGTAAAGATATACTCATTTAGATGCAGATTTCCGAAGAATAGCAAGGAGAGATAAGAAAGCCTTCCTCAGTGATCAGTGCAAAGAAATAGAGGGAAATAGAGTAAAACAATAGAATGTGAAAGACTAGAGACCTGTTCAAGAAAATTAGAGATACCAAGGGAACATTTCTTGCAAAGATGAACACAATAAAGAACAAAAATGGTATAGACTTAACAGAAGCAGAAGATATTAAGAAGAGGTGACAAGAATACACAGAAGAACTATATAAAAGAGATCTTCATGACCTGGATAATTACAATGGTGTGATCACTCACCTAGAGCCAGACATCCTGGAATTCAAAGTCAAGGGGGGCCTTAGGAAGCATCACTATGAACAAAGCTAGTGGAGGTGATGGAATTCCAGTTGAGCTATTTCAAATTCTGAAAGATGATGCTGTGAAAGTGCTGCACTCAATATGCCAGCAAATCTGGACAGCTTAGCAGCGGCCACAGGACTGGAAAAGGTCAGTTTTCATTCCAATCCCAAAGACAGGCAATGTCAAAGAATGCTCAAACTACCACACAATTGCACTCATCTCACATGCTAGCAAAGTAATGCTCAAAATTCTCCAAGCCAGGCTTCAACAGTATGAGAAGTGTGAACTTAAGCTGCATTTAGAAAAGGCATAGGAACTAGAGATCAAATTGGCAACATTCGTTGGATCATCAAAAAAGCAAAAGAGTTCCCAAAAAACATCTACTTCTGCTTTATTGACTATGCCAAAGTGCTTTACTGTGTGGATCCCAACAAACTCTGGAAAATTCTTCAAGAGATGAGAATACCAGACCACCTGACCTGCTTCTTGAGAAATCTGTATGTAGGTCAAGAAGCAACTGTTAGAACTCGGCATGGAACAGACTAGTTCCAAATCAGAAAAGGAGTATGTCAAAGCTGCATATTGTCACCCTACTTATTTAACTTACATGCAGAGTACATCATGAGAAATGCTGGACTGGGTGAAGCACAAGCTGGAATCAAGATTGCCAGGAGAAATATCAATAATCTCAAATATGCAAATAATACCACCTGATGGCAGAAAGCTAAGAAGACCTAAAGAGCCTCTTGATCAAAGTGAAAGAAGAGAGTGAAAAAGTTGGCTTCAAACTCAACATTCAGAAAATTAATATCATGGCATCTGGTCCCATCACTTCATGGGAAATAGATGCGGAAATGGTGACAGACTTTTCTTGGGAGGGGCCCAAAATAACTGCAGATGGTGACTGCAGCCATCAAATTAAAAGACACTTGCTTCTTGGAAGAAAATTTATGACCAACTTAGACAGCTTATAAAAAACAAGAGACATTACTTTGCCAACAAAGGTCCATCTAGTCAAAGCTATGTTTTTTCCAATAGTCATGTATGGATGTGAGAGTTGGACTATAAAGAAAGCTGAGCCCCAAAGAATTGATGCTTTTAAACTGTGCTGTTGGAGAAGACCCTTGAGAGTCCCTTGGACAGTAAGGAGATCAAACCAGTCCATCCTAAAGGAAATCAGGCCTGAATATTCATTCATGCTGAAGCTGAAACTCCAATACTTTGGCCACCTGAAGTGAAGCACTGAATCCTTTGAAAAGACCCTGAAGCTGGGAAAGATTGAAGGTAGGAGAAGAAGGGGACGACAGAGGATGGGATGGCATCACTGACTCAATGGACATGAGTTTGAGTAAACTCCAGGAGTTGGTCACGGACAGGGAGGCCTGGCGTGCTGCAGTCCATTGGGTCATAAAGAGTTGGACATGCCTGAGTGACTGAACTGAAGTGAACTGAAGTGTCTTTAAGTCAGTTCCTCCTAAGATTCAGAACCTATAATGGCTCAGCAAATGAGTATGCTTTACTCATATAATTGTTCTTCTAATCTAAATTAGGAGAAGGAAATGGCAACCCACTCCAGTATTCTTGCCTAGAGAATCCTGTGGACAGAGGAGCCTGGGAGGCTGCTGTCCATAGGGTCGCACAGAGTCAGACACTTCTGAAGTGACTTAGCATGCATACATGCATGTAATCTACATTAATAAGACTATGTATTTCCTTGGAAACCTGCCTTTCTTCAAAATTCATGACAATCCTTTTATGGCCCATGCTGACTCACATTGTGCCAAGGTTCCTTCAAGGTGCAAGTTGTGGGTGAGGGGCCTGGTGGTGTTCTCTGAGTTTTGAGATATTTCCTTTTCTCTAATTAGCAGCCTGCTATTAGATATATAATTTCCTGCTAAAGACTAGAAGGGGGGCACTCTTTCTACTCATTTCGATGTCTATATCAGAAGTTTTGCTCTCTCTTTTATACTTTAATAAAACTTTATCACAGAAAAACTCTAAGCGATTAAGCTTCATCACCTGGCCTGGACTGAATTCCTCTCCTCTGGAAGGCCAAGAATCCTGGTGTCATTCACGACTCAGCAATAGCATTTCACCACCATAGTGCCAGGGGAGCCACTGGCTACTACACTGAGGCAGCCTTGGTATGTCAACCAATGCCAATATCTACCACAACCACAGGGCTCAAAGGCAGCTACTTCACTGCCAAGGTGGTGAACACCTGAGTGCTATCTGGGCTGTCTGGCTGGCTCCATCCTAGGAACTCATGCACTTGGCAAATTACAGACCCAAGGACCACAGGAGGGCCAAGGGGCATGTGTACACACCTCATTACTGCTGACAGGGCTGGTTCCTTGGCCTTTGTTACTGCAATTCTTCAAGGCACCAAAGATAAGCTTGTAGAGTCCTTTTTCTGGCAGCAGGCCACCAAGGCCACAAAGGTCACCTATCACTGAGCCTCCCAGGCACCAGCAATGCCCTCCTCTCTGTATCCAGCCTAGGCCAGCTCCAAAAGGATCACAGTATGTATCACTGAAAAAAACGAGAGTGCCTGCAGCCTCAGGGGAGAAAGCTTCCCAGGAAATCACACTGCACCTTTCCTCACTTGCACAACCATTCTGCTCTAGGCCTCAGGTCAATCGCAGGAGGAATGCAAGCCTAGAACCACAGCACAGTCCATGGCAGCCTCCAAGACTCAAGGACTGTGATAGCAGTTGCAATACAGGAAATGCCAAGGGCAGAAACGAGGCCTATTGCCTTTTGCCCCTGACACCATTCCCCTAGGTCCTTGCAACCGCTGCAGCCCACAGGGCACCCAGGAATCTCATTAACCCAAGGGCCACAATGGCGAAGGCCTCAGATCTGACCTGGGGCTCTGATAAGAAACCACAGAAGCTTCCTCGCTTCAGATTTCAAATCACCACTGCCCCAATGAGCGCACTCGCAGCATGAACTGGGAGGAAACGAACCTTTTCGAGTGAACAGCTCAAGAGCTCAGCCAGGATCTACTGTTGACTCCTGCCACCACTGGACAAGCCAGATGCCTCTATGCTCCAGTGCCCTTCACCACAGATCTCGCATTCCAAGAGCCACTCCAGCATCTGTACACGGCCCACCCTCAGACAGGAGCCTCACAAATGGTAGTGATCTGGCTCTTTCATGCATGTGTGTGACACAGTCGGAGATGCCTTCACTGCTAACCAGTCCCGCCCTTAACCCCAAGGGAGGCAACGTGCTGGACCTCAGTTTCGATGAGGAGACGGTAGTGAGTTCTCACTCATTTTGTTCAGATTTTCCAAGGAATGCATGTGAGGGTGTCATCATCGATCCGAGCACGTGCTGGCTCGCTGCCCACCTCTGCAGGGCAGGCAGGGCCACTCCCAGGAAGAGCCAGTGACCTGGGAGTCCTCCAGCAGTTGGGGGAACTCAGAGCTCCCAGTCTTCTCAGCAAGAGGAACGGTCCCTCCATACGTACAGCCACTTAGGCAGTCCCAGGAAAGCCAAAATCCATGACACATCTTGGGGCAGGGGAAGGCGTACCGTGCTCGATGATCCAAACAGCAGTGGCAGCAACCTGGGCCCACCACACTTCTCACCGGACTTCCCAACACCTCGAGTCAACATCTCATGAGCGGGGCTCCGTTTCCTGAGTGACGGACACTCGTACTCGGAAACTTCACCTGACAAAGGAACAGAAAGTACAGGCAGGCTTCAGATGTGTACCCAGCTTCTCACTAAGCAATATCGATGCCCATGGTTCCCTGAGGGAAGGCCTTTTCTGCTTCCCAACTGTAGTATCCCTTACGTACGACTGGATACCTATGTGTTGGCACGAGTGCAGAAAGTTAGGTTCATGTGACCGTGGATGTCTGTCTGACTGAGTGTGCAAGCGTGTGGGGAGACTAGATGTGGGTCTGAGTACTCGTGTTCTAGTGTACCAACAAGGATGTGCTCTCAGGATTCTGGGTCCCTCTGGAACTCTTTCCATGTATTTCCGTGTTTCAGAGCCCCTGTGCAAAGGCCTTGGTGTCTGAACATGCACGTCTTCTCCATGGAGACCTGAACTCCCACCCTCCGACAAAACACTGTGCAAAATTACACTGAGGGGTTGACACTGAGGGGTTACACTGGGCTCCTGATCTACATGACCCATGGCGTCTGACCAAAGCACAGGAACCTGACCACGTAAAGTCCCCTTGTGGAGCATCTGTGTGAATGTCCCTTACCCTGAGACTACCCCAGCTATGATAACAGCTCAGGTGTTCTTGCCGCAAGTCCCACCTCCTCCCTGAACAAGGATACTTTCTGAAGGCCTAGAGTGTAGTTAACTTGGCCTTGGGCCAGATACACCCCACCATACCCTTGCAGAGCAACAGAATACAGGGCATGTGCCTCTTCCTGTGCAATTAGTCCAGTCAATCTCTGGGGCTCTGCTGGAAAGTGCAAGACAAGAGGTGGTCATCCTCAGGTACCAGGATCCAGGGGTCACTCCCACAGAAATGGGGCCCCTTTCCTGGCCAGATTATGCTCAGATCCACAGCCTGCAGGGCCCTGGGCACCAACCACGCCCTAGAGAAAGCTCCCATAATGCAAGACTTGGTTGAAATTGAACTCCTCCTGCCCCCAAGGGTGACTCACCCACATCAGAAGCCTCCAGGGGCTCTACTCACACAAAGACAATCAGCACTCAGCAAGATCCACAGGAAGAAGGTGGCTTGGATTATGGCAACACCATGCCATTCCGCCTGGCAGCTTGTCTCCATCACGCAAGACCACCAAGCGCTCACAGATCACTAAGGCTGCTTCCAGGAAGACTCCAGAAAAACAGGCAGGGGAAGATCTTGGATTTGCCAGGTTTCCCACCATCATGTTTGGGGAGCCAATGGCTACTACATTGAAGCAGCTTGGTATGCCAACCAATGCCGGATCTCTACCACAACCATGGTCTTCCAAGGGTGATATGTCACTGCCAGGGTTGTGAACACCTGGGTGGGATCCGGGCCGTCTTGTTGGCCCCATTCTTCAGGAACTCACACACCTTGAAAATTCCAGTCCCAAGGGCTAAAGGGAGGCTGAGGGGCATGTGCACATACTGTATTACCACCCAGAAGGCTGGCTCCTAGGCTCGTTACTGCAACTCTTCAAGGCACCAAAGATACAGTTTGAAAGACCTTTTTCTGGCATCAGGCCAGCAAGGCCACAAAGGTCACTATTACCGAGCCTCCCAAGCCACAGCAATGCCCTGTCATCTGCACCCAGCCACGAGCAGCTCCAAAAGGACCACAGTACATATTATTGCAAACACAAAAACAGTGCCTGAATCTCAGGGGACAGATTGTCCCAGGAAATCAGACTGCACCTTTCCTCACCTGCACAACCATTCTTCTCTGGGCCTCTGGCCAACCCACAGGAGAAATGTATGGCTAGGATCACCTCACAGTCCACAGTGTCCTGCAAGACTCAGCACTGTGACAGGAGTTGCAATACAGGAACTGCCAAGAAACTAGGCCTATTTCCTTTCACCCCTGCCAACGTTCCACGAGGTCCCTGCAACCGTTACAGTACACAGGCCACTCAGGAATCTCACCAACCCAAAGGGCTGCAATGGCAAGGGCCTCAGATCTGACCTGGGGCTCCAATTAGAAATCATAGAAGTTTCCTTGCTTCAGCTTCCACATCAGCACAGCCCCAACTAGTGCACTCATAGCAGGAACCAGGATGAAATGTGCCTTTTCAAGTCAAGAGCTCAATGGGACTAGGCCAGGATCTACTGTGACTACTATCGCCATTGGACAAGCCTCTTCTGTTCCTCAGTGGCATTCACCATGAAGCTCTCATTCCAAGAAGACTGCTCAAACATCTGTACATGCCCACCCTCTGACAGGAGCCTCGAAAGTGGTGGTGACCCCAGTGCTCTATGCATGTGTGTGACACAACTGAAGCTGCCCGCACTTCTAACTAGTCCTGCCCTTAGCCCCAGAGGAGACAACATGCTAGACCTTGTTTCGATGAGGAGATGATATCAATTTCTCACTCATTTTGTTTAGATTTTCCAGGGAACACATGTGAGGGTGCGATCATCGATCTGAGCACCTGCTGGTTTGCTGTACACTTTAGCCAGGAAGGAAGGCCAGCCCCCAGAAGGAGCAAGTGACCTGGGAGTCCCCGAGCAGCTGGGGGAACTCAGAGCTCCTAGGCTTCTCAGCAAGAACAGTCCATGTAAACTTACAGCTACTCAGGCAGTCCCAGGAAACTGTAAATCCATGACATATCTTGGGGCAGCCGAAGGCATTCCATGCTCAGTGATCCAAAGAGTAGAGGTAGCAACCTGGGCCCTCCACACTTCTTTTGGACTCCTTTGCACCCTGAATCACCACCTCACGGGCAGGGCTTTGTATCCTGGGTGACAGGCAGTCATACCTGGCAACGTCACCTGACAAGGGGACAGAAAGCACAGGCAGGCTTCAGATGTGTTGCCTCGTTCTCGCTGAACAATACTGATGCCCATGGTTCTCTGGGGGAAGTTCTGGATCTGAGCCCCAACTGTCTTGATCCCTTACATATGACTGGACACCTATCTGTCACCAGGAGCATAGGAAATTAGTTTCAAGTGCCTGTGGGCGTCTGTCTCTCTGAAAGCCATGTGTGGCCAGGGGATTCAATGTGGGGCTGAGTGCATGTGTTCTGGTCTACCAACGAAGATATACTCTCAGGATTCTGGGTGTGCCTCTGAACTCCTGGAGGTCTCTGTGTGTCAGAGCCCCTTTGCAAAGGCCTCAGTGCCTGAATAAGCATGACTTCTCCACAGAGCCCTAACCCCCTGCCGTCACACAAAATGGCAGATGAAGCATGCCGCCTTCAACAAGCCCCATGCAATATTCATCCAGAGGGCCTGCTGAAATAGGCTCTGGGCTCCTGATCCCCATGACACCCACCCTCTGATCAAAGCACATGGACCTGACTGCTCAAGGTCGCCCTGCAGAGCATCTGTGTGACTGCCACCTACCCTGAGACCATGCCAGCTTCTACTAGAGCTGAGGTGTCCTTGCCCACAAGTCCCCCTTCCTTCAGGAACAAGGGTACTTTCCTCGAGAAGCTTCAGGTGGCTCATTGTACACCTCAGTAGGGCAGGCAGCACAGCTCCCAGGAGGAGCCAGTGAACTTGGGAGTCCTCTAGCAGCTAGGCGATTCAAAGCCCCCAGGCTTCTCAGTAAAAGGATCAGTCCATCCACACTTACAACTACTCAGGCAATCCCATGGAACCCATGGAACCCTTAATCCAAAAGGGGGAAAGTGTAGCCTCCAAAGTGATCAAAAAAGCTGTGGCAGCAACTTGGACCTGCCACACTTCTGACAAGACTCCCTTACACCTCGAGTCAATGCATACCACACATGGCCTCTTTTCCTGGGTGGTGGACAGTCATACCCGGCAACTGTTCCTGAAAACTGAAAAGCACAGGCATGCTTTAGATGTGCATCCTGTTCTCTCTGAATAACATCCATGCTGATAGTTCCCTGGTTGAAGGCCTTCATTTGCTTTCTAACTGCCTCAATCCCTTATATACCAGTGGATACATATGCGTCAGCAGACTGTAGAAAGTTAGGATGTATTATGTGTGTGTCTGTTTGGCTGAGTGTTTGTGGTGAAAGGCTTGATATTGGGCTGAGTGTGTGCGTTCCAGTGTACAAAGATGAGCTTTCAGGATTCTGGGCATGCATCTGGAACTCCTGGCTGTCTCCTTGTAAAGGCTGAGCCCCTCTGTAAAGGCCTCATTGCCTGAAAAGGTATGCCTTCTCCACAGAGCCCTGATGTCTAGCCTTCCCACAATACGGCAGATCACACCTGACACCTTCCATAAGCCCCATGCAAACTTTCACCCCGAGGGGCTGTTCACATAGGGCATGTGCTTCCAAAACCCACGCCCTCTGACCAAAGCACAGGAACCTGACTGCTCAAAATCAGCAAGCGGAGCCTCTGTGGAACTGCCACATATCCTGAGGCCATGCCAGTACTACTACAATTAGTTGTCCTTTCTCACAAGTCCCAGCTCCTCAAGGTACAACTGAAGTTTCCTGAGAAGACAGGCAATTTCATGAACTTGGCCCCGGAGCAGAAAAGGCCCACCACACCCTCAAAATGCTAAAATAACTCAGGGCATGAAACTTGTCTGGCTGACTGTGTCCAATCACTCTCCGGTGCTCCACTGGAAAGTGAAGATTGGGGAGGTAGTCATTTTCAGGTACCAGGGTTCAGGAGTCACTCTCACAGAAACTGGGACCCTTTAGCAGTCAGATTATGCTCAAATCCACATCCTGCAGGGCCCTGGGTACTGACCACACCTGAGGAAAAGCTCCCCTAGTCCAGGGCCTGGTTCAAACTGAACTTCTCCTGCCCCCAGGGCTTCTCAACCCCATCAGAATCCTCAAGGTGCCCTGCTCAAACAAGGGACAATCAACACCCAGAAAGACCCACAGAAGTAAGGCCTTGATTAGTTGACCCACACGATTCTGCCCAGCACCTCTTCTCCACCACAGCAAAACTACCAAGTCCACCCAGGACACCAAGGCTGCTTCCAAGACCTGAGAAGAACTGTCAGGAGAAGAGCTTTGCTATGCAAGGTTTCCTGAAACCGTGCCAGGGCAGCCACTGGCTATTCCATGGAGGCAGGCTTGGCATGCCAACCAAGGCCAACCTCTACCACAACCATGCCTCAGTGGATGATACTTCTCTGCAGCATGGAAAACACCTGAGTCCCACCCAGGCTGTCCATCTTGCCCCATCCCTTAGGAATTCTTACACCTTGAAAATTTTATGCCCAAGAGCCAAAGGGACCAATAGGCATGTATGCAGACCTCAGTTCTACCCAGACTGGTTGGCAGGCAGGCTTCAGTACATGGAACTCTTCAAGGCCCCTGCAAGATACCCTTGAGTATCCCTCTTCAGGTATCAGGCCACCAAGGCCACAAAAGTCTCCTGAGGACCAGCAGGCCCTCTCTTTTGCAGGGAGCCAAGGGCACCTTCAAGGGGACCAAGGTATCCTTGGAAACACAAAGACAGTGCCTGCAGCCTCAGGGCGACAGTTCATCCCAGGAAATTACACTGCAAATTTCCTCACCTGCTGTACGCTTTTCCTAGGTACTCTGGCTAACCCACAGGAGGAATGCAGAGCTGGTACCTCACCACACTCCACGGTGGTCTCCACAGATCAAGCACTGTACCAAGAGATGCAATATAGGAGTTGCTAACTGCAGAAATGAGGCCTACTGCCTTTCGTCAATGCCACTAGTCCACCAGGTCGCTGCAACTGCTGCAGTCAACCACACCCTCAAGGATCCTATCATGCCCTCAAGAATCTTAAAAACCCAAAGGGCCGCAATGGCGAGGGCCTCAGATCTGGCCTGGGGCTGCAATCAAGAAACCACTGTAGCTTCCTTGCTTTGGCTTCCACATCAGCACAGCCGCCAACTACTGCACTCGCAGCAGGAACTGGGGCGAAACACACCTGTTCTAGCCAAGAGCTCTATGGGCCTAGGCCAGTATCTACTGCAACTCCTACCACCAGTTGCCAAGCTGGCAGTCTCCTCTGCCCCTCATGGTCATTACCAAGGACCTGGCACTCTGAAGTCCACTCAAATGCCTGTCCACAGCCCACCCTCAGATGGGAGCCTCACAAATTGTGGTGACTGGGGTGGTGTGTGCATGTGTGTGACACAGATGTAGCTGGCCCTCATGCTAACTAGCCCCTCCCGTAGCCCCATGGGCAGCAACGTGCTGGACCTCAGTTTCGATGAGGAGACGGTAGTGAGTTCTCACTCATTTTGTTCAGATTTTCCAAGGAATGCATGTGAGGGTGTCATCATCGATCCGAGCACATGCTGGCTCGCTGCCCACCTCTGCAGGGCAGGTAGGGCCTCTCCCAGGAGGAGCCAGTGACCTGGGAGTCCCCCAGAACCCAGGGGAACTCAGAGCCCCCAGGCTTCTCAGCAAGAGGAACGGTCCCCCCATACTTACAGCCACTCAGGTAGTCCCAGGAAAGCCGAAATCCATGACACATCTTGGGGCAGGGGAAGGCGTACCCTGCTCGGTGATCCTAAAAGAACTGGCAGCAACCTGGGCCCGCCACACTTCTCGCCGGACTCCCTTGCGCCTCGAGTCACCACTTTATGGGTGGGGCTTTGTCTCCTGGGTGACGGACAGTCATGCCTGGCAACTTCACCTGTCAAGGGGACAGAAAGCACAGGCAGGCTTCACATGTGTACCCAGTCTCTCACTGGGCAACATCGATGCGTTTGCTTCATGGGGGGGAAGGCCTGTATCTGCTACCCAACTGTATTGATCCCTCACATACGACTGGATACACATCTGTCAACAGAGTGCAGGAAATTAGGTTCAAGTACCTGTGGGTGTCTGACTGAGCGTGCATGGCTGGTGGGGGATTTGATGTGGGGCTGAATGTCCTCTGGAACTCCTTACGGGTATCTCTGTGTCTCAGAGTCCCCATGCAAAGGCCCTGGTATCTGAATACACATGCCATCTCCATGAAGTCCTACTGCTGTTGTCCCCTGGCTTTAGTCCACCAGGCCTCCACAACCACTGCAACCCACCAGGCACTCAGGACTCTCACCAAATCAAAGGGCTGCAATGGCAGGGTCCTCAGATAGGTTCCAATTAGAAACCACAGAAGCTTCCTCACTTCGACCTCGACATCAGCACAGCCCCAACTACGGCACTCAGAGCAGGAACTGCGTCAAAAATACACCTACCCAAACCAGATCCCACCTGTGTGGCTGGGATCTGACTTCTACTACCTGCAGCCACGCTGGCCTCCTCTCCAGTCACTCAGTCATGTCTGGCTCTTTGTGACCCCATGAAATGCTATATACTAGGTTTCTCTGTCCTTCATCATCTCCTGTAGTTTTCTCAAATCCTTGTCCATTGAGATAGTGATGCCATCCAACCATCTCATCATCTTTTGTCCCCTTCTCCTCCTGCCTTCAATGTTTCCCAGAACAGGGTCTATTCCATTGTGTCGGCTCTTCTCATTAGGTGGCCAAATTACTGGAGCTTCAGCTTAGGCATCAGACCTTTCAGTGAATATTCAGGATTGATTTCCTTTAGGATTCACTGGTTTTTCCTTGTAGTCTGAGGCACTCTTAAGAGTATTTTCTGATACCATGGTACAAAAGCATCAAATCTTCAATGCTCAGCCTTCTTTATGGTCCTAGTCTCACATCCATACACGACTACTAGAAAAACTATTGCTTTGAGTATATGGACCTTTGTCAGCAAATGATGTCTCTAATCATTAGTATGCTCTCTAATTTTGTCATAGCTTTTCTTCCAAGGAGCAAGCACCTTGTAATTTCATGGCTTCAGTCACCAGCCACAGTGATTTGGAGCCCAAGGAAGTGGAGTCTGTCACTGTTTTACTGTGCACGGTACCAGAGCTAGACCCAGTTTTCCCCATAGACACCGTTTTCCCCATAGTTGGTCCCACCTATCAGGAAGCTTCCACAAGCCGCTTACTTTCATCCATCATAGAGCAGATAGAAAGAAAACCATTATCACATAAAACTAACCAAATTGATCACATGTATCACAGTCTTGTCTGATTCAGTGAAACTATGAGCCATGCCTTGTAGGGCCACCCAAGATGGATGGGTCATGGTGGCCAGTTCCGACAAAATGTGGTCCACTGGAGAAAAAAATTATAAACTCCTTTAGCTTCTTGTGTTTAGAATCCAGTGAACAATAGGAAAAGGGGAAAAGGTATGACACTGAAAAATGAACTCCCCAAGTCAGTAGGTGCCCAATATGCTACTGTAGAATAGTGGAGAAACAGCTCCAAAGGAATGAAGAGGCTGACCCACAATGGAAACATCTAATTGTGGATGTGTCTGGTGGTGAAAGTAAAGTCCAATGCTGTTAAGAACAATATTGTAAAGGAACCTGGAATGTTAGATCCACAAATCAAAGTAAATTGGAATTAGTCAAACAGGAGATAGTTAAGAATGAACATCAACATTTTAGGAATCAGTGAACTAAAATGGATGGGAATGGGTGAATAATACAGATGACCATTATATCTACTACTCTGGGCAAGAATCCCTTAGAAAAAATGGAATAGCCCTCATGGTCAATAAAAGAAATCAAAATGCAGTACGTGGGTGCAATCTCAAAAACAACACAATGATCTCAGTTCATTGTAAGGCAAACCATTCAATAGCACACTAATCCAAGTCTATGCCTAAATCACAAATGCCAAGGAAGATGAAGTTGAATGGTTCTATGAAGACTCACAACACCTTCTAGAACTAAAAGGACACCAAAAAAAGATGTCCTTTTCATCATAGGGGACTGGAGTGCAAAAGAAGGAAGTCAAGAGACACCTGGAATAACAGGCAAGTTTGGTCTTGTAGTACAAAATGAAGCAGGGCAAAGGCTAACACAGTTTTGCCAAAAGAACACAATGCTCATAGCAAACACCCTCTTCCAATAACACAAGAGAAGACTCTACACATGGACAACTCCAGACTGTCAAATCTGAAATAAGACTGATTGCATTCTTTGCAGGCGAAGTTGGAGAAGCTCTAGACAGTCAGCAAAAACAAGACCGGGAGCTGACTGTCACAGAAAATGAACTCAAAAAAGAAAGAAAGAAAGAAAGAAAATGAACTCATTGCAAACTTTAGACTTAACTGAAGAAAGTAGAGAAAACCACTAGGCCATTCAGGTATGACCTAAATCAAGTATCTCATGATTATACAATGGAAGTGACAAATAGATTCAAGGGATTAGATCTGATAGACAGAGTGCCTGAAGAATTATGGACAGAATTGATACTTTTGAACTGTGGTGTTGGAGAAAACTCTTGAGAGTCTCTTGGACTGCAAGAAGATCAAACCAGTCAATCCTAAAGGAAATTGGTCCTGAATATTCATTGGAAGAACTGATGCTGAAGCTGAAACTCCAACCCTTTGGCCACCTGACGTGAGGAACTGATTCATTGGAAAAGACCCTGATGCTGGGAAAGATTGAAGGCAGGCGGAGAAGGGGACGACAGAGGATGAGATGGTTGGATGGCATAACCGACTCTATGGATATGAGTTTGAGTAAGCTCCGGGAGTTGGTGATAGACAGAGAAGCCTTGCGTGCTGCAGTCCATGGGGTCACCAAGAATCAGACACAACTGAGTGACTGAACTGAACTGAATCTAATGAAAAAATCTTCAATGAACACTACTATAAACAACTTCATCAACAAGGACAACAAATATAGGGAAAATGGATTGTTTGACTTCCAAAGTTGCCAAATTATGATATGCATAATGTCCAATTTTCAACATAAAAGTACTAGAATACTGGACATTCAAAGAAACATGCACGTCTCTCACAAAGAAGGAAAAATTAAGAACAAGCAACAGAAACTCAAAGTCAAGACACTGGACTCAACATAGAAATATTTTAGATCAGTTACTTTAAATATGCTGCAAAAGGTAATGGAAAGTAGTTTTAAGAACCAGATGATTCCAACAAACACTATCTCATGAAATAGGTATGTCAATCAACGGACAGAAAATTTTCAAACAAAATCAAGTAGAAATTCTGGAGTTGAAAGCATAATTACAAGTATTAAAAAACTCAGAAAAAGGCCTGCATGACAAATTTGAACTGACAAAAAAGAAAAAAAAAAACAACTAAAAAATGTAATTGTTCAAATTATCCAGTTATAGGAAGAGAAGATTTATTATTTTTTTTAATTTTATTTTTAAACTTTACATAATTGTATTAGTTTTGCCAAATATCAAAATGAATCCGCCACAGGTATACATGTTTTTTAATAGACACAGCCTAAAAGTAATATGAGGCCAGTGTACTAACATACACATAGCAAGAGTCAGAGAAAAAGAAAGGAATGAGCAGAAACTATAAAGAGACACAGATGTATAGAACAGTCTTTTGGACTCTGTGGGAGAGGGAGAGGGTGGGATGATTTGGGAGAATGGCACTGAAACATGTATAATATCATATAAGAAATGAATCGCCAATCCAGGTTTGGTGCAGGATACAGAATGCTTGGGGCTGGTGCACTGGGATGACCCAGAGGGAAGGTACAGGGAGGGAGGTGGGAGGGGGGTTCAGGATGGGGAACATTTGTACACCCGTAGAGGATTCATGCTGATGTATGGCAAAACCAACAGAATACTGTAAAGTAATTAGCCTCCAATTAAAATAAATAAATTTAAATTAAAAAAAGGAAATGTACATAAACTTAAAAAAAGTATTCATTTGATTATAAAAAATTTAAAAAAAAGAAATAATACACAAAACTGCCCAAAGTTGATGAAAAGTCACAAACCTAAGAAGTCCATATAGGATAAATTCAAATAGATTCATTAACTGTTCAAACAGAAAGATCAAACAGTGATAGAGAAGACGCAGAAGTGATCTTCAGAAAAACAAGTGATTTCTCATCATACCACATGGTTTCAGAAGGCAGTAGGATGGCATTTTCAAAGTTCTGAAACAAAAAGTTATTCAACTGGGAATTCTTGATCTGATAATAATGCTCTAAAAAAATGAAGGAGACATTAAGACATTCTCAGATTAACAAAGACTGAGAATGTTCTTTAACAGTAAATTTGCCCCATAAGAAATGTCTAAGGGAATCAATCTTAAATGAATGTACAATATACAATAACTTAAATCTGCATCAAGAAATAAATAACATCAGTAAAGGCAATATAAAAGCCAGTATTATCTTTGTAACTCTTTTCCTATATGATGTTTAAATAAAGGCATAAAACAAAAACCATCTGCCTGTGGTGATGAGTGCATAAGTATGAAGACATAATTTGTGACAATCACAATGTATAGGGGAAATGGAGCAATGTTTTTGTTGCCACAAAAATTTTATGTATTATTGAAATTAAATTGTTATTAATCATAACTACTTTATTATAAATTAAGAAGTTAATTGTTATCCCCAGGGCAATGACTAAGAAAATAACTTAAAAATATATAGTAAAAACAAGGAAATAAAGAATTTAAAATGGTACTCTCAATAATATCTATTTCACAGAAAACATGCAATATTGAAGACAAAAAAAAAATACAGAAAAAATGAACAGCAAAATAGCAGTTGTCCTCCCTTATCAGTAATTACTTTAAACAGAGATGGTTTAAAATTTGTAAGTGAAAGGCAGAGATTGGCAAAATGGATTAAAAACAGGATCCAACTATATGTTATCTACAAGAGACATACTTCAGATTCAAAGACACAGATTGGTTAAAAATTAAAGCATGAAATAAATATTTCATATAACATGTAACCAAAAGACAGCTAGAGTGACTATACCAATATCAGACAAAAGTTGAAAGTTTTGTTTTGTCTTCAAACAAAAATTGTTACATGGGTCAATTAAATATTGATAAAAGAATCAAATACATTAAGAAGATAAAGCAATGATAAACATTTACACACCTAACAACAAAGTCCCAAAATATATGAAGCAAAATTGCACAGAATTGAAGAAACAAACAACTCTACAGTATTTGGATACTTTTAATGTCTTGCTTTTAATAAGCAATAGAACAATTAGAAGAACGATCATTATGGAAATAGAATACTTGAACAACCATAAACCAACTACAGTGAACAGACTTACACAGAACACTCCACCTAAAATCAAATGATTATACATTTTTCTCAAGTGCATAAGGAACATACTCCATAAAAGACCAGATATAACACCAAAAATAAGTTTAAATAAATTTTAAAACACTGAAATTTTACAGACTATGTTCACTGATCACAATGGAATTAAACTAGAAATCAGTAACAGAAAGAAATTTAGATGATTTCACACATAAGTAGAAATTAAGAAACAAGTTCCTAATAAAAATGAATCAAGCAGGACATTCTCAGGAAAAATTATTAAATTATTTGAGATGAATGAAAATTAACACACATTCCAAAATTTATGAGATACCAAAAGCAGTACTTGAGGAGAAAATTTTATAGCTGTTGAGATTTACATTTAAAAAAGAAAAATTTCAAATCAGTAATCTACCTTAAGAAGCTAGAAAAAGAAAAGAAAATCAAACATAAAGCAAGAAAGAAAGAAAAGAAAGATTAGTATAAAAATGATACAGATTAAAGATTGAAACAAGCAACTGAATAAAAAATAAAAATCAATGAAACCAAAAATCAATTTCTTGAAAAATTCAACAAAATTCAAAATGTTTTAGCTAAACTGACCAGAGGAAATGAATGACCTTGCTAGTTTGTAGAAAAATGAATATATAAATTACAATACATAAATAAATAAATATAAAAATAACAAAACAACTATTAAAGAATCTGTGAAAATATATTTCTCAAGAGAAAAAGAGAGTTTACTCATTTCAAAAGTATTAAACATCAGGCCCTAGGTAATCATGCCAAGGAATATAGACTATTTTTCTTAACTGATGGATGTTTCAATTTTAACAAGAAATAATGATTAATTATTTAATATATGAAATTTTACTACACTTGATTAACCCAACCTAGTATGTTTTGTGAAATTAATGCAATATGGAAAATTGAAATTTTTTTTTACAAAAAAATGAAGCTTTTTATCATTTAAAATCTTCATGGCCTTAGATAGAGTTCGGAAAGTATAAAGTATAATTTTTCAGATTGAAAAAGTAAAAATCCTAATTAAAGTCAAATGTGGCTCAGCTGGTAAAGAATCTGCCTGCAATGTGGGAGACCTGGGTTTGATCTCTGAGTTGGGAAGATCCCCTGGAGAAGGGAAAGGCTACCCACTCCATTATTCTGGCCTGGAGAATTCCATGGACTGTATAGTCCGTGGGGTCGCAAAGAATCAGACACAACTGAGCACCTTTCACTTTCAACATTTAGAAGAATAGTAATAATAACCCATAATGATCTTACGGATCTGACCAAAATGATCTAACAATGATGATCTCAATCATGGGGTCAACATTCTGAAACCATAATATGTTAAGAAAACTCCCAAGCACAGTTTAATTTCACCAAAGGATATTTCACGGCAACAAGAAAATGTATAAAACAACAATTTCCCAAGATTCTGTATTTGTCAATTTACCCAAAACTCAGATAAAAGAAAACTTAAAATTTGGAAATGAGGCTAGAGGCAATCACTAAAGAAAAGGACACATCATGAAGATATTA
Organism: Bison bison bison; assembly: GCF_000754665.1. Classification (NCBI taxonomy): domain Eukaryota; kingdom Metazoa; phylum Chordata; class Mammalia; order Artiodactyla; family Bovidae; genus Bison; species Bison bison. The sequence goes on from NW_011494546.1 coordinate 34,273, forward strand.
TCCAGTAAGCCACTGAACAGATGAACACTTAAGACTTCAGGGTGTGGCACAGTGCACAAGACATATGAATTTTAAAGGATCCTGGTACAGTTACTCACCCCTGTTCTCTGAAGTAGAGGCCCTCATTTCAGTCCTTCTACCTCAGAAAAGCGTAGCAGAAAAAAATAAAAACAAACAAAAAGAAAAAAAAAGACATAGTCTCAAAAATATTCAAGAGTAAAAATAACAAAGCACTAATACTGTCAAAACTCATTGTCAAAATTTATTAGTCATGCAATCTTCCCTTCTTCCAGCCCAACCACAAATGATGCTTTCAGTACCCATTACAGTTGCTCAACCCTTTCTTACTTCAACATTTTTCCCCCCTCATTTATTACTCAAGAACAATTCCTTTAAAAAGTTCTGTCTACAACTGGGTTCAAAATGAAGCAAGTCTTGGGTCACTCAGCATATCTACATGCCTCATAAGAGGCATGAGTATGTAGAATAGGATGACTTGCTCTGGAAGAAAGAAAAGGCATGCTCACAGCAGTGTTATGTAGTCAAAGCCAGGCTCTGAGGTTCTTATTTGTCCGGTAAGAGGGGCATTTATCTGGACCTCAGATTGACATCTGGAATGAGTCCCTCAGCATCCTCAGACAGTTTTTCTCATCATCGATCCAGACAAGCACCCTCCCAACAAATAAGCATTTTCATAGCCAGGCTCATTTCCTTCAGGCTTACGTACTGTGTTGTTAACAAAAAACAATACATATACAGAATACAATTTGTTTAGTATTTGAACAATAGAACCCTCATAGCACAAAAGGCACACGACCATGGATTTCTCTGTATAAAATTAAAATCTATTGAGAACATCCAAAACAACTAAGTCAACTAAAATTTCGAGGAGTAGTGAGGTGAAAGTGTTAGTTTCCCAGTGGAGTCTGACTCTTTGACACCCCATGGACTATAGCCCGCTAGGCTACTCTGTTCGCAGAATTCTCCAAGCAAGAATACTGCAGTGGGTAGTCATTCTCTTCTCCAGGGGATCTTCCTGACCCAGGGGTCAAATCTGTGTTTCCTGTGTAGCAGGAAGGTTCTTTCTCATCTGAGCCATAGTGGGGCAGCATTTGTAAATTAAGTAGCAAATAAGGTTTGATTATAGTGGAAATATGAGTAGAAATATCTAAATTCTGAAATGCTAGTAACAAAAAGATAAATATTTTGGCACATTTAAATTTCACTAAAAAGTTATTTTCACACATAATAAAATAGTATAAAAAGCTAATCTATCAATGATTCTTAAATGTTAACCAAATTATTTTCTTTAATAGAGGGAAAAATAATGAAGATTCCATTAACAAAGTAGATATACCTATGGGGGAAAATTCATCATAAAAATATGCACCCTGGTCACCTGAAAAAATGAGCTCACAAAACTTGAATTTGTGACATCACTGGCCAGAACACAGACCAAAATTTCAATAGCACCAGAGTAGCTGCTCACCTTTCCTCCCTGTAAGTATGATAACTTGTTCTAGCCTTTGACCTGCAACAAAACATCACATAGGATACAAATCAGATCAGAAAAATGCAAGAAATTATTTTAAAAATCAACAGAACAATTGGTTCTATAATAATTATTTATTGTACAGGCATCCTCGCATTTCTAGTCCTCACCAAATAAAAATTCCTTGCTCCTTTATCGTCTTCATCATTTCACTTCTTCATTTATTTCCTCTCTGAACTCTTCATTCTGCAAATAGTCAATAATCCTCTCTACCACTCTACGTAAATTAGCAACATAGCAGTTATCTTTTAAACTGAGAAATTCTAAAGTTACATTACACCAAATAAAGATTTTGTGAAATGCCTTGTGATGGGTCAAATAAAAAGGATGTTTGTTGTGAGACCCATATTCTGGAAGTAAGAGATAAGAACTCTGAAAATCTATTACAAACATGCTGAACAAATGGACCAATGGCAAGAATAGAAAAATAGAGGAGACATTTCATAAGATAAATGGAAATTATTTACAAAAAGAATCAAATGGAAAAAGACTTTAGAGAGGGGTAAGACCTAAGTGGCTTGGAGAAGGCAATGGCACCCCACTCCAGTACTCTTGCCTGGGAAGTCCCACGGATGGAGGAGCCTGGAAGGCTGCAGTCCATGGGGTCGCTGAGGGTTGGACACGACTGAGTGACTTCACTTTCACTTTTCACTTTCATGCATTGGAGAAGGAAATGGCAACCCACTCCAGTGTTCTTGCCTGGAGAATCCCAGGGATGGGGGAGCCTGGTGGGCTGCCATCTACGGGGTCGCACAGAGTCGGACATGACTGAAGTGACTTAGCAGCAGCAGCAGCAGCAAGACCTAAGTGGAATTAAGATGGAGTAATATTGGCCTGTCTTTTATCAACATGGAATTTAGGAGGAGTACATCAATAACAGAACACAGGTCTCTGAAGGATAAAGGCGTGCAAGTAAACTGGAGAACTCAAATTGCAAGGTAAAAGGAACTAGACCTTAGATACTATGTAATGTTTGATTCCATTTAAATGGCATTCGGTAAAAGAAAAAACCTGTGTGATCGCTCACCTAGAACCAGACATCCTGGAATGTTAAGTCAAGTGGGCCTTAGAAACGATCACTACGAACAAAGCTAGTGGAGGTGATGGAATTCCAGTTGAGCTATTTTAAATCCTGAAAGATGATGCTGTGAAAGTGCTGCACTCAATATGCCAGCCAATTTGAAAAACTCAGCAGTGGCCACAGGACTGGAAAACGTCAGTTTTCATTCTAATCCCAAAGAAAGGCAATGCCAAAGAATGCTCAAACTAATGCACAATTGCACGCATCTCACACGCTAGTAAAGTAACGCTCAAAATTCTCCAAGCCAGGCTTCAGCAATACATGAACCGTGAACTTCCTGATGTTCAAGCTGGTATTAGAAAAGGCAGAGGAACCAGAGATCAAATTGCCAACATTCACTGGATCATGGAAAAAGCAAGAGAGTTCCAGAAAAACATCTATGTCTGCTTTATGGACTATGCCAAAGCGTTTGACTGTGTGGATCACAATAAACTGTGGAAAATTCTGAAAGATATGGGAATACCAGACCACCTCCCTCTTGAGAAACCTATATGCAGGTCAGGAAGCAACAGTTAGAACTGGACATGGAACAACAGACTGGTTCCAAATAGGAAAAGGAGTATGTCAAGGCTGTATATTGTCACCCACTTATTTAACTTATGCAGAATACATCATGAGAAATGCTGGGCTGGAAGAAGCACAAGCTGGAATCAAGATTGCCAGGAGAAATATCAATAACCTCAGATAGGCAGATGACACCACCCTTTTGGCAGAAAGTGAAGAGGAACTCAAAAGCCTCTTGATGAAAGTGAAAGAGGAGAGTGAAAAAGTTGGCTTAAAGCTCAACATTCAGAAAACAAAGATCATGGCATCTGGTCCCATCACTTCATGGGAAATAGATGGGGAAACAGTGCAAACAGCGTCAGACTATTTTTTGTGGCTCCAAAATCACTGCAGATCATGACTGCAGCCATGAAATTAAAAGATGCTTACTCCCTGGAAGGAAAGTTATGACCAACCTAGATAGCATATTCAGAAGCAGAGACATTACTTTGTCAACAAAGGTCCGTCTAGTCAAGGCTATGTAGTCACGTATGAATGTGAGTTGGACTGTGAAGTAAGTTGAGCGTCAAAGAATTGATGCTTTTGAACTGTGGTATTGGATAAGACTCTTGAGAGTCCCTTGGACTGCAAGGAGATCCAACCAGTCCACTCTAAAGGAGATCAGTCCTGGGTGTTCTTTGGAAGGAATGATGCTAAAGCTGAAACTCCAGTACTTTGGCCACCTCATGCGAAGAGTTGACTCAATGAAAAAGACGCTGATGCTGGCGGGATTGGGGGCAGGAGAAGGGGATGACAGAGGATGAGATGGCTGGATGGCACCACTGACTCGACAGACGTGAGTTTGATTGAACTCCGGAGTTGGTGATGGACAGGGAGGCCTGGCGTCCTATAGTTCATGGGGCCGCAAAGAGCTGGACATGACTGAGTGACTGAACTGAACTGAAAAGACAAAACCTGGTCCCCTGGAGAAGGAAATGGCAACCCACACCATTATTCTTGCCTGAAAAACCACATGGACAGTGTGAAAAGGCAAAAAGATATGACACCAGGAGATGAGCCCCCCAAGTTGGAAGGTATCCAATATGGTACTGGGGAAGAGCAGAGGGCAATTACTAATAACTCCAGAAAGAATGAAGCAATTGGGTGAAAGCAGAAATGATACTCAGTTGTGGATATATCTGGTGGTCAAAGTAATATCTGATGCGGTACGCATTACTGCACAGGAACCTGAAAGGTTAGGTCCATGGATCAAGGTAAATTGGACATGGTCAAGCAGAAGACGACAAGATTAAACATTGATATCTTTAGGAATCAGTGAATTAAAATGGATGGGAATGGACAAATTTAATTCAGATGACCATTAAACCTACTGCTGTGGGCAAGAATTCCTTAGAAGAAATGGAGTAGCCCTCAAAGCACACACCTTTCTCCAGCAACACAAGAGATGACTCTATACGCGGACATCACCAGATAGTCAATACTGAAATCAGACTATGTTCTTTGCAGTGATAGATGAAAAAGCTCTATACAGTCAGTAAAAACAAAACCTGTAGCTGACTGTGGCTCAGATCATGAGCTCCTTATTGCAAAATTCAGGCTTAAATTGAAGAAAGTAGGGAAAACCACTAGGCCATTCAGGTACGACCTAAATCAAATACCTTATGATTGTACAGTGGAGGTGACTAATAGATTCAAGGAATTAGATCTGGTAGACAGAGTTCCTGAAGAACTATTCACGCAGGTTCATAACATTGTACAGGAGGCAGTGACCAAAGCTGTCCCAAAGAAAAAGATGCAAGAAGGCAAAGTGATTGCCTGAGGAGGCTTTACAAATAGCTAAGGGGATAAGAGAAGTGAAAGGCAAGGGAGAAAGAGATATACCCAGCTGAATGCAGAGTTCAGAGAATAGTAAGGAGAGATAAGAAGACCATCTTAAATGAACAATGCAAAGAATACAAGAAAACAATACAATGGAAAGGACCATAGATCTTTTCAAGAAAATACTTGTTGGAGACATCAAGGGAACATTTTATGTAAGCATGGACATGATAAAGGACAGAAACAGTAAAGACCTAAGAGAAGCAGAAGAGATTAAGAAAAGGTGATAAGAATACACAGAAGAACTGTGTAAGAAATGTGTTAACGATTCAGAAAGCCATGATGGTGTAGTCACTCACCTATAACTGGACAACCTGGAGTGTGAAGTGAAGTGGACCTTAGGACATATCAATACAAACAAAGCTAGTGGAGATGATGGAATTCCAGCTGAACTATTTAAAATCCTGAAAGATGATGCTGTGAAAGTGCTGCACTCAATATGCCAGCCAATTTGGAAAACTCAGCAGTGGCCACAGGACTGGAAAACGTCAGTTTTCATTCTAATCCCAAAGAAAGGCAATGCCAAAGAATGCTCAAACTAACGCACAATTGCACGCATCTCACACGCTAGTATTTTCTTGGGCTCCAGAATCACTACAGATGGTGAGTGCAGCCATGAAATTAAAAAGACGCTTGCTCCTTGGAATGAAAACTATTACAAACCTAGACAGCATATTAAAAAGCAGAGACATTACTTTGCCAACAAAGGTTTGTATGGTCAAAGCTACGGTTCTTCCAGTAGTCAAGTATGGATGTGAGAGTTATACTATAAAGAATCTCAGTACCTGAAGAATTGATGCTTTTGAACTGTACTGTTGGAGAAGTCCCTTGGACTGCAAAGAGATCAAACCAGTCCATCCTAAAGGAAATCAACCCTGAATATTCATTGGCAGCACTGTTGATAAAGCTGAAGCTCCAATACCTCGGCCACCTGGTACAAAGAGATGACTGACTGGAAAAGACCTTGAGAATATAGTACTGTTCAACAACAGTCATTTT
>NW_011494546.1:40386-40856 GCF_000754665.1 Bison bison bison
CAGAAATGATACTCAGTTGTGGATATATCTGGTGGTCAAAGTAATATCTGATGCGGTACGCATTACTGCACAGGAACCTGAAAGGTTAGGTCCATGGATCAAGGTAAATTGGACATGGTCAAGCAGAAGACGACAAGATTAAACATTGATATCTTTAGGAATCAGTGAATTAAAATGGATGGGAATGGACAAATTTAATTCAGATGACCATTAAACCTACTGCTGTGGGCAAGAATTCCTTAGAAGAAATGGAGTAGCCCTCAAAGCACACACCTTTCTCCAGCAACACAAGAGATGACTCTATACGCGGACATCACCAGATAGTCAATACTGAAATCAGACTATGTTCTTTGCAGTGATAGATGAAAAAGCTCTATACAGTCAGTAAAAACAAAACCTGTAGCTGACTGTGGCTCAGATCATGAGCTCCTTATTGCAAAATTCAGGCTTAAATTGAAGAAAGTAGGGAA
>NW_011494546.1:40956-44110 GCF_000754665.1 Bison bison bison
GAGATCAAACCAGTCCATCCTAAAGGAAATCAACCCTGAATATTCATTGGAAGCACTGTTGCTGAAGCTGAAGCTCCAATACCTCGGCCACCTGGTACAAAGAGATGACTGACTGGAAAAGACCTTGAGAATATAGTACTGTTCAACAACAGTCATTTTGTTTCTCATTTTCTTCAGATTTTTCACAATGTATATATACATGATCCAGGCACATTCATTTAAAAAAACACCTTTTGCTGTTCGCCTGTAAGAAAGGACAGATCCTGAAAATAACCAAGAAATAACACAGGCATCCATAATCCTAGAAACATACTAAGCCACTTAATTTACATGGGAAAACTGGAGATGAAAATGAGTAAGGGAGGCTACACCAGCTATTAAACCAGTGAGAGAAAATTTTTCATTTTAGTTCTTCATGAACATTATGAGTAAAATCAATTTATTTCCGTGGCAGAATTCTACCTATTTGAATGATCCTACTATCCTTGAATAATATTTAATTCACTTATTCAAGATGCCCTTTCTCCATCATAATTAATGTTGTAAGACAATGAAATCCTTTGTATGCAAACCAACATTGATTCCATAATATTTAAAACAAGAACACAAAAGCAAAAACGCACAACAATATAAATTAAATATATTCAAATTGAATGAACCAGGTATGAGGCAATGGGCTTCAACTGTGTTTATTTTGGTTTTTCAACTTACTTATTTCTACAGGAAGAGTTTCCACCAATATTCAACCAAATGTTCACTGTGCAGACTTGTACACCTTCAAACGAAGCCAAGTACGATCTTAAAATCCTAGTCAGGCAACTTCTCGTGTTCTTATCCCTAAAAGAACTAAAGATATACATATACACAAAAATCTCCATATAAATATTTATAGCAAGATTATTCAAAACAGCCAAAGAGCAGAAATAAGTTAGTAGAATGCCATAAATTGATGAATGAATAAGCAAGCAAAATGTGATCTATAAATGGGGTATTACTCACCCATAAATAGAAATGGAGTTCCAATCCATGCTATAATATGGCTGAACTTTGAAAAATCGAGCAAAGTGAAGGAACTGTGAGTAAAAACACGTTCTATTATAAATGGTTCAAATGCAGATACAGATAAAACCCACTTGTATCAAAGTATTCATGCTCTTATTCTATACTTTCATACTTCCTGAGCACGTACACCTGAAACCATGTGCTTCAAGATATTCTCCCCTACGTATTCTTTTATACTATCATTTTGACCAAACTTCAGACTTAAAAGTAGTATAGTTGTAAATCAACTATACTTCAATAAAATAAATATTTTAAAAAATATTTTAAAATGTATTGTTTCCCTCAAATTTTCTCAAGTTTTAGCATCTTTTGATTTTCTTGGTTGAAACAAGTATTGTGATTATTGCCAAATGTTGAGTTTTTATATCCTGTCATTCTTATATGTTTATCCCAACTTTCTGTATTTTACTTTTGACCCTATTAATTCATTCCCTCATTCACATATTAGTTTAGTAATATTATAAACACTTCACCATCATTAGTTTTATTATCCTTAAAGAGATTTGCATCCGTCAAATTGCATCCGTCAAAACCAGAGGCTGAGCAGCTCTGTGTCCAGCAGTCCGCCATGACAGATGCAGCCTTACTTAACTATGACTGATTTTTCCTTCAGTATTCTCTGTTCCAGGGCCCCAGCTGTGAATATCTTATACAGGCTCATTTCCCCTCAAGCTACCAGAAAATAAGATGGCAAACTTTGGAATAGCGTAACACACATTTCTTGCTATAAACTATCCAATTTTTAAAATGTACTTTAGCCACTGCTATGGCAAAGTCAGGCAAAACTTTCTGTTGCAACTCACTCTGCTTATCATTCTGGCCAACATTTTAGCTACTAGCTCAGAATTACTAATGAACAGTATTTGTAAGACACAAGGTACTGTCTTTAGAAAAGTGGTTAGAATGAATACAGACAACTGGAGAAAAGTGAATTGATTATGGAACACATATTCATATGAAGTAGATAGTTTATCATCTACACCATATGGTCATAAAGTACAATTTGAAAAATATTTCATTAGAACATTATGACACTTGAATCTATAGCAGTTAGGGATTGTACCTTCAACTCCAAGATCCTCATTGGTCCTTTCCCTGCTATTTATAGTATTTCTTTTGGTGTTACCTGTCATCAATTCTGCGTTAAAGTTGAGTTTTTCCATTTAGTGATACTCTTCTTATTGGCCATTTCTTTTTGGACTTTGATTTGTGCCCCCATGACATCCCAGTCTCTATGAAATAGCTTACCAAGGAACACTGCCTCATCTCCTAAGCACTGGCACCCCATATTGCAACAAGTCATTCTACAATTTGTAAATTTATACCACAGAATTTCCAACAAACCAATGTCCTATTCGTCTTTTTCTCCTGTTCCTGCAGTATCTCAACACTTACACTTTTAAGTTTAAAGAACTAAACTTCAGAATTCACATGGCTCTGACCTTAACAACACAGAGAAAATAAAGATGACCTCAAAAATGTGTATCTTTCCCCCCAAACAAGAGGAGATGTAGCAAAATATAAGTATTATTTTCATTTTCCAAAGGCTGTGACACTGATTGTGTTTTTCTTAAGTTGTGAATAACAGAATTAATTGCACAATCAAATTTAGTTTCTAACGAGCCTCTATCTTATCTTAAAAAAAGGAATGAATATCCTATACTGTATGGTTATTATTAGTATTAAATGAAATAATCCATGAAAAAGTGTTTATTTCAGCATATGGCACACATACTAAGAATTCAATAAATGCTATATATAATTGAAATATATAAATTTGAGACTACACATCACACACATGCATACACAATAGTAAAATAATGATTCAAACTCACCATCAACAGTTTTTGAACAGTCTTCCTATAAAATAAGTTTATTGACCATATCTAAACAAGAACATACATATTTCATTTTATGTGAATAAAATACAATATTAATGTTTCAACATAGTTGATACTCAGGAACTAATGGCCAAACTTTTGAAAAACCTAGATTTTAAAGTCAATTAATTTCAATATATTAAATACAATTAAATTGGATAAGTGTATTATTAATTTCCCTAGCATTATTATTTGATAAACAGATTACTTAT
>NW_011494546.1:44210-113407 GCF_000754665.1 Bison bison bison
TTACTTATAATTTTACAAGTATAATTAAGGCTGTAATAAGTACCCTTGAGTTTACATACACATTTGAACACTCCCTATTATGTCCTATAGGTAAACTTCTAAATATAAAATTGTTTGTCAAAATGTGCTAATTCCCATCTAAGACATATTTTTCAGTCTTTTGGACAGACTAACACACAAAGAATTCCAAATTCTCCATACTTTGCTTATAAATGTACCATTAATCTAATAGGTGAAAAAATTTCTGATTTATTTGTGTGTTTGTGACCATGTTTAAAGACACACACAAATAATAATTTCATTATATATTTATAACAATTGATAATTATTTAGTATGTAGTTATTTCATTACCAGGTTGATATGGTTGAGTATTATTTTTTTTTAGGTAAGAAGTAGATTTATCCAGAAACAAACACAGTCCACAGAGTGTGGGCCATTGCAGAGGGCTTGTGTGGCAGCCTGGTTGAGTATGTTTTTATGTGTTCTTGGCCATTCACGGTACTTTCCTTCTCTGATTTGTTCATTTATATGTATTCCTATTTTTGTACTGGAATACTTGTCTTTTTCTAATTGATTTGGGTGAGCCTTTAATAGAATATTAACACTAACCTGGTAATATAAGTTTCAACTAAACATAAAGGTACATATTCAAATGACTGAAGAAAAAGTAATAACCCAAATTTAAACTAGCAGGTTTTAGATATTCCTTCTTTCCTGTAAACCCTCCAATGTAGACAACATGGAGAAAATTTGGAAAACAGTTTAATTGGATTAAAGATTGTGTTCATTAGTTATTTATACTGTTGATTCTTTCACATTTTTATAAACTAGATTATATGATAGCTTTGGAACATACAAATCCTATTATGAGATGTTGAAACAATTATAAAAACTGCTCAGGTGAAATCAAAATGGACTGAAGTCAAAGCCTAAGGAGACCGGATACCACCAAGGAATTGAGAGACAATATTTTGACCTGAAATGTACTTAAGAGGAAAAGAATGCAGGTACGATTTTGGTCACAATCCTTGGGAACTTGTGGGAAAAATATGCTAAATTTAAAATATAATTTATTGGTTGTAACTGGAAAGGGGTTCATATCACTCCAGTAACTTACATTGGTTTTACATTGCTTAGGTTATGATGGCATATAGTATTCACTTAGAGCACTCTCCTGTGAATGAGATTTAGCAGAATTATTAATAATAATTTTCATGAAAGTAAAATGGAAAAATAATTTTCAGATACATTTACCATGTACTGGGGTTAATCTGATTATTTTCCAGGTTCTGGTTTAGCCAATGCTTTAGTTCAGGATGTGGTACTGAAGCACAAAGCCTGCTGTTGTAAACAAGGTTTTACCGAAACACAGCCACACTCATTCAACTACATACTGTGTTTGCCTGCTTTTACACTGCAAGAGCAGAACAGATCAGCTGCAACAGAGATCACACATCCTACAAAACTGAAATTGCTTGTTATTTCACCCTTTACAGAAAAGGCTTACCAATCCATGGTCTACTTTAATGTACATTGAGGTAGTAACTTCATATAATTAAAACTTAGTTTTAAGACACTGGAGCATAAGTGGACTGAGAAGGCAGTTACCATATTTAGACTAAATTTTCTCATGAAAGCTGGCACAGAATGGAGGCAGCTCTACTCTGATTTTCCAAATTTGAACGTAGTAATAAGTCAAGAGTTCCTGCTAGATGAGTCCCTGAATTTAATGGCCCTTTGTCCTCATGCTCTCTTGTTTTCTCCTTATACATGATCACCTCAGAGACCACTGTCATCACTGTCCTTTCACATGGGAGGTAAAGCCCTTGTTTTTCCATTGCCATGCTCTTCTTCCTATTATATTTAATAGCAGGATGGATGGATAGATGACACACAAAAGAAAAATGATCAGTAATGGAATCTGAATGATAACTTATGTATTAATAAGCTAGACAGATGATAGAGACACACAGATAAATTATGGAAGATAAAGTGATAGAGGATAGATCTATGGATAGATGACAGATTTATGATAGAGTAAAATGCGGTAGAACTTGAGAATCACTAATAAAAGACATTACAACACTAAAGTGTTTCTCAAAACTGAGCATTTCTGTTTCAAGAGAAATTTATTTATCTTCCATGTCCACGGAATATTATTTCTAAATTTCTCATAAGATCAAGGATGGTAGTATGTTTTAAAAACAATGCAAAAACTACAACAGTTTCCTCTCTCCTGTATGATTATCATGGGAGTTGACATGAGACAATTATGTAAAAGTGAAAAAATATGCCATTCAAATCAAACACATATATTTGGAAGGTTAATTTCATATTCCCTAAATTCAGAGGTTGTAAGGTATATTTCCCATTTATCTTCAATTAAGAAATGTTATTTCAAGAGAATCACACAGAATCAATTCTGTGTTAAGAGAACTCATATCAAATATTTATAACGCAACAAAATTCACGAAATATTCCACACCTCTATGTCTTGACCAGTGGTAATATTATGAATTAATTAAAATATTCCAATCTTTTTACTTCTGCTTTTCTCTCTAACAAAGTCATTCATTTACTCTCTAACTTAATTTATTGTAAATATCATGAAAGCAAACTTAGCCATTAAAAATATAGAATAATTATTTTCTGTATGACTTTCTGGGTAAGAAAACAATATAAATAAAACAAACCCCTGTCAAAAGAAGCTCATTTATTCAAAATTGTCAAAGGACACAGAGAAAAACACATAAAACAAACTGTTTAGTTAAGAACTCTTCATAAGCACCCTTTGAAAAGTAACAATCACATCCTGCTTTGCTAGCCTGAACTTTTGCTTCAACTACTTTCTATACTAACTACTCCCAAACGTTTTTTATTTCAATGAAGCCCAGAAAACTATGGAATATATCTTTAATATACTGGGGGGGGGGAGTAAAATCATAATTCTATATTAAGTAATTATATTCCTCAATAAAAAGGACTAAAAAGGAGACAGTGTCAGATAAAAGAAAACTAAGAAAAATTATCACTAGTACTGGTACTAAATAAAGTTCTTTGGGAAGATAAATAATGATAACTGAAGTAGACATGGATCTTCAGAACAGAATGAAAAGGATTAAAACTGGTTAATATATAGGTAATTATGAAATATTTTCCCTTTTAAATTCTTAAAAATAAATGTATCTATTTAAAACAATTATTCCATTGTCTATATCACTTGTAGTATATATGGCAACCCTAGCATACAAGGGGTAAAGACTAGGTAAATAGATATGTATATTTCCAAGATTCTTCTTTTTATGGGAAATGATTTAATAGTCTTAAAAGGTTAAAACAAATATATATAGTATTCCCTAGAAAACCACTAAAAAAAAAAGTATAGCTAAAAAGGAATTCTGAAAAAAAAATTAAAAGGAAGGCAGAGAAGAGAAAGAAGAATAGAAAGCAGAAGATAGACACTGACAGGGAGTACACACTTAACAAAGAAACAATAAAAGAGGTGGACTTTTTTCCACTTTTTCAATAAATATATTAAATGAACATTGAATAAACACTCCATCAATGGTTAAAACATACTAAACAACTATACACCATCTAATGACAATATTTTATACATAAAGTTATAGGTTGAAAGATAAAAAGATAACACCATCCTAACAGAAAGCAAAAGAGAGCTATAGCAGTTATATTAATTTTCAATAATGTACCAAAGATAGGGACATTTCAAAATATAAGAGGGTCAATTTATAAAGAAGACATAATAATCACAGAAGTCTGTATGACTAATAAAGTTATAATTTACCTGAAATGAAACTGACAGAAATAAAGGGGACTAACAGACAAATCTAATCACAATTGATGACTTTAAACTCTACCTTTTCAGTAATTTACAGAATAAAGCACAATATCAATCATAGATATGAACAATACTATCAACCACTTAAACCCAATGGATATTTATAAAACACTACAGTCAACAACTTCAGAATAAATGCACTTTTTAAAAGTGTCTGTGGCATATTCACCAAGATAAACCATGTATCAGGCCAAAGATATTTAAAATAACTCAACTGATATAGAATATATTCATTGATCATAATGAAAATCAGAAATCCATACAATAAAATATCTTTGAAGAATAAAAGGAGTCATCACTGCAGATGGTGATGGCAGCCATGAAATTAAAAGATGCCTGCTCCTTGGAAGAAAAGCTATGACCAACCTAGACAGCATATTAAAAAGCAGAGACGTTACTTTGCCAACAAAGGTCCGTTAGTCAAAGCTATGGTTTTTCCAGTAGTCACGTATACATGTGAGAAGTGGACTATATAATGAAAGCGGAGAACCAAAGAACTGATGCTTTTCAACTGCAGTGTTGGAGAAGACTCTTGAGAATCCCTTGGACTGCAAGGAGATCAAACCAGTCCATCCTAAAGGAAATCAGTCCTGAATGTTCATTGGAAGGACTAATGCCAAAGCTGAAACTCCTATACTTTGGCCACTTGATGCAAAGGACTGATTCATTGGAAAAGAACCTGATGCAGGAAAAGATTGAAGGCAGGAGAAGGCAATAACGAGGATGAGATGGTTGGATGACATCACTGATTCAATGGACATGAGTTTGAGCAAGCTCTGGGAATTGGTGATGGACAGGGAAGACTGGTGTGCTGCAGTCCACGGGGTTTCAAAGAGTTGAACATGACTGAGTGACTAAACTGCTTATCCAAGGTGAAATTATTAAGATTAAATTATTAAGTACTTCACATTTCAAAAACAATATTAAAGCAAAGGTAAAAATTTTGACTGAAAAGATCCAAAACTTTAGAAATTCAGAAATAACAAGATGGTGACAAAGGAGGTGCCAGAGCTCCCCTCCTCATACAGACACACAAAATGTACAGCTATACACAGAACAATTTATTCTGAAAGAGACTCAAAAACTTTCAGAAAGTAGGACAAATGAGAAAATACATCAAAACAGGTAGGGAAGTCTTTCCTTCCACATTCTTGGCATCAACCCCACCCTCAGCATAGTGCCTTACCATCAGGAAAGACGTCCCAACTTCTAGCTTCTCCCTGAAAACCAAAGGGCTGATCTACCAACAGTGGTGTTGGAGAAGGCTATTTAGAGTCCCTTGGACTGCAAGGAGATCCAACCAGTCCATCCGAAAGGAAATTAGTCTTGTGAGTTAAGACTCACAGGAGGGACAGATTCACAAAATCCCTTGCTCTAAAAACCATTGGAGCTTGTGTAAATGAGACAAAACAGTATAGCAAACAAAGAAACAGTTCTTAACAAGTATGCAAGCACTCACCAAGACTATCATCCCAGCTATCAGCACAGAGGGAACAAACAAAATTGCACATTTCAGTTTTCCCCTCTAAGAGTATCTGCTTGCTTTAAAGAGTGTGCTGCCATTTCCTTCTCCAGGGGATCTTGCCTGGAAAATCCCATGGACAAAAGAGCCTGGTAGGCTGCAGTACATGGGGTCACAAAGAGTCAGGCATGACTGAGTGACTAACACTAACATTTACTTTAAAAGCTGCTGCCTGAAGGTTGGTCTTCTAACTTAGCAGGTACTAGGGGCTGGCTGTGATCCTCTCAGAGAATGTGGAAGTGGACACCACTCCTCCCCACTCGACAGGGCTCTAAGTTCCTAGTATCTCCCTGGAAGGACCTTTTACCCATGTCTATACCCAAGATTTTGTAGGTTCTACTCAAGAAATAGGTCTCAAGACAATCAGTCATATAGCTAAAGGGTGTTCCATTCACAAATTCCACAGACTGTAGAAAACAAAGGGGCAATTCCTAGCTGGCTTTCCCTTAGGCTCAGTGCAAAAGCAGTAACCAAAGTCACTCATCTCCCAACCTTTCCCTGAAAGGGTTTTATCTGCACACTGTTAAAGATAGAAAGATACACTGCATTCTTGGATTAGAAGAATTAATGTCGTTAAAATGACCACAGTACTCAAGGCAATCTGCAGATATAATGCAATTCCTATCTAAATATCAATGGGATTTTTTTGGTAGAACTACAACAAATAATTTTAAAATTTATATTAAGAAAAAAAACAACAACAAACAAACCCAAATAGTCAACAACATGGTGGTGGTGGTGTAGTTGCTCAGTCGTGTCTGACTCTTTGTGATCCC
The DNA here is from genome assembly GCF_000754665.1 of Bison bison bison. Taxonomy (NCBI): domain Eukaryota; kingdom Metazoa; phylum Chordata; class Mammalia; order Artiodactyla; family Bovidae; genus Bison; species Bison bison. The sequence goes on from NW_011494546.1 coordinate 50,369, forward strand.
ATGGACTGCAGCCCTTCAGGCTCCTCTGCCCATGAGGTTCTCCAGGCAAGAATATTGGAGTGGGGCACAGAAACAACATAGGGAGCCAAGAAAAATGAGGAGATACAGGAAAACATCTGAAATAAAAGAACAACAGAAACTAGAAAGAGATCTTACTAACAATGAAGGTAAGTGATTTTCCTGAGAGAGAGTTCAAAGTAACGATCATAAAGATGCTTACCAAAAACAAGAGAGAAATGTATGAACAAAATAAGAATTTTAACTAACACACAGGAAAATTTTTACAGGTACTACACAGAAATCACAGAGCCAAAGAATACAACCAAACTAAAAAATGCAATAGGAGAGTTCAACAGCAGACTGGATCAAGTGAAAGGAAGAATCACGAAAACTTAAAAGACAGTGAAGTGGAATTCATCCACTCAGATAAGTCAAAAGAAAGAATTAAAAAGTGAAAATAGCATTAAGGACTTACGGGATACTAGCAAACTATATGCGTTATAGATGTCTCAGGTGACACTAGTGGTAAAGAACCTGCCCACTGCAGGCTCAATCCTTGGGTCAGGAAGATCCCCTGGAGAAGGAAATGGCAACCTACTCCAGTATTCTTGCCCGGAGAATCCCATGGAAAAAGGAACCTGAGGGTCTATGGTTCACAGGATCACAAAGAGTCAGACATGACTGAAGTGACTTGGCATGCACAGAGGTCCCAGAAGAATATCGAGAGAAAGGAGAACAAGTGCTATTCAAAGAAATAATGGCTGAAAACTTCCCTAATCTAGGGAAAAAAGACACATCCAGATTCAGGAATCCCAGAAAATAACTTCCACCCCCAAAAAGGAAGAAAAAATGAGAATTCAAAGAGATCACACCAAGACACATAATGAAATTGTCAAATGCTAAAGATTAGGTGAGAATCTCAAAAGCTGCATGAGAAAACAAGTTATGTACAAGAGAAACCCCTTATCACTATCAAGAAACATTTCTGCAAAAAACTTGAAAGGCAGAAGGGTAGGGGGTGATACATTCCAATTGAGGAAAGGAAAAAACCACCAATAATACTCTATTCAGCAAATTACTTCCTCAGAATTAAATGGGAAATAAAGAGTTTTCCAGGCAAACAAAAGCTAAATGAGTTCATTGCTACTAAATCAATCTTATATGAAATGTTAATGGGTGTTCTTCAAGCTGTAATGAAAGAATGTTAATTAGAAGGAAGACATACAAAAGTTTATAAAGCTCACCAGTAAAGATAAACATTCAGTTAAAATCAGATTACTCTTTCGTTGCAATGGTAATGGGTAAATCACTTTTAACTCTAGAATAAAGGTTAAAGAACAGAACTTTAAAGTAACTATAATAAAATAATTTGTTATTGGATTCACAATGTAAAAAAATGCAAACTGTGACATCAAAAACGTAACATGAAGGGGTAGGCATTTGAAGATATTATCAACTTACACTATTGTACATAAAAGATATTTTATATAAACTTCATGGTTACAACAAAAGACTATACTAAATACACAAAAAGATAGAGAGAAAGGAATCAAAGAATACTGTACTACAAAAAATTATCAAATCACAAAGAAACAGACCAAGACAGTGGGAAAGGAACAAAGGAACTACAAAACAGCCAGAAAACAATTAACAAAAATGGCAATAATAAGTCCAAACTTATGAACAATTATTTTCAATGTAAATAGATAAATTTTCCAATCAAAAGCTAGGGGAGGGGACATTCCTGGCAGTCCACGGTTAAGACTCTATGCTTCCAATGTACGGGACACAGGCTCAATCCCTGGTTGGGGAACTAAGATCCCACATGCCTCGAGGCGTGGCCAAAAAAAAAAAAAGACCTAGGTGTTATTGGGGTCTATCCCTCAAGTGTCTGCCATGAAAAACTGGCTAGATGGATTTAAAAAAATACCCAACTACATACTGACTACAGGAGACTCACCTAAGCTTTAAAGAACTTCCACAGAATGAAAACAAAGGGATATAAAAATATATTTTATGCAAAAAAAAAAAAAAAAACTAACAAAGAATAGCTGTACTCATATCATACAGAACAGACTTTAAGCCAAAAGCTGTAAGAAGAGAAAAATAAAGTCACTACATACAAGGTCAATGCATCAAGAGGATATAACAATTGCAAATATTTCAACCCCAACATAGGAACACCTAAATGTATGAGTACATGCTCAGTCACTCAGTTGTGTCCAACTCTTTGCAAACGCATGAACTATACCCATCAGACTCCTCTGTCCATGGATTTTCCAGGCAAAAATACTGGAGTGGGTTGCCATTTCCTCCTCAAGGGGATCGAGCTTGCATCTCCAGTGTCTCTTGCACTACAGGTGGGTTTTTTTTTTTTTTTTTTTTTTTTACCACTAGCACCACCTGGAAAGCATGTAAATACATAAAGCTAATACTAACAAATCTGAAAGGAAAATTACACAGCAATACAATAATAGCAATGAACTTCAATATCCCACTCTCAACAATGGATAGATCATCCAGATGGAAATAATCACTAAAAAAGAACATTAGACTTATACTAGACCTTACATATTAGGCCTTACACAAGATTGGAAAAGCAAGTTTCATTCCAATTTCAAAGAAAGGTAATACCAAAGAATGTTTAAACTACTGCACAATTTTGCTCATTTACATGCTAGCAAGGTCATGCTCAAAAATCCTTCAAGCTAGGTTTCAACAGTATGTGAACCAAGAAACTCCAGGTGTACATGCTGAATTTAGAAAAGGCAGAGGAACCAGAGATCCAATTGCCAACATCCACTGGATAATAGACAAAGCAAGCGGAGTCTAAAAACATATCTATTTATGCTTCATTAACTATGCTGAAACCTTTGACTACCTGGATCACAACAAACAGGAATACCAGATCATCTTACCTATATGCAGGTCAAGAAGCAACACTTAGAATCAAATATGGAACAATGAGACTGGTTCAAAATTGGGAAAGGGGTATGTCAAGGCTGTACACTGTCACCCTGCTTATTTAACTTATATGCAGAGAACTTCATGCAAAATGCCAGGCTGGATGAACCACAAGCTGGAAATCAAGATGATGGGGAGCAATATCAACAATCTCAGATGGGCAGATGATACCACTCTAATGGTAGAAAGTGAAGAGGAACTAAAGAGCCTCTTGATGAAGGTGAAAGAGGAGAGTGAAAAAGTTGGCTTAAAATTCAACATTCAAAATGCTAAGATAATGGCATCTGGTCCCATCACTTCATGCCAAATAGATGGGGGGAAAAGTGGAAACAGTGACAGACTTATTTTCTTGGGCTCCAAAATCACTGCAGATGGTGACTGCAGCCATGCAAGAAAAGATATGACAAACCTAGACAGCATATTAAAAAGCAGAGACATCTCTTTGCTGACAAAGGTTTGCATAGTCAAAGCTATAGTTTTTCCAGAATTCATGTATGGATATGAGAGTTGGACCGTAAGAAGGCTTGAACACTGAGAAATTGATGTTTCTGAATTATGGTGCTGGAGATGACTCTTAAGAGATCCTTGGACTGCAAGGAGATCAAATCAGTCAATTCCAAGGGAAATCAACCCTGAATATTCCTTGGAAGGACTGATGCTGAAGCTCCAATACTTTGGCTACCTGATGTGAAGAGCCAACCATCGGAAAAGACCCTGATGCTGGGAAAGACTGAAAGCAAGAGGAGAAGGGGGTGACAGAGGATGAGGTGGTTGGATGACATCAGTGACTCAATGGACATTAATTTGAGCAAACTCTGGGAGATAGTGAAGGACAGGGAACCCTGGTGTGCTGCAGTTCATTGGGTCGCAAAGAGTCAGACAGCAGTTAAAAACTGAACAACACATTAGATCAGATGAACTTTCGTAGATATTTATAGAACATTCCTTTTAACAGTACTAGAATAAACATCACAATAAACTGTGGAAAATTCTGAAAAAGATGGGAATACCAGACCACCTGATCTGCCTCTTGAGAAATCTGTATGCAGGTCAGGAAGCAACAGTTAGAACTGGACATGGAACAACAGACTGGTTCCAAATAAGAAAAGGAGTACAGCAAGGTTGTACATTGTCACCCTGCTTATTTAACTTCTATGCAGAGTACATCATGAGAAATGCTGGACTGGAAGAAACACAAGCTGGAATCAAGATTGCCGGGAGAAATATCAATAACCTCAGATATGCAGATGACACCACCCTTATGGCAGAAAGTGAAGAGGAACTCAAAAGCCTCTTGATGAAAGTGAAAAGAGGAGAGTGAAAAAGTTGGCTTAAAGCTCAGCATTCAGAAAACGAAGATCATGGCATCAGATACCATCACTTCATGGGAAATAGATGGGGAAACAGTGGAAACAGTGTCAGACTTTACTTTTGGGGCTCCAAAATCACTGCAGATGGTGACTGCAGCCATGGAATTAAAAGACGCTTACTCCTTGGAAGGAAAGTTATGACCAACTTAGATAGCATATTCAAAAGCAGAGACATTACTTTGCCAACAAAGGTTCGTCTAGTCAAGGCTATGGTTTTTCCTGTGGTCATGTATGGATGTGAGAATTGGACTGTGAAGAAGGCTGAGCGCCGAAGAATTGATGCTTTTGAAGTGTGGTGTTGGAGATGACTCTTGAGAGTCCCTTGGACTGCAAGGAGATCCAACCAGTCTATTCTGAAGGAGATCAGCCCTGGGATTTCTTTGGAGGGAATGATGCTAAAGCTGAAACTCCAGTAGTTTGGCCACCTGAGCTGACTCATTGGAAAAGACTCTGATGCTGGGAGGGATTGGGGGCAGGAGGAGAAGAGGACGACAGAGGATGAGATGGCTGGATGGCATCACTGACTCGATGGACGTGAGTCTGAGTGAACTCCGGGAGTTGGTGATGGACAGGGAGGCCTGGCGTGCTGCGATTCATGGGGTCGCAAAGAGTCGGACACGACTGAGCCACTGAACTGAACTGAACTGAGAATAAACATTCTTCTCAAGAATCCACAGAAAATTATCTAGGATAAATCATAAGCAAGGTCACAAAATAAGTATTAATAATTAAAAATTGAATCATTTCATGCATCTTTTCTGATCACAATGATATGAAACTACAAAACTGAAATTGAAAAATTCTTAAAATATATATTAAGTCATGTGCTGCTGAACAACTGTGAACAATTCAAAAGAGACATCAAAAAAATCATGACACAAACAAAATGGAAACATAATATACCAAAGCTTATGGAATGTAGCAAAAATAGTTATAAGAAGGACACTTATTGTGATAAACACCTACATCAAGGGAAAAAAAAGATCTCAAACAAACACTACACCTCAAGGTACAAAGGGAATGTACTTCAATATAATAAAGGCCATAAAAGACAAGTCCACAGCAAACATCATTCCTAACAGTGAAATGCTAAAAGCTTTTCTTCTAAGATCAGGAGTAACACATGGATGCCCACTGTTGAATTTTATTCATCGTGAGCCCAGAATACACACCATGTAAAGGACAGTCATGTCAGTAAATTGGGACTACTGGACAGTCACAGGTAATATACAAATATCAACTCTAGATGGATTAAAGACCTGAATATAAGATCTGAAATCATAATTCTCCTAGAAGAAAACATAGAAGGTAGATTCCTTGGCAGTAATATTTATTTGATAGCAAAAGCAAATACAACAAAAGCAAAACTAAACAAAACAAGTGAGACTACATCCAACTACAAGTTTCTGCTCAACAACGAAAAAAATCAACAAAGTGAAAGGCAATCTATAAAATAATACAAAATATTTGCAAACCACATATCCAATAAGGGGTTGATATTCCAAATATACATGGAAGTCATAGAACTGAAGAGCAAAAATATAATAACAATTTTAAAATGAAGGACGTAAGTAGACATTTCTTCCAAAGACATAATAAAAATAGCCAATGAGTATATAAAAAGGTGTTCCACATCTTTAATCATGAGGAAAATGCACAATCAAAAGCACAATCATCCCACACCTATTAGGAGTTACGTCTATTATCAAAAAGACAAGAAATAACAAAAAGTGGGCAAGGATACAGAGAAAAGGGAATCCTTATATTGATACTACTTACTGGTAGGCATGTAAACTGGTATAACCAGCATGAAAAATAATATGGAGGTTCCTCAAGAAATTAAAAATGTAACTGTCATATCACCTAATAATGCCACTTTTGGGTATATAGCCAAAGGAAAAAAAATTCACATAAAATTTCACAAAATATAATCTCAAAGAGTTATCTATACTATGTTTATAGCATCATTATTCACAATAGCCAAGGTATGCAAACAACCTAAGTTGTTCAATGACATGAACGGATAAAGAAAATACAGGTATGTATGTATATATATGTGTGTATATATACACACGTATTTGATGCAATATTACTGACCCTTAAGAAAGAAGAAATTCTTGTCATATGTTACAATGTGTATGAATCTGGAGGACTAAGTGATATAAGTGATATAAGCCAGACAGAAAGCCAAATCACTCATGGTTTCATTTATATATGAAATCTGAAAAATAATAAAGTCAAACTCATAGAAACAGAATACAGTGGTTGGTGGGGACTTAGGGGTGGGAGAAATAGTGAACATTGGTAAAATGTACAAACTTCCAATTGGAACAATAAAGTCTGAGAAGTTAATGTATAACATGGTGATTATAGCAGGCAATGCCCTATTCATTGTACAATTAAAATTCATGAAGACAGTAAAATTTAAATGCTCTCTCACACACAAATATAAAAAATAAGTATGTTAGGTAATGGTGTTCTGATTAACTCAATGGGGGAATACTTTTATGTTGTATACATATATCAAATCATATTAAATATCACTTACCATTTCAATTGTCAATTACAACTCCATAAAGTTGGGAAAAACTTCAGGAATATGGATTTCTTAAACAATATCAAACAAAAGTAGTAGCAACTAGCACAACTAAGCCCTTATGATTCTACAGGCAACAGAGAGCATTTCCTGGTCCACTGACATCATTTCCCTAAATATCAATAAACCTGAAGACAGACTTATACTCCTATCAGTCCTAGTGCTGCTCCTCTGTCCTTTCTTGCTGCTGCTGCTAAGTCACTTCAGTCGTGTCTGACTCTGTGCGACCCCAGAGACAGCAGCCCATCAGGCTCCCCCGTCCCTGGGATTCTCCAGGCAAGAACACTGGAGTGGGTTGCCATTTCCTTCTCCAATGCATGAAAGTGAAAAGTCAAAGTGAAATCACTTAGTCATGTCAGACCCTCAGCGACCCCATGGACTGCAGCCCACCAGGCTCCTCCGTCCATGGGATTTTCCAGGCAAGAGTACTGGAGTTGGTTGCCACTGCCTTCTCCCTGTCCTTTCCTATTCAAATTCAAAAGGGTTAACAAAGTGGAAGTCACGGTTAACTGAAATTTATGGAACATTCACATGGAACCAACATAAGAGGGAGGATCCAGAGAGTGATCCTTTTCTAATTTCCCCAATTTGGCTATTTTTATGGGTTTTGCTATTACTTATTTTAAAATAGACTGAAAGAGTTACTATCTGTATGCCTACATCTCAAAAAAAATCATTAAATTCTATGTTCTTTCCTTTCAACACTGTCAAACACAAGAGACTGCCAAATAACTCAAATAGCATCACGTCGATCTAAAATAACACTATCACTTCTTTACTGTTATAGTCTCTCATTTTTGTGACCTCCTTCACTCATTCCTTCATAAATGTGTTTATGTCACAAACCAATTAAACTCTTATTTTCCAACATTACAGGAGAAGACAAAGTGATAGAAAAAAATCCCTGTCAAGTAGGAGCTCATTGTATACATTTCAGGAAAAAGAGACAACATAAGACAAAAAATAAATCTGAATTGGTATGTGTATTCATAAGGATACAATTACAAATTTAAGAGTAAATTGGCAAGCTAAAGCAAATAGGACTCAATACATGCAGCTATTTACATTAAGGCACACTGAACAATCCTGAGATACTTCAGATCTGAGTGCCATTCAACAGCGTTCTCATGCCCAACTTACCATTTTATCATGATCCATTCTGATACTCTCTCCAAACAGCACTTTATCCACTAAGAGAAGGGGATATGGGTAGGAATTATGAATTCACATTATAAATGTCAGTAACTATGCATCAACTAGACAATTTAATTACTATTGCTATTCCAAAGTAAATCAACAGCAATACTTTTTCTGAAGGTAATAAGGTCAGAAGAATTCTTAAACCTACTCAGAACAGCTGATTAAGTCAAAAGGAAAGTAAGAGGAGGAGGGAAATCTCCTGTTTTGGTGTCCTTTTAGAGACCAACAGTCTCTGACAACTTGGTCAGATCGCTGCTGACAGGGCATTTTCCCCATCTTCACAATCACCATAAAGGTGAATTTTCTTATTCTTTTGGACTCTGTGAACCTAACAGCAATGTGGCAAAAAGCTCACATACAATTCCCATTTTCTTTTCTTTATTATCTTTCTCAGTCTCTTATTGAAGACAAAGATTTTTCTTCCCTGCCCATCAATAGTCTGTATACATTTGTTCAGCACTCCTCAAATTTCAACACTAAACAAATGAACTGGGTCACAGAGATGAATATAACTATCATACTTGGAGAAAACACCCATAACACTTCAGGCATACAGATACAAAAGGGAAGGACTTTTTAAAGTTAGGAAGTTCAAAGACATAAATATAAAAAAAGTTCTCACTGAAATCAGCCACATAGACCGTACTGTGTAGTTCCTTCTCATGACTGAAAACCATCAATAACAGACTACATGCCACAATTTAATGTCTTAGTATTGATCTGTTCACAGTCCCTCTTCAAGATCAGCTTCTCACTTTCAAGGAAACTTTAAAACTAGAAAAGTTTATGTTACAGAGAAAATGAATACTTTTAGGGATATCACATACTGCTTAAAAGAAGCAATATTACAACATATGTTGATCCTATCCAGAGGAAAAAGTCTACTATCTATACAGCTTCTTATTTGTAAGATTTGGATTGTTTTTGTTTGAGAGAACATGGTAGGAAAAAAACAGGATACCTCTTGCTACATGCTACAGAAGCAGAAAGGAAAAAACCAAAAGGCTGCATCATACTACTCCATAACAATGAATGGGGATTTATAACTCAACCTGCAATTTTCAACATAAAGTCTAATTCAGCAAATCCTTGATTCCCTAATATTAAATCTGTACTTGTGCATTCCAACTCAGCATAAGATACAATATCTATGATTTCTCATCCATCACTACCATACTCCCAAAAACATTCTCAAAGAGCTGCCTCATGTGGGGGTCTCTATAAACTCTTACTTTCCTTGCCCTTTAAGTGACTGGCTAAATCATCAAACTTTCATTCATCCAAGCACTAAAGTATTTTAAATACCACAGTTACAATTATACACCTGTTATATGGTAGACTCTATGAGATAATAAATGGAAAGCAAAATATTAATAGGAAAACATCCCTGTCAAAAGGAGCTCATTATTTCTAGTCTATTTAAGCAGACACAACAATAAAACAAAATCTAGTAACTGAAATGTTAAGAGACCTAATAAAGCATGCTTCATATTAAATGGTAGCAATTTAGATAGTTTGGGCCAAAAAATTTCAGACTCATTTCCAAACCACTAGTTAGTAATACAATAAATTTCTGGAAATATTCCAGATTCAATTGGGAAAGATCATCATCCATAGTCCTGTCTGCTCCTCGACATTAATGACGTTTCTAATACTTACTATCCTCTAGAACAGGAGTACCCAACCTCTGGACTAGTACTTCCTGTCAGATTGGAATCAACATTAGATTAGAAATAAAGTGTACAATAAATGTAAAGCACTTGAAATCATCCTGAAACCGTCCCTCCAACCCTGGTCCATGGAAAAACTGTCTGCCATGAATAGGTCCCTGGTGCCAAAAATGGCTGGGGACTGCTGCTCTAGAACTATCATCTAAAATGTGGATTCAGGACACCTTAACCTTGGCCTTGTAGCTTTTCCCTTCAAAATTTTACCTTCTCTACATCCCATCTGACTTTGCTTCCTTGATTCCTAGCACCATCTTTTATTCACTTGGCCCCTCACCCATTATTCCTTTTTCCAACAATCTTTTCTCAGTATCTCACAAAAGTCAAAATCTCTGAAACTACTGCACAGCCTTGCCTTGATGAGATATTCTTCCATGGCTGAAGGATACAGGAACAGATAGACACAAGCGGAACTGCAAGCATACAGTTGCATGAAGGTTATTACGGTAATACTGATGGCTTGTAACGAAGACAATCAGTTCTACATGTATATAATGTGGAATTCTGAAGGGATCTCAGCCTGTACAACTGACATACATCCTTACTTTATCATGATTCAAGCAACCAATTCACAAGATATCACCATGTGTCTGTACCAGACTGACACTGGAATTACAGGGCAAATTGTTGACTCAGGGGGATCCTTTGAATTGGCCTTGACAATATTAAAAGTACTATTTACCTTTCCCTCTCCATATAGCACTTTTAGTAAAAATCAGTGATCTTCTCATTTCCAAACTTAATTGTGCCTTACAGTGCCATGCAAAGCTAACTGCTATCCCCAGTATTCCTTTTACAAATTCAATCTTTGTTTCTCTTCATGGACAATACAATCTTTTGGTCTTCAATGACCCTAGCCACTGCTGACAATCTCCTTTATTGGATGGCCCTGATTAACTCAATATCTAAATGCTAGCACATACAAGGCACAGTCTTCAGGTGAATACATTCCTATTCTTACATATACTTCATGCCTAGATCTCCTCCTTCCCTGTGGCCATAAGTAACAATCTTGTATTGATTAATCCAAAGTAACATCTCAATCCCCAATTCCCCCCTAAGCCCCAGAGTACTATTTCTACCATAAAAACCAGTACCTTAATCTGTGGGATTAACATAAGGCTGGCAAAATATATCTCTTTCTTATCATGCATTCTAAGAAACCCAATATTCTCTAGAATAGTAAATGGTATTCACTCAGGTGCTAAGGCCCTGATCTTATTTCTCCTATTTGAATTCTCTTCTGATCCCACCCAGAATCATTCAATATTTTATCAACACTTTCAAAACACATCCTAAATCTCAGTAATTCTCAACACTTCCATGTCAACAAGCCTAGCACACCACCTTTCACGTGATTATTAAAAGAACCATGTAATTTGCTTTCTTATTTCCATTTTTTTCACCACAGTGATCTTCATGCTATCTACCTTGCTTGAATACATAAAAATACAGAAAACTTAAGTACTGTAGAAGTCAGAATTTAAAACGTCTGAAAGACAAAAGCAGTTGGTATTAACTATTAATAAAATACAGCTACTGAACCATGCAATGACTCTTGCCTCAAGGACTATGTGAGAACATCCTATCTTGAAAAATGCTAAATGAGGCATTATGGGAAGAAATTTTTAGAGTCTATAATTCTTGAAAATAAATATTGACTTAATTATGGAAAAATTTTAAATAAAGACAACAGGATTTGTTTTATAATCCTCTATGATGAATTCCCAAGGATATCTTAAATGGCCAAATAAATGTGGAGGCAGTATCTTCAACCAATTATATAGTTTGCCTTGAAATTAACTTAGTGTCCTATGTTTGTTAAACCAAATACCCCAAGAATCACAGTCATGGAATTCTGCATAAATGATTTATCAGAGAGTAGTAAAAGTCAAGAAATATGGAGAGTTGAGAGGCTACAATCTTCTTGAACTTTTCCTAGACTAACTCATTCTGCTCCATATGGGAGGAAGAGGCTCCACTGTGACTGGAGACTCCAAGTAATTACTGGGCCTCTTTTTAATGAGGAGTCCCTGTGTGCTATGGTCACCCATGTGTTTATTCTTCTTTGTATCTTCATTCCATGTTTTCAAGCAGCTACCCTGAAAGGTACCTTTCCTCATGAAAAAGATCCAGCCATGTTGCATCCCTGCCCTCTTCTCCAAGATAAGGACATTACATTTACTTTTAAATCAGAGACTGAATTCTCTTTGGGACTACTCTTCGTGTATTAAAAAGTGTTTGGTATCACAGCTAACATCCCTGAGAATAATTAAATAGTAAAATGCTTTCCTGTTATCATTTCCTATTTAATTTTTTAAAACTTCCTTCATTCTATGAAATTTTAAGGTTTTGCTAGATTGAGACTGAATCTATGAATTTGGTAAAAAAAAAAAAAAAATGGAAGAGGATGTGTTTTAGTCAGGCAGATTTCAAATTTTCCAAGATATTCTTGTTATAGGTTTGAAAGCCCCATATTTATATTAAAGTAATAACAAAATGTCCTTAGTCCCTGGACTGTCTTCAATTGTTTCTCCTTGTTTAGATGACAATTTTCTTTAATGGTAATTCATTTGCCTGTTTATTTTGCACATTCTTTTAGCTCACACTTCATTTGTTTACAATCAGTGATTTGGCTTCACTTCCATATTCCCCTTAAAACATAAGGACATTTACTGAGCCTCTGCTACAAGACTCATCAGAGACTAAGTACAAAGTTAGAAATAGAGAGCAGGGAATACTCATGTGACCATTTTAACCAATGCCTTACGTAATGATACCTCTGTAAATATACTGCATTGGTTTACAATTTATAAATCAGTGTAACATTTCCATTACTGACTTGTGCCTCAGGACCAAGAGTCAGATTTTGAAACTCATCATATTCAGGATGATTAAGAACATTTCATCAAATTCCACCAGGCCATTTTTCAAAACTCAGAATATCTTTATTCTGGCATAAAACTTGGAATTATGACTGGTAGATTGCTTATACTTCCTTGGTTACTTACAGAGAACACAGAATTTAGCAACATACAGATTTTAGCCAACATAATCACTGTAGTCATCTATACACAGTACCACAGAAGACTGGAGTTCACTTGCCATCAGGCTCAGACACCAGATTAGGTTATGGAAGCCTAACAAAGCAAACAAAAGTAGGGAGGAACAATGGGAATGTACCATCTATATGGAATATTGATCTATAGCAAATCTGAACCTGGACTCCTTAGTCAGTTCAAGAAAACAGGTGAACATCTTGAATGTAACAGAGGATCCTTTCCTAGGTCCTCAAAGGTGGAGAAATTACAGAAAGAAACATTTTAGAACTGGTGAAATCTGAATATAGACTGTATCTTAGTGTAATATATTTGTACTACTGATCAATTTCATGATTCTGAGAAACATACCAAGGTTAATTTAAAAGGATGCCCTGGATATTACAAAGTGAATGCTGAAGTATTTGGGGTTATTTAGACATATCTGGAACTTACTCATAAGGGATTCTTAATATAAGAACAATAATTGGGCAGGTAGAAAGTTAAAGAAACAGGGAAGGAGAGATGGGGATGAAGGGAGGAAAAACTAGAAAAAGAACAAAACAATGTAGAAAAAAATCTGGGTGATGTGTATATGGAGGTTCTTTATAGATCTCTGCAATTCTAAATGTAAAATTATTTCAAAAATAAATTCAGAAAAAATAAACACTGGTATAAGATATACTTAGGAAGTTTGTAAACCCCCACAAAGCGCTACATTTAGAAGAGGTCAATGGTTTCTACCTCTGACAACTCTTGTGAATAGAATTGTCACTATTTTTTTTTTATTCATTGCCACTTAGTACTTACATTTAAGTTAAAAATACCATTTTCATCTATTAGACTGGCTAAAATGTTAAAGGACTGATAATATCCACCATGTACAATTTTTATGGAAATTAGCACTACCATTTCTCCATTTATGTTTGCTGTCCTAGAAAACATTTCAGAGCAAATTTACAGTATCTACTAAAACTAAAATATGCAGAATTGATGGTCCAACAATTCCACATCTAAAAATCTATCACAGAATTAGACCAATTTTTATATATAAAATTATATACATGACAATTATATGCAACAATAAAAACAAAGTTGACCTGCATTTCCAAATGAAGAAATGGAAAATTAATTATAATATGTACTTATACAGCCAATGGAAACTCTGCAGATAAACTCTATTGGTTTGGAAAATTTCTGCAAAATATTAAAGAAAAAATAAAGTTGTAAAACAACAAATACCGTAATGATGGCATACTTGTAAAATAAACTCAACATAAACTTAAATATAGACAAATTACTGACCTCTATACCACAAAGTCAACTCTTATCACTCCTACAAAGTAGGAATGTAGGATGAAGGATAAATGACTACAGTCTAAGTTGTTTAATAACCCTTCATTCTTGGATGCCCAGTTTCAACACACTAGGTATTAGGCTTGTACAGTGAGAGAGGTTGGGCAATGCAGTTAGTAGTTCCCTGATAAGACAGTGCATCTGATATTCCAGAAGTAGATAAAACTTTCAGTAAACACAACTATCTATCTATATTAAGCCCACTTAGGTGAACATCAGAGTAACGTGGATTTAAAGGAAAACCTCGCGTGTTTTTTCTAGTCCAGTCGCAAAGAAGAAAATGCCAGTATAGCCAAGAAAATTATAGAACTATTTCTCTACAAGATTGCATTATCATGGCTCAAAATGTCAACACAAGGATCTGGCTCTCCTTATACAACCAGAGTTGTGATGGGATCAAGATCTTAAATTCAGGTATGGGAAAGATGACAACTATAATCAAGAATCAGATCCTGTTCTAGATGAGACCTAGTAGATTCAATAAAGAGGAAAACTGGAGAGGTCTATTGCAGATAATACAAATATTTTAACAAGATCTTGTTTGGGACCCCTCTAAAAACTGTGAGCTTCTGATTCAAATAAGGAACAAAGTATCTTATAAATGATACCAAAACTGGCACATGGGAGGCACTGTAAAAGCCTGGCTATTACCTGGGACAAGACTACGGTGTCCATAGGGTTGCATTAATTACATTTATCAGACACAAATCTCACACTTGTAAAGTAAAACATGGATAAAAAAATGCAACAATGTAAATACAACAATAAAGAAAAACAAGATATATTCAGAGCACAGAGAAGTACAAACAACATTTCAGGCAATTAATTCTCAAAAGCATGCCAATTCTATTTCTGAGTATACATATATAAAAGATGTGCCCTTTGGGATATAAAGATGCAATAATGTCCAAAAGGGGGAAATAATGACAACATCTGAGTGCTGTGGATGGAATCACTGCAGAAGATATCTACGATCCTCTTGTCCACATGTTCACCACCTGGGAGAGTACAGAGGAAGAGATGGCAAACGAAAATAAACATCAAGTTATCACGCAGCCAGGCCTCATGACAGATGGGTATCATCTTTATGCCAAGATTTAACTGGTACTCCACGGAAAACAACTTCCATCATCCTAACTGCAAAAATCTATCTCCTAACTACAAACACCAGGTGTAAGTACAAAAATGATGAAACTGTAATTTTCTTTCCTCAGCTCATTTACTGAGACCCTGGTATCCATCTTGTATTCAAAATTATTTCCATGCCATTCAACCACACATGCATTCTTTGAAATACCATTTCCAATGTAACTTCTTACTGCTAATTTATAAACAGAGTTAAAAAAACAACAGCACAACCAAAAGGTAATAATGTGTTCTATGAATTCCTTAGTCTTTCATGGAAATCTCTCCAAAATCAAAACCCATTATCACAATATCCACATTCTCCCTGCTGGTGCAACTTCTGATGGTCATAACTGCAAGAAAACTCTTTGTATTTTAACTAGTGACTTCATTAAGTGTTTTTCATTAACAAGAGACAACTCAAAAATCTGAGGTTAAACTCAAATAATCACAAAGATCACTCACCTAGAGCCAGACATCCTGGAATGTGAAGTCAAGTGGGCCTTAGAAAGCATCACTACTAACAAAGCTAGTGGAGGTGATGGAATACCAGTTGAGCTATTTCAACTCCTGAAAGATGATGCTGTGAAAGTGCTGCACTTAATATGCCAGCCAATTTGGAAAACTCAGCAGTGGCCACAGGACTGGAAAAGGTCAGTTTTCATTCCAATCCCAAAGAAAGGCAATGCCAAAGAATGCTCAAACTACTGCACAATTGCACTCACTTAACGTGCTAGTAACGGAGAAGGCAATGGCACCCCACTCCAGTACTCTTGCCTGGAAAATCCCACGGACGGAGGAGCTTGGTAGGCTGCAGTCCATGGGGTCGCTAGGAGTCGGACACGACTGAGCAACTTCTTTCACTTTTCACTTTCATGCATTGGAGAAGGAAATGGCAACCCACTCCAGTGTTCTTGCCTGGAGAATCCCAGGGACAGGGGAGCCTGGTGGGCTGCCATCTATGGGGTTGCACAGAGTCCGACATGACTGAAGCGACTTAGCAGCAACATGCTAGTAAAGTAATGCTTAAAGTTCTCCAAGCCAGGCTGCAGCAATACGTGAATAGTGAACTTCCTGATGTTAAGCTGCTTTTACAAAAGGCAGAGGAACCAGAGATCAAATTGCCAACATTCACTGGATTGTTGAAAAAGCAAGAGAGTTCCAGAAAAACATCTATTTCTGTTTTATTGACTATGCCAAAGCCTTTGACTGTGTGGATCATAATAAACTGTGGAAAATTCTGAAAGAGATGGGAATACCAGACCACCTGACCTGCCTCTTGAGAAATTTGTATGCAGGTCAGGAAGCAACAGTTAGAACTGGACATGGAACAACAGACTGGTTCCAAATAGGAAAAGGAGTATGTCAAGGTTGTATATTGTCACCCTGCTTATTTAACTTATATGCAGAGTACATCATGAGAAACGCTGGGCTGGAAGAAGCACAAGCTGGAATCAAGATTTCTGAGAGAAATATCAGTAACCTCAGATATGCAGATGAGATCACCCTTATGGCAGAAAGTGAAGAGTAACTAAAGAGCCTCTTGATTAAAGTGAAAAGAGGAGAGTGAAAAAGTTGGCTTCAAACTGGACATTCAGAAAACGAAGATCATGGCATCTGGTCCCATCACTTCATGGCAAATAGATGGGGAAACAGTGGAAACAGTGTCAGACTTTACTTTTTGGGCTCCAAAATCACTGCAGACGGTGATCGCAGCCATGAAATTAAAAGACGCTTACTCCTTGGAAGGAAAGTTATGACCAACCTAGACAGCATATTAAAAAGCAGAGACATTACTTTGCCAACAAAGGTCTGTCTAGTCAAGGCTATGGTGTTTCATGTATCGATGTGAGAGTTGGACTGTGAAGAAAGCTAAGTGCCGAAGAATTGATCCTTTTGAACTGTGGTGTTGGAGAAGACTCTTTAGAGTCCCTTGTACCTCAAGGAGATCCAACCAGTCCATTCTAAAGGAGATCTGTCCTGGGTGTTCACTGGAAGGACTGATGCTAAAGCTTAAACTCCAATACTTTGGCCACCTCATGGGAAGATTTGACTCATTGGAAAGGACTCTGATGGTGGGAGGGTTTGGCAGCAGCAGGAGAAGGGGACGATGGAGGATGAGATGGCTGGATGGCATCACTGACTCAATGGACATGAGTCTGAAATGAACTCCGGGAGTTGGTGATGGACAGGGAGACGTGGCGTGCTGCGATTCCTGGGGTCACAAAGAGTCGGACATGACTGAGCAACTGAACTGAACTGAAATAAATTAATAAATTTGCCAAACTAAGCTAAAAGTAGCCTACATAAAAATGCATTCCCAGTTTGGATTCAGATTTCTTCCAACTATGATAGATATCTTTGGAACAACTAATAAATTTACATGAGGATTTATTTTAAAATATATTAAAGGATTCTAGTTAATACTAGGCATAGGAAATTGTAGTTATGTGTTCTGTACACATACATAGGCCCAAAGTATCGCTGTATTTCTAATTTTCAAAATTTGGCAATGTTCTGATAACTATTAGTTCTAGTTGCTAAATATGTGAAAGTTCATTACACTCTCTTCTGTCTTTGAAACTTTTTATAACAAAAACTGGATAGTTCTCAAAAAGCTACCCAGGAAATTGCCATGACTCCTAGCAATTTTATTTCTAAGTAAAAACCCAAAAGATATGAAAACAGAGACTCAGACATTTCTATACCAGTGTTCATAGAATCATTGTTCAATGTGGATAGCTACTAGCCCTATTATTCAAAGAGCGGAAACATCCAAGTTCATCAACAGAAAAAATGTGGTTTATACATAGAAATCCATAAAAAGAAAAATGAAGTTCTGATACTTATCTTGCTCTCAAATTTTATTTCCCTTAAAGAACCAGGGATCCTAGGAGAAATGGTGGGTTTCACACTGGGGTTAAGATAAGAACAAAATGAACCTGGATACTGTTACTAGAGAAAGGATAGGGACATGTTGAGAAGACAGAGGCCAAATGTAGGGCAATTCAGGAAAAAAAAAAAAATAGTGTAGTGGAGACCCATGTTTATCTATAGTGTAAAGAAAATATCCATGAGTCTACACTGAAATGAGTAACTGAAAAACTGAATGGGGGAGAATGGACAACTCCCAATTGGACAACTTCACATAATAAAATGTAGGCACAGAGGAAACCAGAATTGAAAGACACATGTACCCCAGTGTTCATCACAGCACTGTTTACAACATCCAGGACATGGAAGCAACCTAGACGTCCAATAGTAGATGAATGGATAAGACTGTTGTGGTATGTATACACAATGAAATATTACTCAGCTATTAAAAAGAATATATTTGAATCAGTTTTAATGAGGTGGATGAAACTGGAGCCTATTATACAGAGTAAAGTCAGTCAGAAAGAAAAACACCAATACAGTATACTAACACATATATATGGAATTTAGAAAGATAGTAACAATTACCCTATATGCAAGACAGCAAAAGAGACACAGATGTAAAGAACAGTCTTTTGCACTCTGTGGGAGAAGGCGAGGGTGGGATGATTTGAGAGGGTAGTGTTGAAACGTGTATATTATCATATGTGAAGTGGATCGCTGGTCCAGGGTTGATGCATGAGACAGGGTGCTCAGGGCTGTGCACTGGGATGACCCAGCGGGATGGGATGGGGAGAGAGGTGGGAGGGGGTGCTCAGGATGGGGACACATGTACACCCATGGCTGATTCATGTCAATGTATGGTAAGAACCACTACAATATTGTAAAGTAGTTAGCCTCCAATTAAAATAAATAAATTAAATAAATATATAAATAAATAAAAATAAAATGTAGACTTGACAGATTTTCTTAAAATTATGATTTGACAAGAAACTTCAATACACACTAAAATTAGCATATCAAAGTATGATAAAGAGTACTGGCATTATCTTTCACAAAAGATACTTATTAATAACAACACTAAGTAAGTAAAGCTACATCACTAGTCATAAAGCACTGTTAACATTTGTTGTTGGTTAGAATGTCCGACTCTCTTGAGATTCCATGGACTGTAGCCCGCCAGGCTCCTGTCCATTGGATTTCTTCAGCAAGAATACTGGAGTGGGGTATCATGCCCTCCTCCAGGGGGTCTTTCAGACCCAGGAATGCAACCCAAGTCTCCTGCTTGGCAGGTGGATTCTTTACCACTGAGCCACTAGGGAAGCCCACTGTCAACATTATATGATCCCTAGTGATTTCCTTGGAGAAGGAAATCACAACCCACTCCAGTGTTCTTGCCTGGAGAATCCCAGGGACGGGGGAGCCTGGTGGGAGGCCGTCTATGGGGTCGCACAGAGTTAGACACGACTGAAGTGACTTAGCAGCTAGCAGCAGCAGCAGTGATGAACTGAGAACTACATCACTTTCATAGTATTTTTGCCAAAAGTGTATAATTTCAAACTCAAAGGGAAGAAAAAAAAGCACACAAACCCAGATGCGCATGGTTCACGTATTTTGTAGATTCTCCAAGTGTTAAAAATCAAGAAAATCCAAGCAAACTGAACACCCGTCCCAAATGAGAGATTAAGTAGACTTTGACAACTACATGCAATGTTGGATACCACTTTAGATGTATAAAATTATCAGTTGATAATAACACATCAATAGACATTTACTGTTTTTTATAACTGTATACCACAGATGAAAGATGTTTACATAAGTAGTTGGAAAATATTAAAAACACAAACGAACAACAAAGCCTATGTAGTTCCCTGCAATATTCATGGAGGTATAAAGTCATATATCAATATAGAATTAAAAACTATATAAGGCTAGTATTTCCTGTTTTCCAGTCTACATGAAAAAACACTCAAAACAGTTTTGACAGAGCTAGTAAAGCAAACACAAAATAAAGTTCTGTGTTTAGGACTATCTTCTCAGAAAGTGCCAATAAAATAATGATGGCTATAATAGGGGCTATAAATAGGGCTATAAAAGAGATAATATAAAAATAAACAAATTGTAGTTCACCTATTCATTGGATACAAAGATTTTCATTTTTAGAAAAATTCAGTTATGTTATCTTAATCAATAATTAAAATGGCAAATATGATCAACTTGAAAACAAAATATATTTTATTAAACCTGTCACTAAATTTGATGAAAAATTCTTAATTAAAAGGAGAAAAAGTTCCTAAGATGACTCTTAAGTACTTAAAAATTAAAATCATAATGAGTTTCAATGAAATTGTATTTAAAAAATATTAAAGCTGATTTACATATATTAATATGGAAAAAAACTAGTTTTGCAATCCCTATCACTATATTAACAAAACTATGAAATGCTTGGGAATGAATTTTAAAAAGAAAGCTAAACTAGCAGTATTCCAACATAACAATTTGATTTTAGAAAAATATAAAGACATACCTTGTTGTTTGACAGGAAGACTCAATTTTAAAGAGATCTAGTCTCTCCTAATTAATCTATTAAATTGTTGCAAATGAAATAAAAACTGCATTATTTTTTTCCAACTTGCAAAGTAATGTTAAGCATCAATTGAGAGAAAAAATGCAAGTGTTGACAGGGAATATTCTGAAAAAGAAGAGAAATGAGATAGAGCTCAATGGAATATAAGATTCATCAGTAATTTTAAAGTAACAATAGAAAGTAAAGCAGACAAATAAATAGAAATTCAACCAATTATATGTCAGAATTTCTATGATTACGGTAGAAGTGAAGATGAGTTGTAACTACCTAAGTCAAGGTAAACAATTTGAATATGTAATGCTTTAAAACCACAAGTAAGGATAAATGGAAAGAGAAATAAAATGGCAAAACATCTGATGAAAAAAAACATAGATGAAGAAATGATACTAATACAAACATGTTTTAAAGAAAAACACAAAACTCAAAAGGCATAAAACATAGTATGATTATATTTTAATACACAACCAAAATACAAAACACCACAGTAAATTGACAGCAATAAAATATGGTATTTCATTTGCACTACACTTAGACATTGATATACCAAGGAAAATGAAAGGAAAAAAAAAAACAGAGCAAAATGAAATAATGCAAGAGACTGTAAGGATTAAGCATATATGAAGATGACAGACTGAACAGTTACAGAAGAAAGGCAATTTCTTTGTAACATCATATTGCCAAAAAATAAAAATGTAACATTTATACAGTTTTAGGAAATATATCCACATAAACACTTGTAGATAAGATTGATGAAATCCTGTCTATATAATGGGGGAAAATCTATTTTACTTTGGACTCGAAACTATAAATTTTGGGTATCCTTAGTCTTCACAGTTTCATTGGAATTATTTCAACAAATTAGTTGGATAAATTTACAATTTATATATAAACAACGCTTACTGCATAGAAAAATCTGTGGCTAGTATATACAGATCCCCCAAAATGCCATGAGTGTTAACTGATCAATAAACCCACAAGAAGTGCACAAAATTTCATCAATAAGTAGATAACACAGAGGTGGGAGAATCAGAGGAGGAAAAACAGCATTTAAGAAGTAAAATGTTACACTTAAAATTTTCCATATCCTTTGAAATCTTGAAAATTGTGTTTTTTATGAATCAATTTTAAATTTCCCTGTGATAAATGAAAATTTTAAATATATGCACTACTACTTCTGGGAGCAATGAAATGAAGCTTTGACATTACAAAGTCCTGAGCCTCTTTGTGTAACAATGTCTCCATCATTCAAGCTCCTGAGATTCAGTCCAATAGCAACAATGAAAACAGTCCACATGCCTGGTTACAATTCTCTCCAATATCACCCTTTAAATTTGAGCCTTCTCAGCCTGTTTTTATGATCTACAGGGAGTGTCTGTTGCAATATAATAATGAGGAATTGCCATACATTATGAAGACTATTTTCTGGTTTTATGGAAGATGGTGGCAGAATCAACAGTATCAGTTTTCCTACGTAGTCATCACTTGAGAGGACACACTGGGGAAAAAATGGGTAAAGGTTAGTAGCACACTTCATTTCATTACATAAAATGAAATGCAATAAATAGCTATTCTAATATGAAAAAACAACAAGTCAATCAAAATTTGCTTTGGAATTCTTTTAACAATGAGAAAGCCAGGTATTGGTAGTCTTATATCTTGCTTCTTATATTGTCTCCTCACATTGTCTATGCTTCCTTTTTATTACTCTTTCATCTACAGATCACTTACTCATGATATCATGCAATCTACATGGCTTTCTGTATAAGAAACATACCAATACCTAAATATTGCAATGAAAATAACCAAGAAACTTAGTCCATTTGATAAGAAAAATAGTAACTATATTAAAGATATAGAGGCTACAATGGAACTTAGGAAACATTTAGTTCCTAATCCATTACTCTGCTGCTGCATCGCTTCAGTCGTGTCCGACTCTGTGCAACCCCATAGATGGCAGCCCACCAGGCTCCCCCGTCCCTGGGATTCTCCAGGCAAGAGTACTGCAGTGGGGTGCCATTGCCTTCTCCGCCCATTACTCTAGTTCCCATTAAAATGGCTGAGCAGGTACCTCTCAAAAAACCATTAATCTTCTCTTTGAAAAAATGAAAGAAAATGGAAGGACAATGGGTCTGTCATGTCTGACTCTTTGTGACCTCATGGACTATACAGTCCATAGAATTCTCCAGGCCAGAATACTGGAGTGGGTAGCCTCTCTCTCTCCAGAGGATCTTCCCAACCCAGATATCGAACCCAGGCCTCCTGCAATGCAGGCGGATTTTTCACCAGCTAAGCTACAAGGGAAGGCCAAGAATACTGGAGGGGGTAACCTATCCCTTCTCCAGTGGATCTTCTTTACCAACCGAGCTATGAGGGAAGCCTGTAATCTTCTCTTTAGTTATGATTTATGCCTGAGGAAAAAGGCAACATTTTCTGATTAAAACCGTTACTTTCAAGGTTATCCCATGGACAGCAGATGGGCAATAAGGCTTTCTGAGAAAGAATGTTTAACAATTTGTCAGTATTCAGTTCTTGCCCGTCCATCCCATGAAGTAATCTTACAGCAAGGTAGAATGGGAAATGAAGGAAAAGCTCCTGGAGTGTCAAGGGCAGGAATTCCGCATCTGTTACAACATTACTGACTTCATCAACAGCTGTCCCCTCTCATTCTTCCTATAGTTCCACAGCTTCAGGAGTTCTAAGATTCTACATTTCAGTATCTACATACTGGACCTGAATCTTTTCTATTTTGCATTTCCCAAGTGACTTAATCCAAAAATCATGTACTTTTTTTCTAATTTCTTATCTTTTGCCTAATTAATTCCCCAAATCACAAAACAATTCAGTATGACTTTATGTCAGGCAATGAGTAAGATATTTGCCAAAAATAATCTGCAAGAGATTCTGAGTGTGAGAAAAGTGGAATTCTGAAAATCAAGGACCCCTTCAAAAACAAAACAAAAAACTACTGAAGCTCCACATCTGTAGCTCTTAACCTGTTGTACTGTCTTCAATCTGGTCTTACAAGCTACCTGTGCCTGCAGTCACCTTGGCAGTATCCCACCATGCTATGAAATTCTGGTTGGCCATATGATAAGGTTAGCCAACAGAATATGGCAGAAATGATGTTACATGACCTCTGAAACCAGATCAAAAAAGGCCATGCCACTTCAAACACTTATTTTTATGATTGAAGTGAGAACCTGTGTGATGGTTAAAAGCCTTTTAGCTAAGCCCAACCTTCCAAGTCATCTAAAACCAGTGCCAGATTTGAGTGAAGAAGTATCCAGAAGACTCTAGTGGTTTGAATCACTCTCAACCATTGAACTGGGTCTTCCCAGTTAATTCTAAATACATTCTGGCACTCTCAGAAATCTTCACCCACAGAATCTGTAGAAATAGCACAAGAATGTATTATATATCACCAAATTTAGGATAATTTGTTACCTATATGTTATCTGAACAATAAACACTAGCTGCCACCAAAATTCTATCAAATTTAAGAAAAGCAGAATATCAGTTCCTGTCTAACCAAAATGCCCTGCCCTGAATCAAATGAGCACTCAGACTGCCCTTACAATCACTATCACCAAGGGGTTTTCCTGAGCCCAGAGATGGGAGTCAAGAAAACCTGGAATGAGCAATAATGCAACTGGTCTGGTGACAACAATTATTGACATTAAAACAAAGATGGCAAAAGTATCTTTTCTTAAACTACTACCTCCCTACAGGGAAAAAGAAGAAACATAGTAAGGTAAAACACACAGCATTCTGACCAAACACTGAAGCAGCAGCTTAAGTGGAGGCTAATGTCGAACTAACACTTAGAAACAGTTCCTCATTAATCAACCCTGTAGCTGATTCAACTCTCCAACTTCAACATGACTTTGCTACTATTAGTCTATTAGCACCTTTTTTAGGCTGCCATCCACCTCTACCATTATACCACCAAACTACACATGCAAAAATAGCTGGTCTATTCCCTAATTTATAATTAGTAAAATATTGATCATCATTTGTTTTGCAATATTAGTTATGTTATTGTATTTGGTGTTGAGTAAATTAATTGAAGGCCGGCCATTGACTACATTATTCATGGACTCCATCTTTAATACAATTATATTTTTAAATAACTGGCTTACTTACTGATTCTCAGGAATATCTGATAATTCCAAGCTGCACAAGAACAAAGTCTGCACCAGTGTTATTTTCCTGAGCCTAGCCAAAATCTTGTCCTAATACAGCATTTCTTGATCCAGAACCTTCTTACTTGTGGTTTACAGTTGAGATTTATAAATTAAGGAACTCCATAGGAAGAATGTTCCTGATGATGTCAGATATCCTCAGATTATCTGCATGTTTTTCTTTCACCATATTTACCTGAGAAGCAAGAATACAATAAAGCCAAGGTCAGATACAAATAAAACTCCAGGAGACACTAATTATGATAACTTTAGAAGTGACAGGAATAGTGAATGCAAATTAAAAAACTAGCAAATATGACTGGCCCAAACAGAATTTTTTTTTTTTTTTTTACTTACACCTTCTCAGAGTACTTTCAGCATGAATGTTGAGACTACTGAAATTTTTCTTACCAATTCTGAATAATCTAAAAAGCCATAAAAGACCTATGATCAATCCATTTAACAGACTCAAACTACTGTAAAAGACAATAATCCATTCTCCTATTAGGCCCATTAATTAAGAGTAATTCCCAAGCTATTCCAAGAGACTTTCCTTCAACAATTAGCCATAAATATGGCACTGTCTTATAAAATTACCCTTTATAGAAACTTTCAATGACTATTTTTATCATTCATGTGTTTGTCAACCCAAATATAACTGTATAGCACCTACCTCAAATCCCATCTTCTCCTTTCTTTCCGAGGGTAATCAAATTCTCTTTGTTTCACTGTTTAAAACTCTCTGCAGCACTAGTATCTAAGTCACACGTTCTTCATGATCACTCAAAACTATGCGTGACAGTCACTGGGAATATAAAGCTGGATACAACAGCCCAACACTCCCAAAACGTCAACAGGTAACGATGAAGACAAGCACAAACTGGCTGTATCTTTTAAGTTCCTTTGGTTGTTAGATGTTGCTTTTGAAATACATTAAAAAATTTAAAGGCAGTAAATAGCAGCTGTCCCTTTTTTTCTGGTATGTTTATATAGTAATGTTAATTTTTTGCTATGATTTCCCAGACAATTTCTATTCCATAATGCACATTTGCACTTTTACATTGTCATATAGCAACATATGTTTTAGTATTGAACTTACACATGTGCAAAAGTTTCAAGAAGAATGCTAAAATAATCACCATTATAGTTAACACTACTGAGAAAGCATTATTTAACTCTATTATCATGTCAGAATAAACCCATTCCTTAGGAATAGTAACCATTAATATTTCAAATAGAAAAAACAGAGGCATATGGACACATCTCAGCATACACATTTAGTTGTTATCTGTTCAAAAATGACAATTAAAAGAATCAACTTAAAACATTCTTCTATATCAGAATATTTTTTCAGTGTCTGAATGACAGTCAAACAAATAAGCTATCATTACAATTCCTCTTTTAATGATGTATATTTCAGACATTCAAATTATGTTACAATCTGTAACATATTTTCTTCTTTATGAATTTGAGAACAGTAATAGGTAAAATCCCATCAGCAAGTTTTATCATTTCAAAAGTTTTACATATTCAAATTTTGATTGTCACTGCCACAATTCTACACAAAATAAGATATACTAATGATACCTCTAACAAATTTTCATTATTTACATTATAAGCAACTGAGAATACTCCTGACATTAGTTACTGATTATACTATAAAAATTTAAATACCCACCAGAAAACTTTCAAAAGCTCTCAGAAAAAAACCCTCAAAATCACATAAATTCTGTTCTCACAAAAGTATATATGGAAACATTAAAAAAAATACATAGCCACTTAAACATTTTACATAAAAATTAACATTCGTTTAGATATAAATGAAGCAGGTTTCTACACATTTAAGCTTATAACTGAAATTCTATTTTCATTTTTTTCCTAAAAAGAAAAAAAGCAAGGCATGAATAGATGTTTAAAAAGAAATTATCCCTAAAACTAATTTTACATATATATGTGTATATACATTTACAGTATGTTTGTATATGCATATAAATTCTCAACCAGTATGTGTATATAGTATAGAAAAATAACCATTACTTGATATTAGCTATGAGAATAGCTATGACTTAAATGACAATTCCTTTAATGTCTTCCTTTCTTCCTAAAGATAAAAATAAAATCCTTTGGTCATTTTTCTTTGTTAAAAGTATACAATCTAATCTTTTCCTATGAGAATCTAACAATCTGAAGACATGGAGACAATCTAGGTATCCCTATGCCCAAAAAAATCACTGCATAAACACCAACTGTAATGACAGACCCAAGATGGAAGAGCAGATGGTCAGGTGCTCATCTTCTCAACTCCAAAATTACAACTTGCTGCTGCACAACCACTGATGGGAGAATGAAGGATCCCACCAAAAAAGGAAACTCCACGTCCAAGGGCAAAGGAGAAGCTCCAGCAAGATGGCTGGACTGGCGAAATTGTGTCTAGAATCAAACCCCATATCCACCAGAGATGCTTGGAGGGCTCAAACAAAACCTTGGGCTCACCGGGGATGCCAGAGTCTGAGCCAGACCTGCCTTTGCGTTTGAGTGTCTCCTGTGGCGGCATGGATCAGCAGGGGCCTACCGCTGGGGCAGGGGCTCTGGATGCAGCAGACCTGGGTATAGCATAAGCACTCCTGGAGAAGGTCACTATTAACCCCACAACAGAGCCGCCAGAACTTACACAGGACTGGGGAAACAGACTCTTGGAGGGCACAAAGAAAACCTTGTGTGCACCGGGACCCAAGAAAAACGACCAGTGGCCCCAAAAGAAACTGACTCAGGCTTGCTGGTGAGTGTCCAGGAGTCTCTGGTGGACGCCTGGGTCGGCAGTGGCCTGCTACAGAGTCGGGGCACTGAGTAAAGCAATGCGTACACAGGACCTTTTGAAGGAGGTCGCCATTATCTTCATTACCTCCACCACAGTTTGGCCTCAGTTCAAACAACAAAGCGGTAACATAGCCCCACCCATCAACAGAAAATCAGATTAAAGATGTACTGGGTATGGCCCAGCCCATCAGAAGAAGACCCAGTTTCCCCTTAGTCAGTCTCTCGCATCAGGAAGCTTCCATAAGCCTCTTAGTCTTCTCCATAAGAGGGCAAACAGAATGAAAACCACAATCACAGAAAACTAATCACATGGACCACAGCCTTGTCTAACTCAATGAAACCACGAGCCATGCTGTGTAGGGCCACCCAAGATGGACGGGTCATGGTGGAGAGTTATGGAAAAATGTGCTCCACTGGAAAAGTAAAAAGCAACAGTTAGAACTGGACATGGAACAACAGACTAGTTCCAAGTAGGAAAAGGAGTATGTCAAGGCTGTATATTGTCACCCTGCTTATTTAACTTCTATGCAGAGTACATCATGAGAAATGCTGGGCTGGAGGAAGCACAAGCTGGAATCAAGATTGCCGGGAGAAATATCAATAACCTCAGATATGCAGATGACACCACCCTTATGACAGAAAGCAAAGAACTAAAGAGCCTCTTGATGAAAGTCAAAGAGGAGAGTCAAAAAGTTGGCTTCAAACTGGACATTCAGAAAACGAAGATCATGGCATCTGGTCCCATCACTTCATGGCAGATATATGGGGAAACAGTGGAAACGAAGCCTGACTTTATTTTTCTGGGCTCCAAATTCACTGCAGATGGTGACTGCAGCCATGAAGTTAAAAGACGCTTGCTCCTTGGAAGAAAAGTTATGACCAACCAAGACAGCATATTGAAAAGCAGAGACGCTACTTTGCCAACAGAAGTCCTTTCTAATCAAAGCTATGATTTTTTCCAGTAGTCATGTATGATGTGAGAGTTGGACTATAAAGAAAGCTGAGCGCCAAAGAATTGATGCTTTAGAACTGTGGTGTTCGAGGAGACTCTTAAAGAGTCCCTTGGACTCCAAGGGACCAGTCCATCCTAAAGGAAATCAGTCCTGAACATTCACTGGAAAGACAGATGCTGAAGCTGAAACTCCAATATTTTGGCTACCTGATGCAAAAAACTGACTCATTTAAAAAGACCCTGATGCTGGGAAAGATTGAAGGCAGGAGAAGGGGATTAAAGAGGATGAGATGGTTGGAGGGCCATCACCCACTCAATGGACATGAGTTTGAGTAAGTTCCAGGAGTTGGTACTTGACAGGGAAGCCTGGCATGCTGCCATGGGGTCGCAAAGAGTCGGACATGACTGAGCAACTGAACACCAAAATATTACACAGTCCTAAAAGCCAATTATGAGTTGTATTCCACTGCTAATACATTCATAGAAGCCACCTCATGATATTGTTATATTTACAAATTTATACTTAGTGAAATCCCATGCACCTAGAAAAACTAGATTTTTTAATGATTCTTTTACTGCTATTTACAATGTTGTCTTGTATGTTGTCATGCATTCCAATTAAATACAACACTGTATAATTCAAAGACAATAAAATCTTATAAGATACAACTTCCTTTGATTAAAATATATAATGCCCTATCAGCAGTACAACTACAAATTATGACTTGACTTTTTTAATGTACAAAAACCTAAGCACTAAACAATGATTAAAATATAAAACTTTCTTTTAGATGAGAATCCAAAAATGAAAAAGTACCATTTTAACTCTTGCTTTTCCATAAATCAGAAAGCAGATCCCTGAACAGGTATATAGCTCAAGAAACCCACAACAGCATCAATTTCACTGCTGAGATTTCTAAAGAAAACAATGGAGCTTTACAATGAATTATTTACAAAATTATACTTTATGAGACTCTATACATCTAGAAAGTCTAGATGTTAAAAATTAAAACCTTATATCTGCCTATTTACAAAGCTGTCTTGAATATTGTCATGCAACCAAGGGAACACATACAGAACTGTGTATTGTTCCAAGAGGTAGTATAAAATATCTTTGACAAAGTCATTTTTTAATTTGAATGTTAAGAGGAAAAAAATAAAGATTAAAAAAGATAAGAAGGGTGAGTAGTTAGAGTACAGACGCTTTTTAGGGCCATTACAATATGATGATGATTAATACATGTCATTATACATTTTTCCAAACTCACAGAATGTACAAAAGCAAGAGTTAATCCTAATGTATATAAACTACTGACACTGGGTGATTGTGTCAATGTGGGCTCATCCATTTTAACAAATGTACAACTCTCACAGGGGATTTGATCATGGAGGTGGATTTTCATATGTGTACTAGGTTGATAATGGGGGGGAATTATGCAAGTATTCAGGTAGAAGGTACATGGAAAATCTTTTGTGCCTTCCTCTCAAGTTTTCTGTGAACCTGAAACTGCTCTTAATAAAAATAATATAAATGAAATATATCAGGAATCTTGGTTTGAATTAGATATACCAAAAGAATTTACATGGTGTAAATTTTAAATATACGTACTTGATACAATGGCCAATTCTTCTACATGAGAACAGGGTAAATGTGTAATCTTGTCAGTGTTTCCACTTAACAACCAATTTGCATAGCTCCAAGGGCCTGTTTGTCAACTTCGTTGCTATGCTGATTTTAAAAGACAACAGTACTAACACATTTACAATGAAATAAAGTTAAACTTTTTAGATTCTCAGTACATTTAGAAATATTACATGTTTAAAACTAAATATTACTTTTGCTCCTTATTTACAAAATTGGTTATTGTCATGTTAGCAAGTGAACACAAACATTTCTATAAAATTTTCTTTAGAAAAATGAATTGCATCAGGAACCTTAGCACATCTGGGAAAATAAGTTACACATACATGTCCCACAATTAGAGGTAAAATTATATAAGAAATGCATGTATCTAGAAAGAACACATGTTTTTAACTGCATATACAGCATTATAAGAGTCACTCAAGAACAGTGAGAGTTAATGTACCATTCCATTTTGACAAGCATAAAGCTTATGTGCTATGAATTTTAGGTAAATATGTATTCAAAATTATGACAGAAATTTGTGAACATCTAGTGATATATGGATAAGAAACAAAAATCTGATCACAGGCACACAACCACCTAATACTGTTCCCCCCATACAGACTAAGTATAAACACATAATGGTCATGCAACACTTCTATTCATAATATATATATTTCACCATTAGTTTAACATTAATATATTGATTCCGTGTGTGTATGTGCGTGCGTGCGGTTTCAGAACACCTAGGAACTTGTTAAAGAAGAGCTTGCCTGCTAGACAAGTGTGGAATGTGTCCTTACTCTGTTCCAATATTTAAAACTCAAAATTTAGATGGAAATACAAGTCTATGTATTTAAAAATATGAATGATGATTTCTACACTCTAACAAATAATGTCTAATGGAAAAAACCTCAAGAACACAATAAACAGAAAACCATCAAAATTCAAGCCTAATTCATGAAGATGCTCACTCTGCTATATCTAAGATCAAACAATGACTGTAACTTTAAAGTTTCAATGAAAAGGTATTCCAAAATTATTGACAGAAATTAAAAATATTTTATGAAAGAGCATGTATCTTCAATATACAAAGCAAAGTAAGAGATCAATCCCTAGCAACCAAAAATATCCCAAATACAAGTAGTTTAGCAATTCGTCAAAACAGTGTTTTAACTTTAGTCTATCAGTTTGGTACTCACAAAATACATGCCTACCAGGCAAATCCTAAGTAGATGTCATTTTAAAAAACTAACATTTGCTTCCCACATATCTAACAGCCTCACTATATTCTCCAGCAATACATAAAGTTCATAAACTAAAGCCTCCTGTATTATCTGCCCTCAAACAACCCAAAGAACCTAAGACTAAAGCCAAATGATAACTGGCCCCCAAAATATTGCCATTCTATGACTTGTAGTATCACTAGTTTTATACACACATATGTGCATGTATTCATATGTGTTGACATGTATACATGGATATGTATGTAAAAACATCCCTACAAAACATGGACTAAATGTTTAGAGCAAACGACTACATATTCTATTTTATTGACCACCATCTAAAAAAATCCCTTAATTGCCCAATTATTTATTCAGATAGTCTGAAAATAGGCAAAATTTTCACTCTCTGCATAGTTAATATTTTATAAAACCTGCATAAATTATAGCTCATATGCCTAAAAACATATAATAATGCTATTAAATACACATAATATAAAAAAATTCCTTTCATCAGCCCTCTATTTAATCAACTTAGGTCTGATATACTATCACTAACATCACCCATAAAAACTTACATATTGTCTATACAACTATAAATAAATACTTTAAAACAATAATTCACTATTTTCATTAAAAGTCAAATGCCACTGGCAAATGAAAACTTTTCTAGCCTATGCTGTTTTATTACCAAATGTGAAGATTTCTCTAAGTTATATAAAGAGTTGTGTTCTTTTTGTATACAAATATATCTGAAAAACATAAAAGCAGTCCAGTGATGTTTCCACCATGATGAATCCTGTCATAAAATGATATATTTACATTAGATACTCCACACTATGTACTCCACACTATGTATTTCTCACAACCTAAAAATTGTGTCTAATGATCCAATGAACATACTGAGAGGGTGGAAGGAACATTTCTTTTGGCAAACAAAAATATTTGTATCCTATTAGGTTGATATGAATTTACAATGATATAGACAATTACAAGTTAAACAAAAAATTTAACATTGCTTGTAACAAACTGTTTAACAACTTTTACCAGAAATGAATTAATATTGGTTGGAAATTAGAATATTGATCAAATATATTTAGATTCCCAACATCTGATCATGGAGCAAAGTCTGGATGCTATTTGAGAACGCTCTTCATGCATATACATATACATACACAATCTTCCAAAAATCCCTATTCTCTGTCTCCTAAATTCAGCTTTTATTTGCCTAAGACAAAGTGGTCTAGAAATACCTCAGTAACCAACATTATATTCTACTAACTGAAATGTCAGCCATCTCTATGCATGACAGGATGGTAAAGAACAGTACTTTTTCTATTATGTACAAAGCAATAAAAAATCCCCACTCAATCCTGATTATGTAAGCATTGAGAAGCTCTTCTCTGGTGCAAAAATTTCATCTTAATAAGGCAATCTCATACCATAAAAAACTGTAACATAAATGTCATTACAGGATAACATCTACATCCAGATAGAGCACCCTTAATAGAATTTCTTAGGTGACAGTTGAATACAGAACAATCTCTCTCATCTCAAAAAGCCATTGCAATAATCCAATCAAATGATTTCAAATGTATACATCATTCAGAGGTATTCTAACAATCCTTATTTCTATAATCATGTATTAAAAATAATTCTTCTATATATATTAACAAACTCTGTTAATATTTGCAACACACTGAGAAATGTCACGAAGCAATTATATTTGGTTATGTCATACACAGTATTTTTAAAATGCATATAAACAATAGCAGTGCCTTCTTTTGCTTTTATGATAGAGTAATATTAGACATTTCCATGTCCTTCTCTTTTTGCCAGCCATAAACAATACAAAATTCTGTACAGCTTACAAAATGTCCTCAGAATCCCTTTCTAAAAGTCTTTTCCAGAAGACACTTTTACCAAATGTATTTTTAGAAACTTTCTTAGGAAACAAGCTGTATTATCTTATATAAAAATAATATATTGATGATTATAAATGTAGACCTATCTACTTGAATATTAGATTCCAAAAGATTAAGCAAAGAAAGAATACAATTAAGCTCTTACATGCTGAATTTCATTCTCTTCACCTCCCAACATTCAATGAACAATTCATCATTCAGAGTATTTTGTATCTCAATACCATTACCCAAACACAATTTTCCTAAGTATTTAAAAACATTCATAAGCTACAAATGTCAAATTAATTAATGGGATTAGATTTAGAGTAAACGCAATTAAGATCTGTTTATCATAAATGTACACAAATGCCATATATATAGGGCTTTGACTGGTAACTGTGATAATCCACAGCAAGGCAATTACTATTCCTCACCAATCCAAAGACTGCTAATGAAATATCAATATTTCAGAACCAAGACGAAGTTCAGGCCAGTACTAAACTCTTATTTTGTCTATAATTTGTGTATATGGTAAAGCTTCTAACTGAAATCAAGAAGCACTGTCCTTCCCTTCCTAGCCTCATTTTCCTATAGGGTTAGCTTACATGTACTTGATATTGTCCAGACTAGCCAATACTTGGAAGTTTTACCGAGTTGAAATAATTTTCAATTCAGTGGACACCCTTCACATACTTGAATCTTGGAGAGAAATCTGGAATGAGAGTTGCTGTCCTGATGCTGCTGGATCAGGCAAATCAATGCAGAGTTAAAGATCTAGAAAGTATCTATACAGAAGTGCCCCGGCAAAAGACGCTTTAAATTGGCAAGAGGTGTAGAATTCCTTATCAGTCAATAAGTAAAATTGCTCAGAATACTCCAGAAAAATCTGCTCATCTATGTTAATACAAAAAAAAAGTTTACACAACTACCCTAACACCATCCTGAGTTGCACATTGTATCTTGCTGTGCAAAGTTATCTTGAGACTCTTGTGGACCAAAGGGTAAGAGGAAAGGAGTTTGAAATTTATGAATCCAAATGTTCAGTAACTAGAACTGGAAAATTTCCAATTTTCACAGTGGCAAAAAAATACTCAAAATATTATCAGTTTATATAAACCTTTGTCCTCTTTTCCAATTATTGCTTATTTCTAACACTTCTGAAACATGTCAATTGCAGATTTATGAAGAACACGACGTGGTTTCATCATCTTTCTCAAAGATTGTTCTGGCCAACAGATAAATTACAGAATCTGAAGCTGGAAGTAAGGGGACCAGTTAGAAGTTTCAGTATGAAAAGCAGCTCCAAAACAGCCATCTATGTAACACAGTAGCTACTGTGCAAAAAAGATTCTAAGTTTCTGGATGAAATCCTTGTCCATCTTTCTTAGGCCCCATTCATGTCCATGAATGACAGCCAATCACCTTCAAGTTGACATCATGTTTCAAATCTCTGTAAAATTGATAGTTAAATATATATTACACAATGATTTTAAAAGGATGTTTATGAATTATTTCCTGCTTATTTGCCACTATTTGCTTAGAATTATCTGTACATGTGTTTGCAATTTTAAAAGCAACTATTCAAAGTCTTTTCTTTTACAATGAGTTGTAGAATGATGTTTATGGCACATTATAAAAACCAAGAGAATAATCAATATACTCTGCTAACCTAACAGCCTCCACATGCCTAAAGCCTGAGCTCTGCAACAAGGAAACCACTGCAGTGAGAAGCCCAACCACCACAAGGAGAGCAGCCCCTGCTCGCCACAACTGGAGAAAGCCCACGCACAGCACCAAAAGCCCAGTGCAGCCATAAATAACATCTTTATGTTTTTGTTTTTAGCATTTTTTTAAAAAGCATTTTTTTTAAACACAGAAGTTTTATTCCCCAGTGAGCCAGAATGAAACAGATAAAGGCATTCAGTAAGAGATACACATTTCTCTCTTCACCAAAGCCCCAAATCAAAATTTGGAACTCTCACATAAGTGAGTTTAAGATAGTATAGTATTACCCAGGGAATTCCCTGGCAGTCCAGCGATAGAGAGTCCACACTTTGACTACTGAGGGCCTGGGTTCAATCTCTGGTTTGGGAACTAAGATCCCACAAGCTACAAGGTGCAGAGCTGTACTACACAACTCCCTGATCTTAGATTCTGGCTGACACAATAAATTTTCTTACTTCTTGACTCAATCCTTACAAAAAAACAATCAGAAAATAAACGTTAAACTGAAAGCCAAATTTTGCCTATAAGGCCAACTTTTTGTACTTACCAATAATTAAGACAATAGTGTAACAAAAATTACTATCAAAAACCTATTAGATGCCAATTTTTATTATAGGCTTTGGTGAAAGAAAAGTCATAATGACACCAAGGCCTCCAGTGAACCACTAATGTTTCATTCTAATAAAGGAAGAATATTAGAAAAATCTATCTTTCCAGTATTAGAAATATTTCCAATATTAGAAAAACCATCTTTCCAAAACCTGCCATGTTATAATCTTAGACAACAAAAATATTATTCTGTAACAAGACTTTCATAAGTTTCTTCTTTGTGACTTCAGCAGTTCTGGCGGATGGAATATTTGTATTGTTACTTTGACATCACTTAGGGCCACAATTCACTTAGTCAAAAAAACTGCTCAGTCTATTTAAAATTCAAAGCCAGTGTCCAGCCAAGTTCACCAGACCGGGTAAAGTGAAAGTGAAGTCACTCAGTTGTGTCCCACTCTTTGCGACCCCATGGACTGTAGCCTACCAGGCTCCTCCCTCCATGGGATTCTCCAGGCAAGAGCACTAGAGTGGGTTGCCACTGAAGGTAGAAATTACCATGTCTAAGAAAACATACTACTCACTGAGATTGTTTCTATTCTTAGAAATATTTCTTAAAACACCTACTATTTCTTTGAAATTTTTATTTATTAGTCATTTTTATGACTGAAGGGCAGACGAAACAGAAACAAGACTCTTCATCTACCATTTAAAAAGCTGAATTAAGTATCCTGTAGCAATAAAGGAGCAGCTCCCCTGTACTAACTGCCCCTATGCACTGTTTGCAAAGATACACTGGCTGTGTGAATATCTGATGCTACTTAACAACATTCAAATCTAGAACAAGCAAAACTAGATTTCAAATACTGCTCTTCTAGTAGAACTTCATCATCTTACTAAGCAACAAAGATATGCTCACTCCTATGAACTCAAATTGCAGGTATTTCCACTTTTGACAAAAAATGACTAAAATGTATCCCTATGAATACCCTGTAAACTTCATGACAAAGTACTTAGGTTCTCTACAATAAATCCTGATATTTACTAAACAGCTATTCCCAGAGAGGAGCCTAACTTAATGACTACTGAGTATTAAGAGTATAACATTAGATATCAGATAGCCCTAGATTCTAATCTGTCACTAATACAAGTTAATATTCACTAATATAAGTATCTAATAACATTTTTAAAAATCAGTAATGGCATCTCTCTTAAACATTTACTCTGTGATAGGCTCTGATCCCATTGATAACTGCAGACAACTGAAGAGAAATAAACTGTCCTTAAACACCAACATTCGTGTGACAGCACTTACCACACTCACAGCATTTCATAAAATATATTCCATAAACATTCCTTCTGGACATCACTTAGACACCTAGAACTGGTTTCCAATGTTTGATCCAAGATGTGGTAGTTTCCTTTATTTTGATCTTGTTTCTGTCTTTGTTTCCACCTTGTCACATATGTGCCTTCTGAGATCCAAAGATGAGCTTCCATTTTTGCTTTGAACAGTGTTTGTGGTATACATACATATATATATATATATATATATGTGTGTGCACATATAAAAAAGGAAGAAAAAAAGAAAATAATTACAAAAATCTACAAAAAGAAAACAAGGGATGTCTGAAGAATTGGCACAAAGTGTACTACTACACCTGCCAATTCTAGCTATTCAGCTTTCACATGTCAAGAACAACATTTTTTGCCAAGAATAATGTTGTCTGAAAAGTCTATTGAGGCACACTGACTAGATTTCAGAGTGTCCTTCTAAGCTCAAACTTTGAAATCATCATGTTCAGACAAGGTCCTATGTCATCATAAATCTAGCCAAGGCCTCTGCAATATGATTTTTTTTTAAAAACAAGATTATTTTACCTGGTGTGGTTTGTTCTGTCCTAAAGGTAGTTAAGTAATATTTTTAGCCTGTTGCAACATTACTGGGTAGGATCCACATTGACACATCAGAAAATTCAGTAACCAAATTTTCTCTTCCTTTCAGAGGCATCAATTATGTGGGCAAAAAGGCACTGCATATGACTGAAAAAGTTTCAAGACAACAACAACAAAAAAAAGCCAAAATTATTTGCTTTATCTAGGAAAATTCAAATTCTGAACATTTTTATATTTATGGCCCATCCCAAAGGAGCTAGAATGTATCTGAACATTTCATAATACAATACAGGTTTGTAACTGACTACTTGCTGAAATGAGTAATAAGTCTTATTTGAAATTAACACAAGCAAGTGTTTTTTTCTGATATTTGCAGGATTTTGAAAATTCTCCCATTTTCACACAATCCCATAAAGTACTCCCATAAGTAAATGAATGAAAAAAATGATTTCATTTACTTATGGGAGTACTTTATGGGATTGTGTGAAAATGGGAGAATTTTCAAAATGCTGCAAATATCAGAAAAAAACGCTTGTGTTAATTTCAAATAAGACTTATTACTCATTTCAGCAAGTAGTCAGTTACAAACCTATATTGTATTATGAAATGTTCAGATACATGTTGAGTTTTGTTTACAAAAGTTAAAAATTTTTTATCTCACTTAAATGCAGAATCTAAAAAATCTGAAGACTAGAATGGTGATTGTTGCCAGGGGCTTAGGGGGTAGAAGAAATGGGGAGATGCTGATCAAAGATAATAAACTTTCAATTATATGATGAATAAATTCTAAAGATCTGATGTAGAACATGATGACTACAGTTAATATATGGTACACTTAAAATCTGCTATGACAAATTTTACATATAGATCTTAAATGTTCTTACTACCAAAAAATAACTCCGTAAGGAAATAGATGTGGTAATTCATCTTACTGTGGTAATCTTCTCACAATATATACTTATTACAAGACATCATTCTATGTACTTTAAAATTATACAATGCTATTTATGAATTTAAATTTATGAATTTATTTATTTAACTTTATACAGTGCTATCAATGAAACTGGGAAAAATTACAAGACTTCTAAAATTAGACATGATTACACAAGTGAGTACCAATGAATCTATGGAAGCAGGGAACTATGTCACATCTGACATGCTTCTATACTAAGTCCAGTTTGCCTATTACATAAGCACAGAATACCACAAACAACTCAAAACCAGAAAGGTAGTATAATTATTATATACCAAATTCTTACTTCAATTTTTAAGTCCCAGAATTCTACTGAAAACCACAATAAAAATATACATTGCTATACAATATGTATATCTTTATGGAGCCACAGTGAATGTAATGTGAACTTTACAGTAAATTACATTAAATTACAGTAAATGTGAACAGGAAACCAGGAAGTTGTTGTCCCACTACATTTTAGGTGAAACATGCATTCAAATGCAGGTATGTAGGAGAAACTCTTAGGGACATCAAGTATTTACTTCCATGAGTGTCTAAAAACTGACTATGTTGGTACTAGTATGTGACCGCAAAAGAACCTTGTAGAAGCAGATCTAGCAATCCACAACAAAATACCCATACTTCTCTTACACCTAAGTTTTCTTAGTATGTATTCTACAATGAAGAGTTTCAAAAAAAAAAAAAAAATTCAAGTTCTAAGCAGAGAAAAATACTATTATCACCAAGTAAAAATAATGGAAGTAAGCTTTTTGCATAATCTAGGGTTCTTGCCATTAACTTCTAACTTGCAAAAGAGGCCATCTTTAATTAGTATTAGAGAACAAGTAGTCTTTAAATATGCATATCTAAAGGCTATGCACACCAGCATATCTATACATGGATGAGTATTTTCTTTCCAAAAACATAAAAAAGTACCACAAATTATTTAAAGCTGATCCAGAGAGCAGCCTTCTTAGAAAATAAAACTCTCTACATACTTTTTCTCTAAAAAATGAGGGTTGTATATCTGTCATATATATCAGGGTCAATTTTCTAAGAGAATGGTTTGCCTGGAGCTCTGTTATCACAAAGATTCTTTGTAACATTCACAAACTCTAAAAAAAAGTTATCACATGTATTATAAAATCTCCTAAACCAAGGAAGGCTTGGCTGCTTTTGTTCCTTACCTGAAAGTAGCCATTAATCTTAAAAATTACTTTGGGATAGACCATATAAAGTTGGGGCCAGCACCTGTAGTCATTTTGAATGCCCCTCTTCTTCCAGAGACTGTAATTTGAAAGGCCATGATTTAAAAGCTGGAAAAGGCGACACAGATACAATCTCTGCTGATAAAATCAAAGCAGAAGACAATTAGTCTACAAGTCTTAAATTACTAAGGAGTTATTACCAGTCTTAAACTGTGGTGTTTTACAAGCTAATTGCTACAATCAATAAGGACTCATTTATTGTCCAGTTGAAACCTTAGCCATAAAACCTAAAACCTCCAACCTCTTCCTTTTAAGAGATTTCACTGTTCCATATCAACTCTAACTAGACCTAGATATTTGGGCATTCATTAATTATTTATTTGGAAGATACTGTCTACTTCTCTGAACTTCCCATACATCACTAAATGATGCAGCTGGATATGATTGTAACTGGTACTTAACAGTCAACTAGGTTCTTCCCCGGGAGTCCAGTGGTTAAGACACCATGCTTCCAACGTAGGGGGTGTGCATCTGATCCTTGGTCAAAGAACTAAGATCCTACATGCTACACAGTGCAGCCTAAAAGTTAAATTTAAAAGAAGTGTCCTGGGACCCATACTCTACCACTCATTTAAAAATTTATAAATACTTACTCACGGGTAGGAAATGATGATTTACTCCAGGATCATGTCATCTCTCTGACCAGACGGGCACAAGGACACTATGTCCAAAAAGGTCATCAACTGAAGTAAGCTTGCAAGGAAGGAAGAACCTTCCTATTTCAAATACTTTGATTGAAGAAACAAAATCTAATCCAGTATCAGTTTCCTTCTATAAGATGGCCTTACAAGGCATCACATCCCTACTTTCCTTCAAGTATATACGGCATGGTAAAGTAGAGGGGTCAGTATAAAGTTTATCATGTGATACCAGCCAGTGCACAAAGTCAAAGTTGTTAAGCTAAAACAACTATCATAACCGTTTCACCATAAGACATACAAAGACAAAATTATTTACATGAGTTGGTTAACAGGATTTACCTCATCCATAATAACTTCAAGACCAGAAAAATCCCAATCTTAACTC
This sequence comes from Bison bison bison, assembly GCF_000754665.1. NCBI lineage: Eukaryota > Metazoa > Chordata > Mammalia > Artiodactyla > Bovidae > Bison > Bison bison. The sequence goes on from NW_011494546.1 coordinate 91,323, forward strand.
TGACCTCTAAAAAACATCAAAAGGCAAAAAATGTACAACAGTACCTCACAGTTTAATTGCTCTATGCATTTATTAGCTAATATTAATGGAGCAGAGGGGACAAAAGCTCACAAACATTTCACACATTTCACAAGCTGCATTGCAGGACAAAAAGTGACTAAGAAGGATCAACAGTATCCTAGGGTCTTGGTGGACGCATTCCTGGGGGAGGTGGACCTTGAAAAGAAAAAGCAAAATTCCATGAGATCATAAAAAAATAGACAAACATAAATATTCAGGGGCCTGGCTAGTACCACTGAGAAAATTATTAATACTCACTCACCTCTTATCCCTGGTGGAGGGGGTCTCATTCCTGGAGGGGGCATGCCTATTGGTGTCCCACGAGTAGGAGGAAGCCCAATTGGTGGGCCCATGGGTGGTCTCATACCAGGTGGAGGAGCCATAATTCCTAGAAAGAAAAATGGCAGGAAAAAAAAAAAGCACATAAATCAGCTAAGATGGTAGCATAAAGCACAAGATAATAGTTAAAGAAATAAGCCAGGTACTAAGTAAAGAGTTGAACAAATTTCTCCTTGACCATTGCTACGGCAGATCATCCCAATTCAAGAGTCCATAGTTTTCATTAAAAATCAATGGCCAAAAGTGAAAACATATTCCAAGCTCCTAGTTAGGGAGTTAGGCTGGGCCTTAATTTAGTATCTTCTTAAAGAGTGCTTTTGGTCATCATAATTTTATTTCCCAGATCCATATCTGTATCTAAGAACCAAATTCTTTTAGAATTCTTTTTAGAACCAAATTCTCCATCGATTCCTTACCTGGAGGTGGGGTTGCTCGACCAACAGGTGTAGGTGCAGTCCCCCGTCCTGGTGGATACTGAGTTGGAGCTCCAGCAATGCTGGCAGTAGCCGCAACTGCAGCAGCTGCTACAGTGCCTCTTCCCTGTGGGGTCATTACCTGAGAAAGAACGCACAGACAGGCTGTAAATATAAACACTTCCTCACATCATTCAAATACAGAAAAGAAAAGGCTGATCATACACTATTTATTAAACACAAAGTAATTATAGCAATTATGCACTTCTCCCATTTTTCTCATTTAAGGCGCACTATCACCACTATCACACTCTCCTTTAAAATGAACATGTCCGCTTTTAACTTCATCAGCCCTTTGCATTCTCAACTCTGGTTTATCCATCCATATTCCTCTTCGCTCATCAGTGCTGAGTTACTGCTATCATGGTGGCTTCATAATGTATATTTGTACCCCTCTTCCCTCTACAGCATATACTGCTTTACACAGTACAGGATGTTCACTCAGTTTTTTCAGTCTCCTCAGTATCAGATTCCAGGTACTTTCTCTCAATAACACTTCTGGTGCCTCACCTGTTGAGATGGCCCCCCAACCCCTCGGACAGGGCCTGCTAATCCAGCAGGAGCCTGGGGAATTGGAACACCAGCTGGAACGCCTCTGCCAGCTGCCCTGCCAACCCCAGGGCCCCCTGCAGCTCCAGCAAGTGGTACCCGAGCAATGCCAGTCTGAAACAAAAAAATACATATATAGCTTGAAATCAAATTTATGAAAGCTATCTATCAATAATCATTCCTAAATAATTACTTCTTTTCAACATTTTACCATATAACCTATCTCATATGAGGTTCTATATTGAAAATAGCATCAAGAGAAGCATCCTACACACTAGATGTATACTAGTCAAATTGGGAGCCCATATATTTTTCACTTTTTCACGATCCTATCAAGAGAAAATAAATCAGCACTCCTACCCATAACTAGATTGTAGTCAGCACATAGAATAACTCATTAGAATACGCTTAATCTCCCATTATAGACAAACAAGAACTTATATCAAGTGCCAGGCACATTTTGACAAAGGTATAGTGTACTTTGTCTCTGTTGTACACTCATTTAGCAAATAATTCAAATACTGTGATTCCCTCCCACATTAATGTTCTGTCCTGTCCTACATCTTTCTTACATCTTTGGGGGGTGGTCCCTCCACAGTCATGGAAACCAAGTTCTCCCCACGCAACAGCACCAGACCCAAAACTCGCTTTTCTTCACGCTCTGGCTGCTTAGCATTCTTTGGCCTATAAATGGGAAGAAAATTTTAGTATGGTAAGTTATGGATCGACTCACTAACATTTTTATAGATAATTACATATCAAGACAGTAATCCATGCCCAGATAGTCATGCTCAGTTACTGAGTTGTGACAAAAACAAAGAAAACTAGACTCGATATATAAAGGTGAGCTCTTTTCCTACTATACACCAAACTTCCAGAATATTCCCTCAATGTTGTACTATAGCAAAACTAATTTCTTCTTTGTGAAACACAGATGCAAATAACATTGCTAGGATTCTTTTAATGGTTGTTGCTATTGTTCAACCGGTAAGTCATGCAGACTCTGTGGCCCCAGGAACTGCAGCACAATACTTTGCTATCTTTCAATGTCTCCTAGAGTTTGTTCAAACTCATGCCCATTGAGTCAGTGATACCATCCAATCATCTCATCCTGTCACCCTCTTCTCCTGCCCTCAATCTTTTCCAGCATATGGGTCTTTATTGACAGCAAAACTTGGAATTTTATCTTTTTCCTTCCAGTTTTACTGACATATAACTGACAAACCATACTGTGTTAACTTTAAGGTGTATAGCATAATGACTTATTTCATGAAATAACTACCACAATAATTTTAGTGGACCTCCAACATGTCTTACAGATACAAAAAAAAAAAATGTTTTTCCTTGAAAACTCTTTTAACAACTTTGATATATAACATACTGCACTGTTAATCTCATTTCTCATGCTGTGCATTACATCCCTTGTACCTAATTACCTTAAAAATGGAAGTTCATAATTTTTAACCACTTTCATCCAATTCACCCCACCATGCCCTGCCTCTGGCAGCCACAAATTTGATGTTGTTTTCTGAGTTTGTTTCTGAAGTATAATTGACCTACAATACTGCATTATTTTCTAATACACTACACAGTAATTCAATTATTTCTATTATAAGGAGATCATTATAAAGTGATCAACACTGGCTAAGACTTTGAAGACAGGCAACATTGAAACTTCAAGTTTTCATGTTAAAATGGGAATTAAATCATTTTTAACTAAATAAATACTAATGACAAGACAACTGAAATAAGAGATGAGAACAGCAACAGGCAATAACAGCCTAATAGCAGACACCTGCTTATTCCTAGACTTACCACATACTATATAACCATGGGAAGCGGCTTCCCAGGTGGTGCTAGTGGTAAAGAACCCATCTGTCAATGCAGGAGACATAAGAGACGTAGGTCTGAGTTCTGGAAGATGGCAACCCACTCCAGTGTTCTTGTCAGGAGAATCTCATGGACAGAGCAGCCTGGCAGGCTACAGTCCATAAGGTGGCAAAGAGTCGGACACAACCAAAGTGACTGAGTATGCATGGATATAATCAGGGGAAATCTTTTTGAAAACTTTTTGAACCTCTGTTAGTCTAATTTCCTCGTGTGTCAGCAGCAAAAATCATATATGCATACAGCTTCTACCATATAATATAGATAGTGCCTTATTTAGGTGAAATTATCCCTAAAACTTACTGAAGAATGAGACATAAATTAAGGATACACCTAAAGCACTCTCAATTGTCTTTAGTATTTATCAAAGTTGTAATTTTTAAAAATCGTTTTCAGTAAAAATGTAGATTATTTAAACAAAACCTTAACATTGATCATTAACTTAGCATTCATCATCTAGAATTTCTGAAATGATCCAACTTCACATGCAGGAAGAAAATTAAGAATAAATAAAAACAAAAAGACAAGGAATATGTTATGGATTCTATTAAGATTTGAGAACAGATGTGTATAGCAGGCAGGCAAAGCATCATCACCTTTCTCTTCATACAGAAACTTCTAAGTGAATTGGTCAAATTAAATTTTTGGACAATGTATCATCAACTGTGGGAACAGAAGATATCAAGCCAATGGTCAATATAAATTCTGCCCCTAGATAAGAGCCTGAAACAAAACCATTTTGAACATCTAGAGATATTACTAGCACTAACCCAAATACTCTGAATGGAAAGTCAATTGAGTATAATGGCTCTGGGATCTCCCAAGTGCCACGCTCTTGTTGTTACAGGAAGTTCCTCAAACACAGGTGCAAAGAGGATTGTGTCATAGGTAAGGCACAAGCATATTGAAGTTATTTCTGGAGAAAGAGCATGGATAAACCCCCAAAACAAATAAGCAAGGGAGATTAGAGGCTGATGCCAAATCAACACTGACCACGTGAGTTCAGACAAAACAAGGGGCAGGCAAAGAGGCTGGCTGAACAACTGCTAGACCAGGCCTGAACTATTCTATTCTCATTTCAAGTCCTCAACCATGAAGAGTAATTGTGACTCTTACAATTCCTTCGATCTCAATTTTCTAAATAAATATATATTGTTATTCTGAGAGTAGCATACAGCTTTTTTCCTCAGTTTTAGTTCATAATTGTAGTTTCAAAATTAAAATAAAAAATAAAAATAATGAAACAGTAGTGTGGATACAGTGACTCTAATACTGGGAGATTCATCCAATTCAGAGATGAGACCAGGACAGGACTGCCATTTTTCCTGTCTCCTTCAGCAGGTACCCTAACTACTTACGAACTCCTTCACCCTTAACTGTTCTGCCTCTCCCTCAGGACCCCACTGCCCAAACCCAAAGTGGCCTTACTTGATCTTCCTGAACTCATCACAATCACAGAGGATCAAGTTCATATGCTTGTCAAAAGCCTTAAAGGTGCCAATGAATATACGACCATCTTGCAGGATACATCTCATCCTATAGTCAATGTGCTGCAGCATCTTGCTACTCTTTCCCACAGTCTGGAAGGAGTAAGATAAGAGTTAGTCATCACTTTGTCTGCAGCTACTTTCTAACCCTTTCCTGTTTCTTCCCCACTCCTGTACCAATCCAAATTTGGCTGCTTTCTTAACAAAAACATCATGCAGTCAATCTTTTCTTACCTTACCTTTAGGATACTAAGTTTGGACCCAGGACCACTTATACTCCTCTATGGAATGGTCTACTTTTCAGAATCCCTATGCAGTTTTCCACTGCCCTAAATATATGATTTCCCCAATAGATTCCCAAACCCAGTTCTCTCTTTTAGCATACCATCATTCTAATCCCTGTCCTTTCCCAATTCGAATCCCAAATCTCACTCTCCTACAGAGTACGTGATCCTGAGGACTATTTCTTTTCCCACTAGACACCTAGACAATTGGTGGGAAAATTCTATCTCCATCAAAAACTTTGCAGTTTCCGTCAACCCAATGTAAACATAATGTATTATTTTTCAGTTCTCTTTTAAAGGCCTCTATCCTAGTTTACACCTCACCTCTTATATCATTCAGAACTTTCATCAGTGTTTCTCAAACTTTTACTTAATTTTTTGTAAAGGTGCCACTAAGGCCCCTTTTAAAAAGATTTTCATCCCAAGTGACCACTCCACTAAAATTTTAATATGCAGACATACTATTTCCATACTGTGGCCCTCTGGAAGACCCCAAACCACTGTAAAAATCTAAGATTCTTCTCATTCATCAAAAACTAATTTTCAGTTCCTTTGGATATCCTTCCCATTAATAATGTATGTTCTTGGTTACCTAAACTTAAACAGAGCCACCAAATGGATTAGGATGCTGTATCTCTCTAGACTGCTTTCCTTTGTACCAATCAAGTCTCAAAGACCATTTTTCTTCTCCACTGATTTCAAGCCTGTTCCTCGGCCGTGGTTTTGCTGGACCATCCATTTTCAAAGTAGACTTTTCAATCTATTGAAATCTGACCTCTTGAGTCCCCCATCTGCAGGTGATCCCTCACCACTGTAAATACGACCAAAAATTCTGTCTTTCTTCACAATGCAAGATCTCTATAACAGGACAACATACAGAGGTTTTCTACAGTTTTTATCTAATGCAATGAGGTATCATCACTATAGATTAATTCCCTATTAAGAACCCTGAAACACCTCACACTCTGGAAATCCAATATATTTAAAGAGTAGCTTTTCTCCCCTCTACCCTAATAAACATCTTACCATGATTGCTGTTCCACCAAATTCAATGTCCACAGGAAAGTTTCAGGATCCTTAAGACCTAAGGGAAGGCTACAGATAAAGGTATGACGCAGGTTCTCTTACAAACAATGCAAGCTGAGGCAGAAGCTTCAAATAGTAGATGGAGCCTGCAGAGGAAAGCATGATCAAGCTGCACCACATCTACCATGGTTTAAAACAGGCAGAAAATCTTGTATGAAAAGTACTATTTGAGATACTCAAAATCACTCTATTTCACTCTTATACCCACCAATTAAACACCAAATTTCACTATTTGATGACCTTATCTCCCATTTTTTGCACACCTATAAGTTACCAGTTTGTTGAATGTAATTTTACACAGAAATTCTTAAAAGTTTCAAAAATAAACTTAATTTTCTATTAATATCCCCAAAACATAGTATTCTCTTTTTCCATCCTTATTCTAAGGTGTTTGATTCTCTGGTCACAAATTAATACCAAGTAATCTCAACTTCAACATTTTGGTATTCCTAAGTTTCTCCATTTGAATTCCTCCTGAGTTAGCCCAGATTTTGCTCCTTGGCTAAACCACCTAAATGCTTTAAACCACAATGTTACCTCCCCCCACCCAGCCAAAGTCCCTTCAGAATAATGCTAGGAAATATCTCTTCACTATGAATGTAATATATTATCACGTACCTGCTTAAGATGTCCTTTGTCAAAAGGTGACATACAATTACTGAATGCTTACATGTATGTACAGTCAACTTTCTTAGTAATCAAAGAAACAAACATTAGAATACAATCATTTCCCCCCGATTAAGAAAATGCTTCTAATAAGTATGAACCAAACCTAGCCAAAACTAGTAAGTGCTCTCAAACTGCTAATTATATTTAAAAAGCAAACATACACATTATGTTCTTTATGAATGGGAATTTGGTTTTACATAGATGTTCCTGGTGGCTCAGACGGTAAAGCGTCTGCCTGCAATGTGGGAGACCAGGGTTCGATTCCTGGGTCGGGAAGATCCCCTGGAGAAGGAAATGGCAATCCACTACAGCACTCTTGCCTGGAAAATCCCATGACGGAGGAGCCTGATAGGCTACAGTCCATGGGGTCGCAAAGAGTCGGACACGACTGAGCGACTTCACTTTCACTTTGGTTTTACATAAAAGTAACTCAGTATCATAAACAAAATCTAGTTTAATTGTACTTTCAACAATGCAAACATTTCAAGTAAGATTGTTGTCTCCATTGTTTTCAATAGAGAAGATTTACAAACAGTAACCTGGTTAAGTAATTTACAATCATCTATTTTCTTATGTGAAAATAAAATCATTTAAATAGTGGTTAAGATCTATGACATAATGAAAAAAAAGAATGGTGTGTAAAACCATAATAGATTAGAAGAGAGTTTAATGAAGTTATACAAATAGTTCAGTAAGAATGGTAAAATGTAGAGGCAGTATTTCCCTACAATTAGCAAAATTTCATGTCAGTTCATTACATTTTAAAGAGAACTTGGAGGGTATTAGGTTTTCTAAAAAAAAAAAATAATAAAATGACCATTACTCAGAATCTCTCTCCCAAGCTTTGTTCTCCACATGCAAACTACCATGCATCCTTTGTGCAGCTTTTTCTGTAAGTCAATCCTACCATCAATAAATGTAGTTTTTTCTTTTCCAATCTGGATTCCTTTTATTTCTTTTTCTTCTCAGACTGCTAAGGCTAGGACTTTCAAAACTATGTTGAATGATAATGATAAGAGTGGTTAAGAGTGGACTCATCTTATTCCCGACTTCAAAGGAAATGCTTTCAGTTTTTCACCAGTGAGGATAACGTCTGCTCTGAGTTGGTCTTTATTGGCCTTTATTATGTTGAGGTATGTTCCTTCTACGCCTACTCTCTGGTGAGTTTTAATCATAAATGGGTGTTTAATTTCGTAAAAGGCTTTCTCTGCATGTACTGAGATGATCATGTGATTTTTATCTTTCAATTTGTTAATATGGTGAATCATATTGACTAATTTGTGTATACTGAAGAATCCTTGCATCCCTGGATAAAGCCCACTGTTGGATTCAGTTTGCTAGCATTTAGTTGAGGATTTTTTCATCCATGTTCATCATTAATTGGCCTGTAATTTCCTTTTTTATGGCATCTTTGTCTGATTTTGGTAACAGGGTGACATGGTAGGGGACTTAAAATATCCCACTCACACCAATGGACAGATGATCCAGACAGAAAATCAATAAGGAAACACAAGTTTTAACTGATACAATGGATCAGTTAGACCTAATTGAGATCTACAGGGTATTTCATCCAAAAAAATAGACTTCACTTTTTTCTCAAGTGCACATGGAACATTCTCCAGGATAGATCACATCTGGGCCAGAAATCAAACCCTTGGTAAATTTTTAAAAGTTGAAATCATTTCAAGCATCTTTTCTGATAAGGCTGTAAGATTAGGTATCAACTACATGAAAAGTACTATAAAAAACACAAACCCATGGGGGTTAAACAACAGGCTTCTGAATAACCAACAGATCACTAAAGAAATCGAAAAGGAAATCAAAAAACATCTAGAAACAAATGACAATGAAAGCACAACTCAAAATCTATTGGACGCAATAAAAGCAGTGCTAAGAGGGAAATTTATATACAAGCCTACTTCAAGAAAAAAGAGACATCAAATAAACAACCTAATGTTACACCTAAAGTCAACTAGAAAAAGAATAACAACAACAAAAAACTCAAAGCTAGTAGAAGGAAAGAAATCACAAAGATCAGAGAAGAAACAAATGAAAAAGAAATGGAGACTACAGCAAAATTCATTGCAAAGCTGGTTCTGTGAGAAGATAAAACTGATGATCCCATCAAGAACAAAAGGGAGAAGATTCAAGTCAATAAAATGAAAAATGAAAAAGGAGAAGTTACAACAGACAACACAGAAATACAAAGGGTCATAAGAGAATAGTATGAGCAATTACATGCCAATAATATGGACAAGTTGGAAGAAATGGAATCAATTTTTGGAAAAGTATAACCTTCCAAACCCGAACCAAGAAGAAACAGAAAATATGAACAGACCAATCACAAGCATGCAAATTGAAACTGTAATAAAAAATCTTCCAACAAACAAAAGCCCAAGGCCAGATGGCCTCACAGACAAATTCTATCAAAAGTTTAGAGAACACCTATCCTGCTCAAACTCTTCCAGAAAATTGCAGAGGAAGAAAAACTCCCCAAATAAATGTAATTTTAATCCAAATCCACATGAAAGTTTCAGGCCTATAATTTAAATGTTCTGAATTCTGACAGGATTCTCTATAAAAGAGTAGTCTGTAAACTCAGGAAACCTTGGTATATGTTTGAACCTCTAGCAATTTCCACTTTTATGATAGTATATCTAAGATGTAAGATCTTCAGCAATCCATGGAGACATTAAGTTAAGTGGTTATCTGAAATAGGGGGTAGAGTTGGGGAATGAATTAAATGGCACAAAGGGATCTTACTCAGGCAACAGAAAACCCTAAAAGGACATGTGGCAATGGCTGTAATGGCAATCAGCTTATAACTGGGCAAATTTTATGATATATAAAACATACACCAATTAAGCTGTTCTTATACAGTAAATTGTCTGAACCGTCAAATAATCTTCAAAGTTGCTAAGATTACATGTAATATTGCCACTAGTGCCTCCAAAGAACAAAAGCAGCTGAATGTTCAATAAGACAGTATTCCTGGCCCTTATTCCCAAATGGAGACATGCTACTAGACAATGAGCCACAGACAGTGATTACCAGGGGAAAAAAAGAGGGCTGGATATGGATTTTCAAAATTTCACTTAAAGGAAAGAAATGTAATCACAGAAAGGTTTCTGAAATAAAGATTAACATAATAGGCTTCCCTAGTGGATCAGACAGTAAAGAATCTGCCTGCAATGCAGGAGGCCTGAGTTCGATCCCGGCATCAGGAAGATCCCCTAAGAAGGGAATCGCTACCCATTCCAGTATTCTTGCCTGAAGAATTCCATGGATATAGCAGCCCAGTGGGCAATAGTCCATGAGGTCGCAGAGTCCGACGTGACTGAGTGACTAACACTTTCACTTTTCGGTGGGAATCAGTATCAAATGAGCATTTAAGGTGGAAATTTGTAGTCAGTCACCTCCCCAATGAAATTTTATAATTCAGAGTCAGGGATTTTACCTTCAAGTGCCAAAAGATTTCAGAGTCCAGATTTCCCAATCAGACCCATTTCAAATGTTTTATCCTGCTTGGCATTTCAGTGAACACAGACCAAACCAGGTTCATACAGCTTAGCTATTAAGAGATCAACAAATGCAAACAAAGATTTCCTGCTTTAGTAGATCAGAACACAAAAGAAAGCCAGTCAGGCCTCTATCTATCCATCTAACCTGTTTGAGGTTCCAAACTCCTCCCACAACCACTATGTTATTACCATGTATAGAAATGCATCTGGGGATTTGAGTCATGGACTAAAGCAATGGAGACCTACAGAACTGGGGACATAAATATGTATTATGTATAAAATAATCCATATAAATAGGAGATAACATTTCACTCAGAATAGGGTTTGACTAATTGGAGAGGTTAAGAATGGGCTTCTCTTAAAGAGATGGACTTGAAATTTAGAAAGCTATACCTCATTCCTAAATTCAGCATACTCTAATCACGAATCCTTGTGAGAGAAAGGAGATGTATTACTTTGTAGAGTGATCAAATGTTATCTCCACAGCAAAGAAGAACAAAATGCTTTAAGAGGAAAAAAAAACAAGAGCAGCAATATTACACTGCACTAAGGAATTAGCAGTTATAATAAATTTCCTGATGAAAGCAGACATAAACAACTAAATGGTCCAGGTGGCCTGACTATATCCTGGGACTCCTCAGAAAGAGGAGTTCTCAAACTTTTGAAAAGGGTGGACTTTGAAATGATTAAACTACATAAATATGTAAAGCTTCCTTAAATCAAAAGATCTGATGGTCAGACTTGGCCAATTAACACACAAAAAATGAGAAGTCACAGAACAATGGTATAGTATTAGTTCCCATTCACCTGATAAAATAGACTCTTCACAGAAAAAAAAAATATGCACAAAATTCTAATGTGAGAAACACAGCTAAGTGGAAACTATTAATCCACAAAGCAATGCCAGTTAAACCAGAGGAAAACAATCTTTCCACTTTGGAAAGTGTTTGTCAAAGGGGAAAAAAGAGACATCAAAGGTGGTACTAAGAAATTATCACTGTAGTAATTATTCTTGAACTTTTGAACTGCGGTGTCGGAGAAGACTCCTGAGAGTTCCCTGGACTGCAAGGAGATCCACCAGTCAATCCTAAAGGAAATCAGTCCTGAATATTCACTGGAAGGACTGACACTGAAGCTGAAACTCCAATACTTTGGCCACCTGATGCGAAGAACTGACTGATTAGAAAAGACCCTGATACTGGGAAAGATTGAAGGCAGAAGGAGAAGGGAAAAACAGAGGATGAGATGGTTGGATGGCATTACTGACTCAATAGTCATGAGTTTGAGTGGACTCCGGAAGTTGGTGATGGACAGGTAAGCCTGGTGTGCTGCAATCCGCGGAGTCGCAAAGAGTCAAAACATGACTGAGTGACTGAACTGACTGAATTATTCTTGATGGTAAATAATGCTTATGATGTTATTAAAAAGCAACATAACAAAACATTTAAGAACTTACTAATTTTTATACCCTGCATACCCAAACTGAATCCTCATCCTAATAAATTTAAAATACCTAATATACAGTATTTTTAAAATGCAGAATATTCATAATAGCATAGCAAACTAGGGGAAAAAAAAACACAAGTACAAAGGAAAAGTAAATCATGAAGGGACCATCATTTATTCATTACAAATGATATTGAGGATTATGTAATAAAATGAAGGAACATTAATGATATACATAAGTAGGGTAGTTTAAAAGCATGATTACAACTATGTTTTCAAAAGAAAAGCAAATGGGTAAAATGAAAGAAAAAAAAAAAATCCCACTATGGTTGAAACATGGCTATTTAAAATCTGTGGTTTACTTTCCCATTTTTCTTGGCTATCACTCATGCTTTACATTTTTATAATGAAAAAGAAAACATTATCAATTGTTTAAATGTCTTTACCCATTTACATGTATAGCAGACTTTAAGAAGACCCTTATGGCCAAATTCATCTGATTCTCTACTCTGCAATGTTTACTTCATCTACTCTCCTTACAATACCTTTCCCTTTACCACATTCTATAGTACCAACACTCCCCTACTGGCTCCACCTTATGTTTTCATCTTTGAAAGTGGTTCTCTAAGAGACTAGCAGACTTTTTCTTTTAAAGGGAAAGATAATAAATATTGTAGGCCTTGCCTGCCATTCAATCTGTCATGAATACTCCCATCTGCCACTGTACTGTCAATAATATTCACAGGCTGTATGTAAATAAATGGATATGGCTGTGATAACAAAATTTTTATTTATAAAAACAGGCAATAAATGAGTCAGATACTTTACCAACTCTTGCTGTAAAATAATTCTAGTAACTAGTACTATTTAGATGAAACTAGCAATTAAAACTTGGAAAATTACTCTACTTGCAGATCATAATTATGATTTAAATAATACTATACAGGAACTTGCAACAGTATCTAAACTATACTAAAGGGCCAAAGAATTCTTGGTTAAAAAATCAATTATGCACACTTATTCATGTAAAAATGTTCTTACTCTGGGGGACAGCTGAGGACAATTACCAGATTCCACTGTCTGAAATCAATGCTACTGTCTTGCAATCAAGTCCAGGCAAGTACTGCAGAATGCTGGGTAAAGAATTTAGTAGGGGAGGATTTTTCCTTTTGAAATGATGGCCATAAACAAGCCTAATTAATATGAGTTGTGGGGTTATACTCTGAAATAGAAATAAAGAAAATCTAGAAGAAAACTCATCTATAAACTTCTTTCCTCTCTTAGTTTCTGAAAAGCACATATTAAACCCTTTGAATTTAGGTCATTCAAATCTTAAACTTAAGAAAGGAAAAATAAAGTAATCAAAATTAATTGCAATTTTCTAAAAATCTAAGCAACTAACACAAAAAGACACTGTAAATAAATCTACATAACACTGACAAATCATGGGTTAATAGTTTTCTTACACGTCAGATGATCCAAAAAATGGGTAACAAAATATGAGAAAAGAAAACAAAAAATAACTAGTAAATAAGCCTAGGAAAATATTTAGCTTCTCATCTGCTAATGGATGTGATGTGTATTTCTAATCTAATAGAAATAAATTATATGTAATTGACATAATTAATGCAGATGAAAGTGTACCTGGCACTATACTTTCTCATGGCAATAAAGACTAATAATTGATAATATAATTTAGAACATGAATCTTCATTTCAAATTCCTTGATTTATTTTTACATCTGCATATCCAAGGAAATGATCCTATCTCATGTTTTCCAAAAAGCAAATTACTGAAGCTTCATTTCAAACTATCAGCAGAAAAAATAAAATTCTCACAGAAAGGAATTATAAAACATTTTAGCAGGATATTCAGCAACTATTCATAATGAAATGCTTTTCTTACATTAAGGTGAAAAGCAGTACAAGCTAAATATGAATAAAACTACCTAAAAAGAAAAGACTACATTGTCTAGAAAGTAACTCATGACAAAAGTCTTTCAGGGTGAGAGCATTAAGGTACTGCTTTTACTATTTAAAACTTTCTGCTATGTGTTTATATTTGTATGAAGCCTTTAAAGAAAAGAAATTGAATATATCCCAAATAATTAAATGACCTCCAAACATCCTACCCTTTAATTAGTTGTTTAATCCTGATCATGATTTCATCAGCTATAACCTGTTTTTATTTTTCTCTTGAAATCATCTACCTTGGTGTTCCAATACTGCTTTAACCACCTCTTGGTGTCTCAGCTAAGAATGCCTGTCTCAGTTCTGCCTGGAAATCCACCACAGGTACTTGCTGCTGCTGAGATCGCCTCAGGTACACGTGACACCTAAGACAAGAGCACAAAACACATAAATGAAAAGACATTTGCCTATGTAGTTAACAATGCAAATATGAAAAGACCCTTACATTTAATCCTCAAGGTTCAGAGCATACCATTACATTATGAACAAATTATAAAAGAAGAGACTCTCTGAAAAAACGAAGGTACAAGAACTGATGGATACTTACCCTCTTTGGTGATATTACCAAGGAACTTAAAAAAAGGAAAAAAAGACCTCTTTTGGTTTAAAATGCCCTATAAATGAACCAAGAGTATAATAACCATTTCTAATCTGGAAACAACTCTTTAACCCCTAGGGAGGTAGGGTATTGGTTAAGGTATTTCCAATGGGACATTTTAAGATAGTTATTTATGCTGACAAGAAATTACTAACTGAAACAAAGAACTTCCAAGCTACTTAGGCTCTCAGACTATGTAAATCTACCATCCTTTAGTTATCAGGGAATTCTGGAAAAATACTCAACATATTCCTACCTATGAATAGGACTCTATCTGGCTGTGAATCTGATCCTGAGGATAAGAGATACAGGAAATTACACAGGTTGCTGGCTAACAAGACAAGCATAAATAAATCACCAGCCAACAAACTGCCCTCATTGTAAGTATGTGCTTGTATACTAAGTCACTTTAGTTGTGTCTAACTTTTTGTGACCCTGTGGACCTTAGCCCGCCAGGCTCCTCTCTTCATGGGATTCTCCAGCCAAGAATACTGGAGAGGGTTGCCGTGTCCTCCTTCAAGGGATCTTCCCAGGGATGGAACCCATTTCTCTTACTTCCTGCACTAGCAGGCAGTTGATAAGTACATATGTATGAAAATATTCAGTAACAGCTAGAATTGAAAATGGGACTGTGATAAATGGTTTTCCACTATTTCTATACTTTTAAAATAAGATTTTTAACTGCAGTTCACGGGGTCACAAAGAGTGGGACATGACTAAGGAACTGAACAACAACATAAAGAATTAGCCTGGACTTTGTCCATGGTTCCTAGAAGGTAATCTCTAATCCTTTGAGTTTAACAAGTGATAGGAGTGTCTTTGTTATTCCTGGTGGGCCTCAGGGATCACACCAGAGTTCAAGCTAACTAGATGGCTCAGGTTAAAAGCTGGGCTTAGAGAACAGAATATTTATACTGCTTACCTGTTTCTATAATCCACCTATTATCAAAGTGGACAAAGGTGGTTGGGGAAATTATATTATTTTTCCAATGTAAAATTACCCTCAGATTCTAGTTCAGCACCTCCTAGTATTTATACATAACATATACAACAGACATCAGGAAAATGAAGTTGTCTCTTCTTCAAAAGCAATGAAGTATTTCCATAGGTATGGACAAATGAGTGAAACCTAAAGCAGGCTTTTAGAAGATTACCATATGACCACCTATTATACTGATGATTCACACTAATGTTACACTGGATAAAGGCTCTAATAAAATATAACAAATGTAACAGAACCTTCACTCACTAACAAAGATCCTCTCCCAAGAAATCTCCTCCACCCATATCTCTGCCGCAATCTCTAATTTACCTCAAGTTATTTCTAGAGATTCTGGAGAGGAAAAAAATGGCATTACCATGTAAAAGAAAACAGGCAAATGCCTATCATAAATTATATAAAATATTCACTCAAAGTATTCCTTTTCAAAGTTTAATAAAGGAAAGAATAACGAAGTCTGAAGAATAAGTAAAATAAAACAGACATGGGAAAATGGAGAAATCTTTTTGCCTTGCCAATAATTTTAAATACGCAAAATACTGAAATTTCCCCACATATTAAACGAGCAAATAACAAAAATAAGATACAAAATGCTACCCACGTTGTATAATAATTTCTGTAAAAAACTTCATATTTGAAGAAGTGGAATAAAATACAAATAAATATTAATAACAGTTGACCCTTAAACAAAAGTCTGAATTGTGTGGGTCTACTTATATGTGTTTTTTCCCCCAATACATATATTGGGGATTTTTTTTTTTTTGGAAATTTTTGACATTTTGAAAAACTTACAGACAAACCAGAGCCTAGAAACATCAAAAAAAGAAAGGTATGTCATGAACACGTAAAATGTATATAGACATACATTTAACATAAAAATGTTGTTCAGTCAACTGTCTATATTATCAGTAACGCTTCTAGTCAACAAGAGGCCATTTACAGTTCAATTTGGGGGGACTCAAAAGATATATGGGGATTTTTGCCTATGTGGGGGACTGCAACCCAACTCCCTCATTATTCAAAAGACAACTGTAATATTAATTTTCAGATTGACTGCTCCTTTATTCACTGCAATAACTAAGAAATGCAAACAACCTAAATATCCATTAGTAAGATAATGATAATGTTATTATAAAACACCTGACATGGAAAGACTCCCAAGGCATATTATTACAGAATAAATCTTCTGTATATAAACAAACATGCCTAGACACACAAACACACACACACTCCATATGTGTATACATGAATGCATATTAAAAGGTCTGAAATGATAAGAGATCAAACTACCTGAGGATTTATCTCTGGGGAGAATGGACAGGGAGGGGAATGGACTAGTGATATTTGATACTGTGTATCTCAAAATTACATGTTTTATGAGAAAATTATATTCCTGTATTAGTAACAGCAATACAATTTGAAAAGTAACAGCTTTAGGAAAGAAAAACAATTTTACCACTGATAACTATCAAGATTTGTCGTAATAACAAAGTGCACAAGACCCAATGTAGATTCAGTATGTATCATGTCATTGTTATTGTTTTAGCTGCTAAGTTGTGACTCTTTAGAAATATTAATATAGTTTTAATTGAAATGCTCCTTCTAGAAACACATTCATATCCTAAATTGAGAAAAATGTATACATTTTAAATGCACTAACTAAAAAATTCTAAAGACTGCACAGCAAACATGAATACATAAATTTACATCTATTCAAAGCACAGAACATTTGGCAAGCAAAACAGAAGTGTAACAAATAATAAAGCAGAAACAACTTTAATATAAGTATGCTGAAGGAGGTAGAACTTTATGAACATACCATGTTACCTACACATTAGCAAAAGTAAAGTTAGGACAACATGGTTATGGATGATTTAATTGCTTTTTTACTGTATCAATATAACATGCACAAGCTTCTTTCATTAATTAAATTCATTTAAATTCCCTGTGGCAGCATACTTTGTTCCACTTTGAAAATGCCCTAAATTGGTTCTCAGGGCCTGACTGTACTCACTCCTGGTTGCTCAGTGAGGCTGTCCTTCTACGTTTGACTTGGACTTCCACCTCTGGTACGTGCTGTTCTGTAGTCCGTCTCAAGTGTAAACGGTCCCTGAGGTAGAAAGGGGATTTGTTTTATAGACCTCATCAATTTCTGAAATAACCACTTACTTAAAGATTATACATGTATCTAGTAAAATGGAATTTTTAAACTCCATCTAATCTAATTTAAGCAAGGTATGGTGATATATACCAATTACAAATCAATACAACTGACAAAGGTAGAATTAAATATTAGAAGATCTTTATCCATCAATGGTCAGAATCTAGCCCAAAACTACTTTATCCCTTTAGATTCCCCTTGACAGCAGAAAACGTCAAAGGAAAAATATCAAAAAATTAAGCAAAACTGTGTATTTCTACATATACTCACATATACAGATATAACACTATATATTTAGATATATTTACACAAAAATAAATGTACATACATCTGAAAAAGTGGCAACATTGATTCCAAAAATGATTTTAAAAATATTTTATTATGATAGATCCTCTGTATAGTGGAATAAAGTATAAAATTTAAATTACTAAATGTCTAAGCAATCTCTTGTGTGAATGCTTCCTTCTTAGAATTTGAGAAACAAGAAATTTTAAAAATGCTTAAAGAAAAAAAAAACATAGCCACTGACAGTATAATCCGCAGAATAGCTCACAAAATGGCTGCTCAAAGGATCTGAACAGGAAATCTGTTCAGCACTTGGGTCAGACTAGAAACTACAGGAACTGAAATTTTAAAATGTCCAACTCAAAACAGAGATAAGGAAAGGCATTTTACACAAGTCATGCAATGTAGTATTTCACAGGCAGATTTCAAAGGACACATTCCAAAAGACAATTTCCTGAACCCATGCTATTTTAGGTTTCATATTAGATTACGCAAAATAAACAAAAGAGTTTAACAATAACCCCGGATTTGCTTCAAAAACTTTAATGTTCTAATCAAGCAGTAGGAAAGATCATTAAAAAAAAAAAACCTTTGCTAATCTCCTTGATTTTTGGACCTTTGATTAGGTAATGCTTTCTTAGATTATGACATCTAAAGTACCTAACAGAAACAGAAATCCATAGGATTTCACCAAAAGTGAAAAATCTTTGATTCAAAAGACACTTAGAAAAACAATTAGAAGCATGGGAGAAAATATATGCAAATTATACATGGGATTAAAGTCTTTTATCCAGAATATATATAGTATTAATATTAGTCGCTCAGTCGTGTCCAACTTTTTGCGACCCCATGGACTACATGTAGCCCGCCAGGCTCCTCTGTCCATGGGATTCTCTAGGCAAAAATACTGGAGTGGGCTGCCATTTCCTCCTCCAGATATAAAGAACTCTAATTTAGAAAGAGATAAAGATCTCTTACAACTCAATAATATAGTAACAAAACTCAATTTTAAAATGAGTAAAGGGGGCTTCCCTGATGGCTCAGTGGTAAAGAATCCACCTGCCAAAGCAGAAGACACAAGTTCCATACTTGGTATGGGAAGATCCCACATACAGACCATGAAGCTGCTAAATCCCTACACCACAACTTTTGAGCCTGTGCTTTAGAGCTCAGGAACAGAAAAAACTGAAGCCCACATGCCCTAGTGGTGGCCTGCACAAGAGAAGACACAGAAGAGAAGACCTTGCACTCCAACTTAAAGAGAATAGCCCCAGCTCACCACAACTAGAGAAAAGCCTGTGCAACAACGAAGACCCAGCACAGCTATGAAATAAATAAATTACAAAAAATAAAATGAATAAAGGATTCAAACAGATTGCTTTCCAAAAGCATAAAAATTTCCCTTAACAGAAGAAAAGACGCTCAATATGAGGGTCGTTAGGAAAACACAAATCAAAACCACAAACACCACTTTACACCACAGGAGTAGGATGTGGAGAAACTGGAGAAATGAAAAATGACACAACTCTGGCATTTCTTAAAAATGTTGAGCATATTAACATGTGACCCAGTATTTCCACTCCAAGCTTGGAGTGAAACAAAAACTCAAACTTGAACATGAAAGTTCCTAGCAGTGTTAGTTGTAATAGCCAAAAATAGAAATAACCCAAAGTATAAATGATGAATGCATAAACAAAATACGGTGTGGTACGGTATATATCCATACAATGGAATGTCATTCAGTCACAAAAAAGGATGAAATACTGATACATAAGATGGTAGTTTCAAACATATTTACTAATACATTAATACAGTAAAAGGAATTATAAACCTCTGCTTTACTGTAGACTTCTGCTTTGTCATAGACCACCCATTATGATTAATCAAAGCTTAACTGAGAGTACCCCATTATCCATCCCACCCCTCAGAAAAAATCTTCAGTTCCTTTATGTAACCTGAAGGTCTGTGTTCAATTGAGAAAACAATCAGTATATAAAGGTATCTTTTTCATTTTCAAAGATTTTTAAAGCTACTTGCAAAATCAGTGATGAGCAGCTTTATTTTGAACTTTGTTCTAAATACACATATGTACATTTGTAATGTCCCTAACTGCATTTCCAACCCAGAAGCCAACATTTCAGAAAATTCAGCATTTAAGGAGAAAAAAAAATGCTACATGTACACAATGGTAATTTTTCACTCCAAAATCCCTTTCATTAAAAAATTAATACTAATCTGGAAATATGGGCTTCTCAGATGGCTCCACGGTAAAGAAGCCACCTGCCAAACAGGAGACTCCGGTTCAATCCCTGAGAAGATCCCCAGGAGAAGAAAATGGCAACCCACTCCAGTATTCTTGCCTAATAAATCCCATGGACAGAGGAGCCTGGCTATCATCCATGGAGTCCCAAAAAAGTCAAGACACGAGTTAGCAACTAAAACAACAACAAATTTGAAAATACACTGAAAAAGCCAAAGATGATGAGATATGATAGGGTTTTTTCCTAATAGTCTATCAAATATTCAGGATTCCTTACACGCCCCTCCCCCCAAAAGTAATAACTCAATGACTAAGATCTCAAGAATGAGAAATAAAAATTAAAAAACACAAAGATAATGTGAGGTAATCCCAGGGTGTGATCTCCCCACTAACATGTAAATCAGTGTCTCCAAAAACAAAACCTTTAGAATCAAAGAGAATTCTGAGCCAGCCAGCACCCAGGAACCAGAAAATAAAACTTCTTTGCCCACTCGTACTAGCGAAGGATGATGCCTTAACCATCAACAACTCATGTTCAAAGTACCTTGCCTTAGAAAGCAACACACAGTCCTTGCTCTAAACTTCAGACAGGGCTCATATTCCTTTCCCATTCTCAAAAAGCTGTGGTACTATGCCAAATATTCACAAGGCAGGACAGAGACCTTCAAACTTCAGGTCTTTCCACAGGGTCCGCCATATTGAGGTCCTAAGTCAGAGGGCAAGACTACAAAATGGCGGACCAGGATGATGCACTCTCATCTCGCAAAGGGCCAAATGATCAGATGTTCATATTTGAAGCAGTATCTTCCTACAAGCAGAAAAAGAAAATGCAAATCATAAGTATCACAAAATACCAGAGTCCTATTTTTCGAGCTACTAGAAAATAATTCCAGAACAAAGCTTCCAAAGCTTAATTTACATTTCCCTTAATTACATTCTAATGGGGCACACAAGCAGGCGTACTGTTTGTGATAAATGAGTATAAAAGGCAAGCACATCAAAATTCTGCAAGGAAAACCCTTAAAAATGTCCCCCCAAATCAAAGTATGGGAATAGTAATAACCATAGTATTTTCTTAATTACCCCTTCTCAGCGAATATTCATAGCAGCTCCAACTTCAAAAATAATGGAACAAAAATAATAATTAAAAAATCAAGAGGAAGGGGATATGTACACACATAGCTGAACACATTAGCAACTGTGAAGTTGCTGTACAGCAGAAACTAACACAATATTGTAAAGCAAATATATTCCAAATTTTTTTAAAAGTCCAATTAAGGGCAACAATTCACTAATCCCAGATACACCCAGGACTCACATTCTACATTTTTCTCTGCTGTTCTCCTTGAACAAACAATTCATAGACCTCAGTTCCCAAGACTCCTAGAGAAGTCTTGATCCCCTGATTTAAGGATATTATAAAGGTAACATCACCAATGGATTATCTAGCAATCAAGAAATAGGACAGACAGGTCAGGGAAATGTAACTATAGAATTACGTAATCTGGGAAACTGAAATCAGAGATTAAAGGGATGAGAGTTGTCTAAAAGGCTAACTTAATCCACTTAATACAGCAAACAATTAAGACTGCTCACAGTACCACCTAAGGCAAATGAACAAAACTGAAAAAGCTCCTGCACCAGTGATGGAGGCTGTCTTTTAAGTAGAGTAGTGAATCCCAGAATGCACTCACCTCTCTTGGCCTCCAAGCCCGCACCTCTCCCTTAAAAAGGTAAGAGAAGGCCAGGGGCACAGTGCAGCTGCCCTGACATTTCAGGCAGGCACAGGATGGAAAAATCGTGCAACTCTCTGGCCTACCTGCTCCATTCTACCATGGCACTGCAGGGAAGAGGTGACTTATAAGGCAGAGGCTGCCCAAACCTGTGCCCTTCCTCCCCTAAGCCCACTCCAGCAGAGCAGGGAAGAGACAGGGACAGGGGACGTAGATGTAGGGGGTAGCGGGCCACCCCACACAGCGGAAGCTGCACAAATCCCCTCCCCCAGTGCAC